>NC_030823.1:66379144-66684613 GCF_001704415.2 Capra hircus | reverse complement strand
AATCTCTAGCTCTCCTTTTGTTAATCAGTATCTTCCAGGATATAGCAGAGTCCATAGACTCCTTTGGATGTGGCAAAACAAAATGCTGGTGCCTTGAACTTGATTCTCTTTTTCTAAAGGAATGTAACATGGTGGACCTGAAATTACTATCCATATTGTACTGCTAGATTTCATGAATTTTTATGGTCAGTTAACATTCCCACAATTTTTTGCACAATTTTTTCTGAAACAAGGCCTCCCTTACAAAGGCAGCAATCAAAATATTTAACAATGCCTATGACAAGGACATTTGTTCCAATCCATCAGAACAAATATAACCTGAGATTGCAGAATAAAGCCCCAGAGGTTTTATCAAGCTAGTTAATTACCCTTCAGTTTCTGGATTGTGAGGAACTCAGGAGACTCTAGGGTGAGAAAGGGGGGAAGTGCTTGGAGTCTCAGGATGGTAGCCATTTATCAAGGTAAAGGAAGTGTTCAATGTTGTAACAGCTGATATGGCAGTGCCAGCATGAAGCACCTTAATGTCATTCTTATGCTTTATCAGCTTTCTGCCTTACAGACCATAACTCCTGATGTACCTGGAGCCTTGTACTTTCTGAAGTTGATGTTGGCCAGAACAAAGTGAATGATAGTTGGGCAATCTTTCTCAACATCAGGATTCTTGGGTTTAAAAACGTAGCATTCCTTTAGTCCTTCTCGATCGAACACGTAAGGATCAATCTTTGGAAAGGGGAGCTTGTTCATCTTAGCCCACTTTTCTGCAAGTAGAAGTTCCTATGGAAGAGAGGGAAAGGTCATTTGTTCAGCTGGTCTGCTCACCATTCACTATTCATTAGCTATCTACCACGTGTTAGTATGTTCCTTGCTGACGATGAGTAACGATCTTGTTCTTAAGAAACTTATCAATCTCAAGAAATACAAAATTACTCCATGAACAAACTCACGATCATTTTTTACTTCTTTATATAAGGCTAGTTCCATAGGAGGCATTGGAAAAATTATTAATGAACTGAACTGACTGAAATTACACTGATGCAATTGCTAGAGATTCTGGGTAGGTTTTCCTGGTGGCTCAGTGGTAAAGACTGCCTGCAAGGCAGGAGGCTCAGGGAAGATAGCCGGAGTGAGAAATGGCAACTCACTCCAGCATTCCTGCCTGGAAAATCCCATGAATCGCAAGAGTTGGACACAACTGAGCGACTAAACAACAATAACAACAACAATGGGTTCTGGGCATTTAGAAGTTATATGAATGTTTTTTAACCCTTCAAAGTTAAAAAAATCCGTTGAGGCAGAACGAGGAGCACTCTGTTACTGAATTTTTACCTGCATTTTCTCCACAAAACTGATTAAAAATGAATACATCTTATGAATGCAAAAACAGTTGAGCTGCTCTGAATTAGCTTCTTTTCTTGCTTCTCTTAATGAAAAGAAGCTATTTTGTTGACATGTAACATGACCAAGAAGTACATGTTTGCTGTTGACTACTGAGGTTTTAGAAAAGGCAGAGGAACCAGAGATCAAACTGCCAACATCCGCTGGATCATGGAAAAAGCAAGAGAGTTCCAGAAAAACATCTATTTCTGCTTTATTGACTATGCCAAAGCCTTTGACTGTGTGGATCACAATAAACTGTGGAAAATTCTGAAAGAGATGGGAATACCAGACCACCTAACCTGCCTCTTGAGAAATCTGTATGCAGGTCAGGAAGCAACAGTTAGAACTAGACATGGACCAACAGACTGGTTCCAAATAGGAAAAGGAGTACGTCAAGGCTGCATATTGTCACCTTGCTTATTTAACTTATATGCAGAGTACATCATGAGAAATGCTGGGCTGGAAGAAGCACAAGCTGGAATCAAGATTGCTGGGAGAAATATCAATAACCTCAGACATGCAGATGACACCACCCTTAGGGCAGAAAGTGAAGAGGAGCTAAAAAGCCTCTTGATGAAAGTGAAAGAGGAGAGCGAAAAAGTTGGCTTTTCATTTTCATTTTCATTCAGAAAATGAAGATCATGGCATCTGGTCCCATCACTTCATGGGAAGTAGATGGGGAAAGAGTGGAAACAGGGTCAGACTTTATTTTGGGGGCTCCAAAATCACTGCAGATGGTGACTGCAGCCATGAAATTAAAAGACGCCTATTCCTTGGAAGAAAAGTGATGACCAACCTAGACAGCATATTCAAAAGCAGAGACATTACTTTGCCGACTAAGGTCCGGCTAGTCAAGGTTATGGTTTTTCCAGTGGTCATGTATGGATGTGAGAGTTGGACTGTGAAGAAGGCTGAGCGCCGAAGAACTGATGCTTTTGAACTGTGGTGTTGGAGAAGACTCTTGAGAGTCCCTTGGACTGCAAGGAGATCTAACCAGTCCATTCTGAAGCAGATCAGCCCTGGGATTTCTTTGGAAGGAATGATGCTAAAGCTGAAACTCCAGTACTTTGGCCACCTCATACGAAGAGTTGACTCATTGGAAAAGACTTTGATGCTGGGAGGGATTGAGGGCAGGAGGAGAAGGAGACGACAGAGGATGAGATGGCTGGATGGCATCACTGACTCGATGGACATGAATCAGAGTGAACTCCAGGAGTTGCTGATGGACAGTGAGGCCTGGCGTGCTGCGATTCATGGGGTCGCAAAGAGTCAGACACGAGTGAGTGACTGAACTGAACTGAACTGAGGTTTTGGGCTTGCCTTGGCTCAGACGGTAAAGCATCTGCCTACAATGCAGGAGACCTGGGTTTGATCCCTGGGTCGGGAAGTTCCCCTGGAGAAGGAAATGGCACCCCACTCCAGTACTCTTGCCTGGAAAATCCCATGGGCGGAGGAGCCCAGTAGGCTACAGTCCATGGGGTCGCAAAGAGTTGGACATGACTGAGCGACTTCACTTCACTGAGGTTTTAGGCTTATTTTCGTGTCAAGGAAGACTAACACAGAGGGTAAGCACAAAAAATAATTAATTCAAACTGGAGAACATAAATCCATACAGAGAGGTGCAGTGAATAGAGCTTATTTCTACTGAAATGCAGCTGAAAGGCACAGGGGACAAGTAAGAAACAGACTGTGGTAGTGGGAAAGTGCAGACTCTGGGGCCAGACTGCCCAAGTTAAAGTGCACGCTTGGGGACCTTGGGCATGTTCCCTGAGGCCTCTACACTCAATACCCTCAAATATAAAATAAAGACGGTCAAGATAATCCATATCTCATAAGACTGCTATTAGAATGAAAGCAATTAGCATGGTTGCAATAGTTAGTAGCATGCCTGTCACGTCACTTTTTATACACGTTTGCCAAATAAAAGTCAGTAAAGAGAGGAAAAGATGTGGAAGGGGGAAAAGTGAAGAAAGAAAAGAAGAAGGAAGAGAGAGAGCAACACTATTAGGGAAATCCCTAAAGAGCAGAAGTTTTGGAGAAATGATCACTACCATCTTAAGTTTTTTTTTTGTTTGTTCAACTACTTTGTCATCACATTGATTCCTTCAGTGATAATCATTAGTCGTCAGTCTAAGCTCTACGCTAGGAGGTGGGGACATAATGGTGAATAAAACTTATTCTTACAGGATGTACATAGAGAGACAGTAATCAAACAACCCTCTAGGTTTAAAACTGTGGCAAATGCTATGAGTAAAGTATTTAGTTGCCGTGAGATTTTGCAGCATACCTGGACTATTTCCTCACAGTGCATATTAATTCACTCAACATTATGATGAAGCACCTATGTTCCAGGCATAAGAGAGGAGCTGTCCTTGAATACCTAGGGATCATAAATTACAGGGGAAGATAAAGAACAGACATGATAGTGCAGTATGAAAGAGATAGGGAACATGACGGATGGCTTCATACCTGGGCTGTGCAGCCTGAAAGGCCCAGCCTATCTTGACTTGCAAGCTGGGTGATCTGAGACAAACTGCTTAGCACAATAGCTCCACATGGAAGAAATGGTTTTGTGTACAAAAAGAAAAAAGAAATGCAGTGATGCTCCTCTAATGGCACCATAGGGGTCATAAGTAACAACCAACACACATGGACCAGGCTGTGTACTGTCTTTGAAGTAGCAGACTCCCAATCCCATTCTGGGGCTTCCCAGGTGGCTCAGTGGTAAAGAATCTGCTTGCCAAGAGGGAGCTGCAGGAGACAAGGGTTCGATCCCTGGATCAGGATGATCCCCTGGAGAAGGAAATGGCAACCCACTCCAGTATTCTTCCCTGGAAAATCCCATGGACAGAGGAGCCTGGAGGGCTGTAGTCCATCAGATCACAGAGTCAGACATGACTTAGTGACTGAGCACACACACAATCCCAGTTAATCTGCATTTCAGCTGTTTCTTATTTCCCACCAATTTATTTGTAAATAAGTGAGCTGTAAAATAAAGTTGATACTATTATCTTCCTGAGCATTGCTGTGAGGATTAAGCGAGATCACGTATTTTTAAAAACTCAGTAATTTATATTTAAGAAAAGCATTTATTTATATGTGAGTTTTCCCCGATAAATTATTTTTTTAATTGGATGAAAACTGCTTTACAAAGTTGTGTTAACCTAGTGAAGAAAATAGTTACTTTAAAATAGCACCTTAAGTTTAGGGAAAAAAAAGCTTTTCATTGAGCATTCACTGTTCCTGATGCTTCTGGAGTGTGAACATTAAGCTGATCGACTCTCTCAATGTCATTTACTGAGGAATAAAAATCTGGGAAAACAGATTTATATTAAAACATTTGTTCCATAAACTGTCAAGCTAAATGTAATTATATTTCACTTAAAATTCCATATGTACACAGGGACAATTGTGTGTTTGAAACTTGAGAATTATCTCTAAATCCTTTATCTTCCTGTTCAGCTGAACTATTCAGGCTGTTATTTCTTGTCTAGCACTGTTCACAGTTATTCATTAACAATTATTCAACATCAAAATAAAACCAAAAGTTCACACTGTGGAACTGCATGGGAACAAGGGAAAGGAAGGGCTCTCCAGTGTTTACAAACGTGACTCAAGGGTGTGACCGAGACGTGTGAGTGCACGGAGAAAGAGAAGGGAATCGCCTGAGGTAAAAGACCAAGCTATTTTTAGATAGATATTTTATGCAGGAATCAGGAAGTGATGGAAACTTTCCCTTTCCTTATATGAGCCTGATGTGGAAAGGATTAAAACCTGATGACTATAAAGGCAGTGATTACAGGATGGAAAAACCGTCTCCTCTCCCCCCCGTGTCTCGTTTGTAAAGGCTGAGAAACAATGACACAACTATGAGTGGGACAGACGAGTTTGAAAAGAATATTTTAAAAGAATGCAGTGAGCAAAAATAATTGCTATTCCACAAATTACAGCAGAACTGAGTTCTAACCATCCATTTGGGTTACTGCTTGACACCTCAGATTTTCACAGACTAATTCATGGTAAATTACTTCCCTGGTGGCTCAGACGGTAAAGCCTCTGTCTACAATGCGGGAGATCCGGGTTCGAGCCCTGGGTTGGGAAGAGTCCCTGGAGAAGGAAATGGCAATCCACTCTAGTACTACTGCCTGGAAAATCCCATGGACAGAGGAGCCTGGCAGGCTTCAGTCTATGGGGTTGCAAAGAGTCGGACACGATTGAGCGACTTCACTTCACTTCACTTACATAGTATTAACTAAAATGATTTTCTGTGAAGATAAAAATTTGAAAGTATCCTTCAAAGTTATAGTTTGTAGGATGCTTATACTCATTTAAGAGTACTAAAACACTTTGAGATGGCTGGATGGCATCACTGACTCGGTGGACGTGAGTCTGAGTGAACTCCGGGAGTTGGTGATGGACAGGGAGGCCTGGCGTGCTGTGATTCATGGGGTCGCAAAGAGTCGGACACGACTCAGCGACTGAACTGAACTGAACTGAAAACACTTTGAAAGATAGGAAAAACAATCTGAATAATATAAAAATATGTACAAACTATAGTATGAATGGCATATATATGCCATTGTATTTATTTACACATGTAGATATATATTTTAAATTATTATATTAGCTTTTCTCCAGAGGAAATGAAGTTTTTTTCTCTATATACCTAGGGCATGTGTCTCCTCATTATTTAAAATCTATTTTTAGATTGGATAGAGGAGTATAACTGTGTAAATAAATTTACAGAATCCTAGGAAATTTTTGAAGAAACTAATGTAAATACAATAGGTAGAAACAACAATTTAGAATTCATTATTTTGTGGTTATGATCATTCTCACTTCCAAAAAAAGTGTTAGGTCCCAAGAGCTTTACAATGCAATATGCACAAAAATAATTTTCTATATCTGATAGTGTACAGAGCACTTTACATTTCTCCTTAGTTCTTCTTCACTGAGAGGTTACTATACATTCACGAAAATATGTAAGGAGAAATTAAAGTTGAGTTGACAAGGCCTCTAATCCTCCATGACCAAACAGGTGTAGTGGGTTGAATGGTGGCCCTCCAAAAGATAAGTCTATGCTCTAACCTCCCAGGACCTGTGAATGCAGCCTCATTAGGAGAAGAGGTTTTTGCAAGTATAGTTAAGTTAAGGGTCTGAAGATGAGATAATTGTGGATTAGCTGGGTGGGCCATAAAATCCAACGATGAATATTCTTATGAAAATGCACACACACAGAGGAGAAGGCCATAGGAAGACGGAGGCTGAGATTGGAGTTATGTAGCCACAAACCAAGGAAAGCCTGGAACTACTGGAAACTGGAAAAGACAAAGAAGAATGCTCCTGTAGAGCTTTTGGAGGGAGTGTGGCCCTGAGGACACCTTGATCTTGACTTCTGGTCTCCAGAACTGTGAGAGAAGAATACATTTCTGTTGTTTGTGGCAATTTGCTGCTCTGCTGCTGCTAAGTTGCTTCAATCGTGTCCGACTCTATAACCCCAGAAATGAACTTAAGCCGTAAGCCTTTGAGGCTACACTCAATAACATGCACTTCCCTTCCTCAGCCATGTTGGACTGATGCCCACAGAGGTAGCACCTGGACTGGTCTGGCCATGATGGTTTGACCCAACTTAACAATGTAAGTACACCGTATGCTGCTAAATCACTTCAGCTGTGTCCGACTCTGGGCGACCCCAGAGATGGCAGCCCACCAGGCTCCCCCGTCCCTGGGATTCTCCAGGCAAGAACACTGGAGTGGGTTGCCATTTCCTTCTCCAGTGCGTGAAAGTAAAAGTGAAGTTGCTCAGTCGTGTCTGACTCTTAGCAACCCCGTAGACTGCAGCCTACCCGGCTCTTCCGTCCATGGGATTCTCCAGGCGAGAGTACTGGAGTGGGGTGCCATTGAGGTTCTAAACCAAGGAGCATGCCATAATGTCAACAAATAAATCAGGTTAGCATTGAAAAATACAGATTCTTTTTTGCATTATTTGTGGTGGTGGTTTAATTGCTAAATTGTGTCTGACTCATGGACTGTTGCCTGAAAGGCTCTTCTGTCAATGGGATTTTCCAGGCAAGAATACTGGAATGGGTTCCCTTCTTCAGTGGATCTTCCCAACCCAGGGTTTGAAAAATCCAGGTCTCCTGCATTGCAGATGGATTCTTTTGGAATAAAGGAAGCCCTTTTTTGTGGGTAAATGAGATTTTGACCTTGATAAAGTTAATTTAGATACATTACTTCTATACATTTGTAAAGACTAGCTACTTTCAAATTTCCTTTTAATTCTCTTGTCCTTTTCCCCTTCCCTCATTGCTTCCTTCTCTCCTTTTCTCCTTCTTTCTCTCTTTCCTTTTGTTTTTGAGAGGATAAACTCATTGTTCTGACTTCCAGACACTAAGCATTTAAAAGGGCACTGAAATACAGCTAGATTCATGCCCAACATATGGCAGCATAAAGTAACATAATTTATGGAATAACAATCCAAATCCATTACTCTACATAAAACTTTATAAGCTAAAGAAAAAAATCTAGAATGATAAACTCTAAACTTCCCTGTATTCCTTGCTTATTCCTCAAAACATCCAAAGCTTTTTCCCCCTCCTTTAAATTCAACCTATTTATTTTGATGACTTGACTATGAAGGTACTGGATTACTTTATGACCAATATGAAGAACAAACCTTATTAAAATTTATCTTGGGTAAACCCTACAGGAAAACTAAATTTGTATGGCATATATCTGTTATTAAATGATTAACAAAAAGAACTTGATAAACTGAAACCCAAAATTATTTTTCTTAAATCAATTAATAACACTATTTAGAGTTATGAGGTTCTGTATATTTGGACTATTATTAGAGTGTGTAGCCACTAATCTACAAAAAACAAAATCCTTCATTATCACTGACATTGACGTCATGAACTTTCTAGGCTGGTTATAAAGTAGATATAATATGAAATGTGTTGCCTTTATCAAAAGACACGATATCCATCATTCTATATCTCCCTGACAAAATCTGAGATTTAACTATATTTATGAAATGCCTAAGAAACATAGTTACTGGCTCTAAATTTTTGCTCAGGATTTATGCTCTACTCCTTAACTTCAAATGGTATCTAATTTCAGTCTAAGCAATAGGACACTTGTTGTTGCCATTGCTGTTTAGTCATTAAGTTGTGTCTGACTCTTTGCAGCCCCATGGACTGTAGCCCACCAGGCTCCTTTGTCCATCAGGTATTCCAGGCAAGAACAGTGGAGTAAGTTGCCATTTCCTTCTTCAAGGGATCTTCCTGACCCAGGGACTGAACTCCTATCTCCTTCATTGGCAGGCAGATTCTTTACCACCGAGCCACTAGACAAGCCACCCAAATAGAAAATTATTCATTATTTAATCACCTTAAAGAATCATATTGCATATATTCAGGTATTGCATTGGAACTTCTCTGCTATCAAAAACTTTTATGTACAACTCAACTTTTATGGCTCAGGAGTAAAGAATCTGCCTGCAGTGCAGAAGACACAGAATACCCGAGTTCAGTCCTCGGGTTGGGAAGATCCCTGGAGGAGGGCATGGCAACCGACTCCAACATTCTTGCCTGGAGACTCCCATGAACAGAGGAGTCTGGAAAGCTAGTTCATAGAGTCACAAAGAGTCAGATATGACTGAAGCAACTTAGTACATATCATACCTATAATAAGTATTCCACTTCAGTATTAATAGTACAATATTTTTATACTTATATGCTAGGTACATCATGAGAAACACTGGGCTGGAAGAAGCACAAGCTGGAATCAAGATTGACGGGAGAAATATCAATAACCTCAGATATGCAGATGACACCACCCTTATGGCAGAAAGTGAAGAGGAACTAAAAAGCTTCTTGATGAAAGTGAAAGTGGAGAGTGAAAAAGTTGGCTTAAAGCTCAACATTCAGAAAATGAAGATCATGGCATCTGGTCCCATCCCTTCATGGGAAATAGATGGGGAAACAGTAGAAACAGTGTCAGACTTTATTTTTTTGAGCTCCAAAATCACTGTAGATGGTGACTGCAGCCATGAAATTAAAAGACGCTTACTCCTTGGAAGAAAAGTTATGACCAACCTGGGTAACATATTCAAAAGCAGAGACATTCCTTTGCCGACTAAGGTCCGTCTAGTCAATGCTATGGTTTTTCCAGTGGTCATGTATGGATGTGAGAGTTGGACTGTGAAGAAGGCTGAGTGCTGAAGAATTGATGCTTTTGAACTGTGGTGTTGGAGAAGACTCTTGAGAGTCCCTTGGACTGCAAGGAGATCCAACCAGTCCATTCTGAGGGAGATCAGCCCTGGGATTTCTTTGGAGGGAATGATGCTAAAGCTGAAACTCCAGTACTTTGGCCACCTCATGAGAAGAATTGATTGATTTGAAAAGACTCTGATGCTGGGAGGGATTGGGGGCAGGAGGAGAAGGGAACAACAGAGGATGAGATGGCTGGATGGCATCACTGACTTGATGGACATGAGTCTAGTGAGCTCTGGGGGTTGGTGATGGACAGGGAGGCCTGGCGTGCTGCGATTCATGGGGTCACAAAGAGTTGGACACAACTGAGTGACTGAACTGAACATTTTTTATTAACTTAAAAATTATATTTGAGTAATCTTTTAAGTCCATATTGAAATGCATATTATTATAATAACAATCTATATAACAATACTCATAAGTTTAAAAAATCTTTTTAAATATTCCAAGTGAGACTGAAAAGTTCATTTCACTCACTCTGTATTTTCTGAAGTCCATTTTTGGAGGAAAATGTATCATATATAATATATTGAAATTTCTTTTGTATTAAGTCTCTGAAAATACAGCTCATTAATTCTAGAATGACAGGCTTCATGCTACACCAAACCAATCATTAAAGGATATATTCACATAGGAGGGAGAGGGTAAGGTGTAAGGAATTGACAAAATCATTCTAAAGCACATCTATGAGCATAAACAGCTGTAATATTTTTCCATGCCAGTAAAGCCATGTAAAACAAGGATTTGCCTGTACAACCTAATACAGTAATATAAACTGGTGCAGCTTTTTTGGAAAGTGATCTGGAAATGTTTATTAAAAATCTTAACATATATATATCTAAGAATCCAAGTAAGGGAATAATAAAATGTGTGGTTAAAGATTCATGTGCAAAGATGACAATTAGAAGAAAGAATTGACAAGATAGCAATAATCTAAAAGTCGAAAACAGAGCACTGATAATAAATTCTTGCTTCTTCATATACAGAGATATCATTCTGTGCTTAAAATTATGTTCTAAAAATATTGAATGGCATGGGGAAATGCTTACAATGTAACTTTTAGAAGAAAGAAGCAGATTGCAAAAACATATAACCCTGGTGTTGATACATACATATGCATGTATGTATGCACAAATGCAGTGAAGAGAGAAAAAAATAGAAACAAAATATCAGCAGCTATTGTCTATGGATAGCAGAAGCACTTGATGTATTTTTATGAGTAATCTTTTTAATTAGAAATAGTGAATCAAAGTATGTTTAAAAACTACAACAAAGTACAATGGTTCTTTTCAGAGGTACAACATAATATTCTAAAACCTTCTAATATCAGTTCATTAAGGTGGTGGAGCTCTGATTCATGTATAAAATGATGACTTTGACATTTTACACTTCCATTGGTGAAATGAATAATCAGGTTCTTCCACCTCCAGAATGAGCTCCTAAATTATCACAGTGGAGTCATGCGTTGAAACTCACCTCCCCATTGCTGCTCATCCATCATCAAATCCTGCTCTTGGTTTTCACAGTCACCCTCCCTGGTGCATACTTCACTGTCCTACACTTACATTACAGTAAATCCCTCTTAATTTTAACCTTTTGCTCTCCATCCGCCAATTCATACAATTTTCCGTTATCAGATTAATCATTCTAAAATTCCAGTTTCATGAAGTCATTTGTCTGCTGGAAATCCTTCACTGATTTTCCATTTGCTATCAGCCAGCCATAAATTCTTCTTTAAAGCCCTCCTAATGGGAGTGTAATATCTATCATTTTAATCAGATCACTCCTCAGATGTGCTCATTGCCATTTCTGGGCCATTTTCATCCAATTTCACTTATTTCCCTGCTTGTCTACTCCAGAACACACCAATCTACTTTTCAATGGATCTCCTATAACACTCACAGTTGTTGTTTAGTTGCTAAGTCAGTGCAACTCTTTTGCAATGCCATGGACTGTGGCCCACCAGGCTCCTCTGTCCATGGGATTTTCCAGGCAAGAATACTGGAGTGGGTTGCCATTTCCTACTCCAGGGGGATCTTCCCAACCCAGGGAGTGAACCCATGTCTCCTGCATTGCAAGCAGATTCTTAATGGCTTAATGGGAAGACCTTTCACCCATTATCTTATTTAATTTCTTGGCGTGATGAGATTTCTTATCTCATCAATCCTTGTTTCCTTCTCTGAATACTACTAACTGCCTCAAAAAAAGCGAAATATGAAAGCGCTTTTAAAATATGAGATTAATATATGTTAAAGAGTTATTATAACCATCATTGGGTCTTGAGAACATCTTAAGAGTACAACAGAAATGAAAACATGTCCAAGGACCTGGGTCATCACTAACTCTTCCTGGTTGGGAGATGGTGAAATGTTTCACTTGATCTCTGTGAGTACCTGTTTCTTAATCTATGAAACGGAGATAGTAACTTCATCTCTATTATAATATTTCATTCATTCACCCATAAAACATATCCTACATACCATAATTTGGGCTAGCACTTATATAGCAATTAGAACCAAATGATTAAAGCAAAACACAAATATACATACACACAAACACACACACAAGTTAATGTTCTAGTCTCCAGCGAGTTCACAGAGAGTTCATAGAGAGTGGAAGTAAACAAATATAGACAGGACAACATGAAAATTGCTGTGTTAGGAGAATTTACTGAGCCTTTCCTACTAAAACTATACTTGTGGAGGTCAAGAAAGGTAATATTTGAGCTATATTGAAAGGAAGTTTGAAGTCAAGGGGACAAACAACATTCATGTCTCACTTAGATGCTGCCCAGCAATCTTTCCACAGGACCCTAGTTAGAAATTTTCCTTGTGTCTTCAGACAGGCAGACTTGTTATCCTTGTACCCCTGGCTCGACCTCCTCTCTACTCAAAAGATAGTGCTGACTCCCGAATTCCTCTAAAAGTTAGAAGTCATCGCATGAGTGCTTTCCCATCTTCCCATCTCTGTACCTACAACTCTGTGCCTTCAATCCACAACCACAACATCCCCCTTCTCTCTTGCCCCAATATGGATGCATCTAGACTCCTCTCCATCTGTATTCTTGTATCTCCCTTCCACTCCCCACCCCTACAGTCTCCCAGGGATGTGATTCTGCTGTATACATCATCTCTCCATCTTCCACAACATTGCTTCATTCACAAGTCCTAGACGTCAAAACATTTAAACACACTCAAGTATTTCCAACCCACCCCTCCACATACATGCAGTTTTCCTATTCCCCACATCCTCCTGCAGATATAGTCCATTTCCTTCTTCCTGGAATGGTTTATAGGATTGTCTCCATGTTCTTAACTTCCACTGAACCTTCAAATCACTGCAGTATGACATCTGCTCTTTCGGTCCTATTGAAACTGCTCTCATCCACTTAACCAAAAGACATTTTGTTGTTAAATATCTTCAGTTAGTTTTATAATACTGCATACTTCCTTCATTTTTGTCCTTTTCCCCAGATACTGCTGTTGAATCATCAAGATACTATTTCATGTCCTCTTCTCTCCTCATGGTATACATTCCCCATGCATGGCTTTGAAAAGTCAAGTAAAAGTTGTTCAGTCATGTCTTAGGGGATCTTCCTAAGCCAGGGATCGAACCCAGGTCTCCCACATTACAGGCAGATTCTTTATCAGCTGAGCCACCAGGGAAGCCCAAGAATACTGGAGTAGGCAGCCTATCCCTTCTCCAAGGGATCTTCCCGACCCAGGGATGGAACTGGGGTCTCCTGCATTGCAGGCAGATTGTTTACCAACTGAGCTACCAGGGAAGCCCATGCATGGCTTTACTTGGCTTTACTTATCTTTTACCTGCTAACTCTCAAATTTCAGGCTAATTTGCTTCCTGAACTTCAGACATATTGCATTGTTCTTGTCCTGCTCAGGACTGTGAACTTGAATGAGGCTTGGGAAATCAATTAAAGGCTTTGTTAAGTGGAAAAGTGATTGAATCACATCTGTGGTTTAGAAATATTACTCATAATAAAGTAGAAGATAGGCTAAAGGGATAAGAAATCAGGATCCAGAAGACACAGATAGCTACAAGCCATGCACAAGAATGTGGCAGGTGATGGAACGCTATATAAATTCTCCTTACCTTGAACGGAGGACTGGAGTCACTTGGTCTTGCAGAAAAGTCAAAGGAGATGATGAGATCAACTCCCCTCTGAGGTCTCAGGATCAAAGGGTATGGAAGGTTAAATGTGAGGCCACTGTCCACCACATGAATCTTTTTACTTTTGACATCCAAAGGTTCATATATCTGCTCAAATTCATCAGGATCTTTAAAAAGGAAAGAAACGATCAGAATGGGTTAAATGATCACTTAACATTATTTAGAATTTAAAACTATTTGTTATATATATATATGTGAGAAGAATTCTATACAGTTAGACCCTCAGGCCTTGGAGACTCTTCATCTGTAACATCAGAGTAAAAGGTTCTATCAGTAAGAGTGCTGTGAGGAATTTCTTTAAGATTTTTTTTTTTTTAATGTGGACCATTTTTAAAATCTGTATTGAATTTGTTACAATATTGTTTCTGTTTTAAGTTTTGGGTTTTTGGCCATGAGACATGTGGGATCTTAACTCCTGGACCAGGGATCAAACCCACACATCCTGAGTCTTAACCACTCGACTGCCAGGGAAGTCGCTGCTGTGAGAATTAAGTAGGACAAAATATTGAAAATGCAAGCAAGGCTCAGGCCCTAGGAGTAAGTTTAAGCTGTGTACCATGAGCCCTGTCCTAGGATTACTTACATTACATAGGTCTTTACAAGTTTAAAAACACTTCCTCAGGCATTATCTTTTTAAAGACTTAGAACAGACATGTGAGATAGAGGATACTATAAATGGAGAATGAAATACACAAAATGCACCTCTAAAGTGGCATAACTAGGGAGTGGCAGAGCCTGAAGGGTCCCACAAGCATCTCTCTAGGTGAAGGAAGTCCAGGCGATTGAGCCAACACACATCGTCTGCTACTATTTAGGCACTACTTAAGTGCTGAACAAGAGATGATGCAAACTCTGCTCCAATAGAGCACACTGCTGGTAAGTCAGTAAACAAATATATTAAAAGATGGTTCAGGCACTGATAAAATGAATGAAAAAAATAATAGAGGGTAATAGGAATGTGGGGGCGGGCGGGGGGTGCTTCTCTGGTGACTCAATGGTAAAGAATCCACCTGCCAATGCAGGAGACATGGGTTTGATCCCTGATCCGGGGAAGATCCCCTGAAGAAGGAAATGGCTATGCACTCCAGTATTCTTGCCTAGGAAATCCCATGGACAGCAGAGCCTGGTGGGCTATCAGCCATGGGCTGCAAAACCGTGGATACGACTTAGTGACTGAACAACAACAACAACTGTAGGATAGAGAAGACGTTCAAGCAGATGGTCAGCAGAGACCTCTCTGAGACGGAGACTTTAAGACCAGATTCAGGGACTTTCCTGCTAGTCCAGCAGTTAAGAATCTGCCTTCCAATGCAGGGGACATGGGTTCAGTCCCTGGTCTGGGAACTAAGATCCCACAAGCCACGGGGCAACAAAGCCTGCATCTCATGCACTGGCAGACGGGTTCTTTACCACTAGCGCCACCTGGGAAGCCCCTTTGTTATATTACATATATGTTATCAAACCCAACTTTAACATCTATCCCTCTGAAATTTTTATTGTTTAACAATTTTATAAGGCAAAAAATTGTGAGTCTGTGTAAGTTTTAAAATATTTCACTAAGAAGCTGGGAAATTTTTATTTGGGTATTTTTATTCCTCCTAAAAGCAGCTTTATTTGCGTGTATATAATATATTGTATAGTAGCAGTGCTCTGTCGCTTAGCTATGTCTGACTCTTTGCAACTTCATGGACTGTAGCCCTCCAGGCTCCTCTGTCCATGCGATTTCCCAGGCAAGAATACTGGAGTGGGTTGCCATTTCCTTCTTCATGGGATCTTCCTGAGCCAGGGATTGAATCTGTGTCTCCTGCATTGCAGACAGATTCTTTACCACGGAGCCACCTGGGAAGCCCATATATTAGTAATTTTATATATAAGATTTACCAGAAGACAAAGGAAATATCATTTATATCATTTTAAAGATAAGGATATGAGGCCCTAATAGGTCCTGTTTAACATAGTAAGAATGAAGACTCAAAGCCTGGTCCACGAAGTCTAAACCCTAAACACAGTGTCACACTGTCACTTCAGAAAGTGAGTGGCATAGCCATAAATCTCAAGAATTTTGAAATGGGTAATTTAAAAACGCAATAAATGCAATGCACAGAGGTAATCTACACATGCACCTATCAATCATGAAAACCACATTGATATGCATATTCACAATAAGCATAAAAAATTAAAAGCATTAATGGGAATATTTGTTTAAAATGCAGAGATTTTCCCTAAAAAACTACAATGATAATTCACAGATAATTTTTTTGGTTTCATAAACTGATGCTTTAAATTTCAGCTAAAAGGTTAACTAGTAACAGACTATTTCTCTCTCATTCTATTTGATTTGCTCCCTCTCATCATGAAACTGATAGTCTCCTTTTTCCTCTTTTAAATCCAAGATTACATTTGAGAGAAAAGTCTTTATGTAGACCAGCTCACAGCTCTGGCATGTAGCTAACCACCATGATTCCAACTATCCACCTAAACTGACAGGAAACAACATTTCTTAACTGTGTTGTAAAAAATACAGTTTTGCAAGATATTACCAGATATTCTATGTAAAAATTAAGAGTTGCATGATTAAATAGGTTTGAGAAATACAAGATTCAACAACTTAAAGTAACAGCAAATTATCATGTGTGTTCCCGATATTCCTTACTATGCCTTGGACTAACAGCACTTTTAAGAGGAGATGCTACTTAATCCTGACAATAACTCTATAAGACAGTTAACAACTTTCTATTTTAAAGTCAGCCTTTGGGGTAAACAGTAAGGACTATTGCATACTCACTAACCTACAGGTTCATCAGGATCAGGGTGCTGGTTTTTAGTTTCACTCTACTTTTCTCTTGTTGTTTACTGAGGTTAAGCTAGTAATGGCACAGGACTGTCCAGCTAATAAATGACACAACTGGGATTCAAATCCCTGCTGCAGCTAAGTCGCTTCAGTCATGTCTGACTCTGTGAGACCCCACAGATGGCAGCCCACTAGGCTCCCCCATCCCTGGGATTCTCCAGGCAAGAACACTGGAGTGGGTTGCCATTTCCTTCTCCACAGATACAGCTAGTCTGCTTTTAAAGTACTATACTTAACCAGTCTTTAAGTAGGACCTCTCAAACTCATTAGAGCATCCCTTTGCATTGTGAAGTGGGATGTGGAGTTGTTAGTTTTACCAAACTTATTTGAACTTGATCCCTATTTATTACCATCCATTAAAATGTTACAGGAAGTTTGATAAGTGCCCCTATGAAAAAACATCCTCCCATAAATTAAAGCATACATGGTTTCCAAACCTGTGAATGAGTGACCCAGGTTCCTTGATAGGTATGGAAACGTGCTCTGCTTTATAATTATGAACCATTTTCTTAAAGCGATTCTGCTGTGGAAATTTTATGATGGTCATTTTACAAATACATCAACTGATTCCATTTATAATGCACAAATATTTGGATGTTTGTGTTTTGAACTCTTCCCTAGATGAAGTCATGTCTTGATTTCTTATTCCAGATGGCGTGTGTTGCAGAAAATAACATAAACACCAAAGTAAACAGGAAAGAAGTCACGTAACTAATGACCAGCTTATCCAAAATTAGTTTCCACAGGTATACAACTATTTTGAAGTAAACAAATGAAGGGAATTTTATCATCTGATTTCTCTTGTTTTCAAAAGAGGGACTGCAAGGTGAAGTAATAAGCACAAAAATAGCACACTATCTTTTTCTCATTTTAGGTTGATTGTTTTAAGATGCTCAAATTTTAATCTGTTTAAACAAAATAGTAAAGCAAATGTGAAATTTTTCCAACATAATATATAGATAACATAAAGAACTCTATGTTTAAGATAAAAGAGGAATAACCTTAATGTTTTAATTAAATTGTGGTATTTTAATTGTATAATAAATAAAATTTTTAATGAAGACTTTATGAACCAAGTTGACTACCATTTATTTATGCTAAACCTTGAAACTTTTCATTCCAAACATACAGTCATTCTAAAACTTGGAAATAACCAGAAGGAGATAAGCGGAGTCCATCCTGGTAAAAGTTTTATCTGAAAAAGCACTAATCAATTTAGTACATTTAGTCTAAAATGTAGTCATTTTTAATAATGTTGGTTTAGAAACAATAAATTTGAATGAACTTGTCACTCATCTGACTAGATTTTTCACTAGTCAACATTCTGTATACATTTTTCCAATCAGAAAAATGCAAAATAACAAATATAATTCGATGAGATGTTCACTGACAATATTTAAAGCTCCTTCCAAATTTCATTACTTTAAAATAATTTTGGGCTTCCCTGGTGACTCAGACAGTAAAGATTCTGCCTGCCATGCAAGAGACCCAGGTTTGATCCCTAGGTCGGGAAGACATCCTAGAGAAGGGAATGGTTACCCACTCCAGTATTCTTGCCTGGAGAATTCCGTGAACTACAGTGGGCTATAGTCCATGAAGTTGCAGAGTCGACACAACTGAGCTACTAATACTTTAATAATTCTAGGTTAGAACAAATAAAAATTCCCCAACAATAGAAATATTTAGTCTGTTTAATATCATATTTTAATTGCAATATTAACATATGTAATATCATATTTTAGGATGAAAAGAGGAAAGAGGAAAATGAAGACCACTCTGAAATAAGGTAAGCATAATGAAAGAGGCACACTTCCTAAGGGTACCAAATTTATCTAATAAAAATGTAGGATGTCCAGTTAGATTTGAATTTCAGATAAATAGCAAATGATTTTTATATGAGAATGTCCCAAATGTTACAAAGGAGCGTACTTATTTTCTCTCTCTCTATATATATATATAGATATATATCTATATATATATGAATTGAAATTCAAATTTAACTGAGCACTGTGCTTTACCTAGCAACCCTAACATTTCCAAATCTACTGTGAAATCACCAGGAAGTTGTTAAAATGTTGAGTGCGGAGCCCGTGCTGTGTAAACCACAGAAAGATCAAAGTAGTAACATAAAACAAATGTAATAAGTACACACAAGGAAACTTCCATTTTTACATCAGCAAGACAATGACTAATAAAACCAAAGGCTATGCGGAAGGGAGTGAGCAGAAGGGAAAGGCTTCTGAGCAATGTCAAGAGGCCTATTCAAGTGTCCCAATTCCAGTTCAGTTGAGCAATTCTAGGCAAACATGATGCTGACTCCTTTGATCTTCCTTTTCTATGGAGTAAAATACTAATGATTCTTTCTGGTTCTAAATGCTCCGTGAGGCTGTTTTTTTTTTTTTTTTTTTTAAACCCATCATCACTCATCTATAAAGCCTAAGTTTCTAAAGAAGATGCATTTAACTGGTATTGCAATAGCAGTAAGTAAAATCATAAGTAACACACACACAAATACCATCACTGATTGTACAGTCAAGGGTTTTTATTTTGGATGAATTTTTTAAAAGATACTGACTTTATCACAAATATTCGTAGACTTTTATTATAGTTCATATGAAAGGGTTTGCATGGCAGGTTTATAATCAGATATATCTCATATCCTAGACTTTGATGCCACAAACATAATGCAAAATATAGTGAGTTTCCACTTCTCTTGTTTAAAAACAGGGGTAAATTTTGCTTCTGCAATTTCCCTTAAACTCAAGCAACAAACAAACTGCATTACCTAAACAAAAAGATCTAAAGCCATGTCCTAATTTTGACAAATATAGGTAGAATCCTTCAACAAAGAGTAGCAGGAAGATTTTTGGAAATTTTTCCATTTACATTTTCATAGCCTCCTGTCAATGTTCTTAGGCAGAAATGATTGCAAAATGACGTTTGGGCAATTAAGGGAAACAACATGGCATGATGAAGTAGAAAAAGTTTACAATGACAGAAGCATTATAAGAAAGATGATTATGTAGTGATTAGTCACCAAGGCAAATTTAACTTTTAATTTGGAACACCCATGGAAATGAAGAATTGGAAGTATTCTTTAGTTTGGCTAACTGACAATCCTGAAAGTGAGTGGGTTCTTTGTGGGATTCTTAAGGGGCCTTAAGAAAGTTACCTAATCTTTCAGAGAACTGGGGGGACAAATTCAATAGCCTGTTAATATACGGTATTTCTTTTTCTCTGCCTTTACTTCACTCTGTATAATAGGAACTCTACGGGGTCCAGAAAGATAGTACTGATGAACCTACTTGCAAGGCAAGAGGAGACGCAGAGAGAACAGGCTTGTAGACACTGGGGATGAAGGAAAGAGAGGGATGAATGGAAAGAGTTAACATTGAAACATGTATTACCGTACGTAAAATGGATAGCCAGTGGGAATTTGATGCATGAAGCCGGGAACTCAAACCTGGTGCTCCCTGACAAGCTAGAGGGGTGAGATGTGGTGAGGGGTGGGAGGGAGGTTCAAGAGGGAGGGGACATATGTATACCTATGGCTGATGCATGTTGACAGTTTGGCAGGAACTAACACAATATTGTAAAGCAATTGTCTTCCAATTAAAAATAAATTAAAAAAAAATTCTATAGGCAGAGGGATGCCTCAAATAGGTAAACACAGCTGACTCTCACCCCTAGGGGCAGGCATTACTGCTCTGCACTCCTAGGAGCAGGGGGCAGGGTTCGGGGAGGACTTCATACATAAGATTCCCTCCCAGCTCTGGGTCTGCTGAGACTTACTTCCTTTGCCAAGGAGAAACACCCACATGAGATTTGAAGGAGGAAATGAGACAGAGACTGCATTTGTGCTATTTCTACTGCCAAGCACTGTTGTGGGGGCGTTTGTGGGGGTGATTTTGAAGTGTTTTGGAATCATTCCTAGATGCTTAGCCTGGAGCTTGCTCCTCCACGCCTCAGAACAGTTTTGTAAGCACTCAATTCCCTTCTTTAAACCCCTTTCACTTAAACAAGCAAGAGGGTTTCCTGTTTCCAGTGAGTGAGCCTTGACCAACACAGAGAAGCAAAGTCCCTCTCAATATTTCAATGAAAATTGTTTATGTTGACACGACGATGCTGTTTCCTGTCCAGCGTATTTTTTCTTCCAAAAAACCAATAAATCGTGGTCCTTCCCCATTAAAAAGAAAAGAAAGCGAAGTCATTCTGTCGTGTCTGACTCTTTGCAACCCCATGGACTGTAGCTTGCCAGGCTCCTTCATCCATGGAATTCTCCAGGCAAGAATACTGGAGTGGGTTGCCATTTCCTTCTCCAGTGGCTCATCTGGATCCAGGGATCAAACCCGGGTCTCCCATATTGCAGGCAAACTCCTTGCCATCTGAGCCACCAGAGAATTCCCTCCCCCGCATTAAATGCATGTTTTAAAACTGGATTATAAATGAGTTACTAGTAACAATAATTAAAATGCTCCTCTGCAGAGAAGGAAGAACAATCTCTTGAATTAGCTTTCGTGGGTTACACTTTGTGTACCTACCTGCGACAGCGGCATCCAGTTCATCTTCATCCAGGGACTCTTGCATGGTAAAGTCTCTCAGAGGAGACATTGGATAGGATGTATTGAGATTCAAGCCCAGCATGAAGTTGTGCACCTTCCCGGCACGTCCTTCTCTGGTATTGAACAAAGCTGAGTCACCCACCAAGGCCATGAGCATACGTTGGACCCAACTTGCTTGATTATCATTTTGATATTCCCTTTCTGCTTCTTCATTTTCAGTGCCTACAGAAAAAGATCATTATACATTGTCCAAAATCCATAAAAATGAAAAAAGATCTTTGGTCTATAAAGTGTTAACATTAGGGGAATGCAGGTTCTCAGTTCCCCAACGAGGGATCAAACCCATGCCCCCTGGCAGTGGAAGCACAGAGTCTTAACCACAGAACTGCCAAGGAAACCCCTCCAGTTTTTTATTCAACAAATGTTTATTCATGTAAATTAATAAAGTCAATATTTCAGTTAACCATTTTTTGTTCTTAAATTGTTTTTACCTTTACCAACTTCCCTGGTGGCTCAGACAGTGAAAGCATCTGCCTAAAATGTGGGAGACCCAGGTTTGACCCCTGGATCGGGAAGATCCTCTGGAGAAGGAAACGGCAACCCACTGCAGTACTCTTGCCTGGAAAATCCCATGGATGGAGAAGCCTGGTAGGCTGCAATCCATGGGGTCACAAGGAGTCGGACTTCACTTTTCTTTCTACCCTTTACCTATAGTCAGTCTAAAGGCTATATTCTTGACAGTGTTACTTGGCTTATTCTTTGATTTTTAGAGAAACTTCTATTTTTCCATTTTTTCCCCTTTCCCCAATTCTTTTCTTCTCTTTTCTTGGCTATGGCTATGCATAAGAGGGAATATTCATAGTAGCTAATCCCCCTCCTTTCCCAAGTTTCCTTCCCTGTCATGTTAGAGAAACATCCAGAAATCATGCAAACTGAGAGCAGACAATGGAAAGACTCAACATATATTTGCTTCTCTATAAACACCCTCTGAAAGGTCATTGCATTCTTGCTTATAAAGTTTGGGGTTTAAAAGTCTGTAATTTAAATTTACGTTTTAAAATGGTTTTAAAATTTGACAGTCTTCCAAAAGAAGCAGTTGTCAACGACATTTTCCTTAAAATCGATGCACTCGTCACTACTACTGGGAAGCCATATTGTGTCATTATTTAGAGCACTGGTTCCAGAATCAGACTGCCCAGATTCCAATCCTGTCTCCACTGTTTACTATTTTCAGTATTCATTTCCTCATCAGTAAACCTCATTGGGTTGTTATGAGGATAAACTAAGTTAATGCATTCATGCAAATTTCTTGGAAAAGTGCCTGGCCTACGTTAAATTCTCAGTAAACACTAGTTGGTTAGTAGAAGTAGCTGTAGTAGCAGCAGCATCGTAATCGTCATCATCAATATTCTTCATTCATAGTCAAATCTAAGAACGCTGTATGGTAGAGGATAATCCCTTACCTAGAACACTTCTGTTCAGATTTCTGGGAACTTTGACTATAAATATACATGCATATATAAATCTATATGTGTGTATGTGTGTATTGAGAGAGGAAAAAGAGAATCCATATTCAAACTTCATAATTTTCAATAAATGCTAACTAAACATACATAAAACCATAATATCTTCAAAAGATTAGCTTAACTGAGCTCAGTAAGTGAAGGGCTCTTTCTCTCCATCACCAATCCAGATGACTGCATGGTCATGAAAAAACAAATATACACTCTTTTCTACTCCCACGCTTTTCTAATGCCAAATATGACAAAGAAAATCTTTCACTAGAAGAAATCAAGCTTTAAAATAAATGATTTATATCTTCAGTTACACAGGATATGAATAAGATGCTCAATTATTTCCCAAAGATTTGGTGCTTCCTCTTCTTTTCCTTTTCCATCATCACTATTGTTGTTATCAAATTTATCTCACTTCTATGCCAGCAATGGGTCTACCTTCCATATGACATATTTGGAAATGGCAACAAGATAACACAAATGATACATCTTGCTTATTAGCTTTAATACTAATAGTAAATTCCTATTTATTATCCTTTCACAGTGTAAAGCCCTTTGTATGCATTTGACTTCCCTGGTGGCTCAGACGGTAAAGCATCTGCCTACAGTGCGGGAACCCTGGGTTCGATCCCTGGGTCAGGAAGATCCTCTGGAGAAGGAAATAGCAACCCACTCCAATACTCTTGCCTGGAAAATCCCATGGATGGAGGAGCGTAGTAGGCTACAGTCCATGGGGCCGCAAAGAGTATGCATTTGCTAGTTTTATGATTACAGCAATTCTGTAAGAGGAGGCAAAATGATGCCAGTAGAGATTTGAAAAAACTGAACCTGAAAATGTCTTAAAATCACGTTCAAAATCACTTGACTAAATACAAAGAAGCCTCAAGAGAAGAAGACAAGCTACAGACCGGGAGAAAATATTTGCAAAAGACTCATCTGATAATGGGGTATTACCCAAAATGTACAAAGAACTTTTTAAAACTCAACAATAAGAAAACAAACATCCTGATTTAAAAATGGGCAAAAGACCTTAACACACACCGTGCCGAAAAAGGGGACTTCCCTTGCAATTCAACGGTCAGGACTTCACCCTCCAATGCAGGGAGCGCAGGTTCAATCCCTGGGCGGGTAACTAAGATACCACATACCTCCAGGTCAGAAAACCAAACAGGAAACAAAGCAATAT
Source organism: Capra hircus (assembly GCF_001704415.2). Lineage (NCBI taxonomy): Eukaryota > Metazoa > Chordata > Mammalia > Artiodactyla > Bovidae > Capra > Capra hircus. Next base: position 66,660,659 of record NC_030823.1, on the reverse strand, counting down.
TGTAACAAATTCAATAAAGATTTTAAAACAGGACCACATTAAAAAAAATCTTGAAAAAAAAAAGACATATAGATGACAAGCACATTTATGGAAAGATGTTTCATCACACGTCATCAGGGAGATGCAAATAAAACCAAGATGACACTACACACCTATTAGAAATGTCAAAATCCAAAACAGACAACACCAAATGCTGGTTAGAATTTGAAACAACAGGATACTCAAACACTGATGGTGGAAAAGCAAAGTGGTACAACCTCTTTGGAAGTTTCTTACAAAACTTAATTATACTTGTATCACATGATACTGTAATCATTCTCCTTCATTTCTACCCAAAGGAGTTGAAAACTTATATGCACATAAAAATCTGAACATGGAGTTTTATAACAGAGCCATTTATAACTGCCCAAATTTGAAAGCCACCAAGATGTTCTTCAGTAGGTAAATGGATAAACTGTGTAATAATATCCAGACAATGAAATACTATTCAATGCTAAAGAGAAATGAAGCCATGAAAAGACATGGAGGTAACTCAAATGCATATTACTAAGCAAAGGGAGCCAATCTGAAAAGTTCATCCATTGAATGATTCCAACTAGATGACATTCCAGAAATGCAAACTGATGGAGACAGTAAAAAGATGGGGTTGCCAAGGGGGTGGGGAGTGGGAAACAGAGGGATATTTAGAGCACAGAGAATTTTAAAGGTAGTGAAATTCCTCTTATGACACTATAATGTTAGATATATGTCATTATACATTTGTGAAAACCTGTAGAACACACAATATCAAGAGTGAACCCTAAAGCTTAGACTTTGGGTGATAATGACATGCCAGTATAGGTTCATTGACTGTAATAAATGTACCTCTCTAGTACAGGATGTTGAAAGTGGTGGAGGCAATGTGTGTGGATACAGGGAATATATGGGAATTCTCTCCACTTTTTGCTCAATTTTGCTGTGAGTCTAAAACTACTCTAATAAATAAAGGTTATTTAAAAAGAAAACAGAATATTAAGAGCTAATAAGAAATCCTCAAAAACACCCTAAATACCATTCTCCAATGTTGGCTGGTATTGAAACCAAAGCAGCCATATACAGAGGGTCCTTGAGCTTCTCAGCTTTAAGATAATCTGCCAGTACCGGTAGAGGTGATCAAACGTACTGATGATTTTGGCAATTTACTTAATAATCAATAAACGATTATTAATCTACTTGATGGTCCCAACATCAATACAAAATTAATTCTATGAGTGGTACGCATATGCTGTCCATCATTTTTTCTATCCCCCTTCATTAAAAGGAAATTCAAAATAGAAGCAAAAAGACCTGAACAACTGAAAAATAACAGCCTGGCTATGAAAAGAGAACTTTAATTTCAGTGTTGATTCAGCAAAGATAAAACAGCCTCTTCTAATAGCCTTACCTTAACTGATGAAATAATTAAGTTTTGGACAAAAAAGTATTTAATCTCTTTTAAAATCCAGATGATTTTATTTAAACTATAACAGGACATGATCATCTAGTTGTTGTAAAATATTCTCCTTTTTTTTTTTTTTTTTTTTTTGGTTTCTGAGCTATTGGGAACATTTGCCCAAATGGCTCTGTCCAAATGTAAAATCATTCCATTTTACCACATAATAATTGCAACAAATATGCCAGATCTTTTCCAGAGCTCTCCCCTGACTCCACACGGACTACTGTGATCCACACAAGGTGAAAACTGCCTTGTCAAGGTGTAAAAGAACTCGTTTATACAACAAAGTGATACATGAAAGAAAAAGTTCTCAATCTACTCCATCACTGATCCCCTTTCAGAGAGACAATTTTGGCAATGGGATAAAGCTCAGGAATGGAGTGAGAACTTAATTTTTCAAATGTTACTTAATAATAAGATTTTAAAGGATGAAACTTTAATTATTAAAGCTACATAAAAATGTTCTGACATCACCATTTCTATGCTTAGAAACCTAGTGCTCTAATCAGATTTAACACAGAATTTGGTATTTCTGTTATACCATCTCAGTTTGTTCTCTGTTCAACTGATTAAATTTTTGAGGAATATAAAATAAATGGAACAAGGCATACTTATATGTTGCATACTTTATTGCATATTTGGCATTGATTCTCTCTCTGAATTGAAAGCTATAATTCTATCACTCCGTGCCTTAAGCAGAGACTACCATTCGTATCTTGAGTGAGAAAATCAGACAAAACATTCACAGTCTTTCCTAATGCAGTTCTGCCAGAGGAGTTTCCAGCTCTCTTACCTTTGGGTTCTTGTGATTCGTCATCACTGTCTGAGCTATCATTACTCACAATATGCTTTGCTGTAATATTTTCTGTGGAAAGAAAACAAAACAATGAAAGAATCTCAGGTGTCAAGACTCACAGTGAAATTTACTGTAAGGAAGTACTCTCAGTAAAACCCCAGCGAGCGCTACTAGATTTATCAGTGTAAATCTAGATCAGTTTAGTAAATTTAAATGTATTAGATTTACTAGCATTTTTCAAATTTCTCATTGGAAAACAAAATTTCCCAGAGCACGAAAAATTAGTTTAGAATTTATTCATATGTGACTTAAAGGGGAGAATTCTTGTTTACATTAATTCTTACAGGAAGAACAGCTTGATTATAGAACTCTTATTACCCAAAAGATACATTTTTCTTTAATTAAATATGCTGAAATGACGTTTATGAAAGTCAATATAGGGTAAAGCCAAAATCTACAATGGGCTACAACAGTTTTACTAAGATGAATGAAGTTACTAATATGAGGGGACTTTTTTTTAATAATAATGAATATTATCTATTGAAATGTGTGTTTTGGTTTCGATTTGTGCTTCCTCAAAATGTATTAAGAGAACAGTTATAAAAACTAAAATAGAAACCATAAAGCCTTAAAGATAAGAGTGAAATTTATCATTATACCTAGCTCTCTTTTTTCAAGTAAAAAAGTACTCAAATTATGGAACACACAGACCATTTTATAATCATCATTTATAGAAAAATTAAACTTTGAAGGGACATTTACATGAAATCCTTTTCTGTAGAGTGACTTTTTTTCCCTTCTATTAGTCAATAGAATTTTTATTTTTTTGACTGACTTCAAATTTATAGTTCTCAGTGATAGAACCATTTGGGCTTTTAAACTCAGAAAAATATAGGTATGATATTTGGTTTGCTCATGCTGCTGTTGCTAAGTCACTTCAGTCGTGTCCGACTCTGTGTGACCCCATAGACGGCAGCCCACCAGGCTCCCCCATCCCTGGGATTCTCCAGGCAAGAACACTGGAGTGGGTTGCCATTTCCTTCTCTAATGCAGGACAGTGAAAGGGAAGGCGCTCAGTCGTGTCCGACTCTTTGCGACCCCATGGACTGCAGCCCACCAGGCTCCTCCGTCCATGGGAATTTCCAGGCAAGAGTACTGGAGTGGGGTGCCATTGCCTTCTCCATGGTTTGTTCATATTACACTCCAATTGACCTTAAAATCTTTGAAAGAGAAAAATGAAACTAAAACCACCTCTGAGCATCCCTTTAAGAGGCAGAGTTTAGCTGGCCAATGGATGAAAGGGTCACCAGGAGTCCTGAGATTCCCCTCAGTCACTCACCTCTCCAGTCTCATTCCTGGAAACCCTTCCCTAATCTGAGGTAACATGCATCCTGCCAGCCGGGGGTTCTCAGGACACAATATTCCCCTTAAGTCTGACACACAGTGAAAGTAAAGAAGCTGCCAACCACTGGTCTCAAAGGGGACATCTAACAACAAAGAGTATTCTCAAGAATGTTGAATATAAACATTCTGCTTTTCATCAGCCTTCAGCTATTGTCTCACCCACCCTCAGATGTGTTGTTTCAGTCCTATTCTCTTCTTATCTTAGGAGGAAAAAGCAACAAACCGTGGGTTTATCTGGATTATTCAAGAGAGAAGAGCAAGAGAAGCAAGCCTCACAAAAGGCGGTAATTCTGTTCTTTTTGTCTCCTTTTTTTTTCTTGCCTGAAAACTTCACATAACTTAGAGAAGAGTTTATTATACCCACAAAATTAAAGGTGAGAACAGGATATTCATCTGGGATACAATGTTCATTAAAATAAGTCACGTCAGAGCATTTCAGCATTAAATACTTTGCCTTGCAGTTACCCTTAGGAGCATGTAGCCCTGTGGTTAAGGTCAGAGAATGCTCCAAAGTTCCAAACTTGGCTGCTTGTTCCCTGGGTGATGCTCACAAGACAGGAGCAAGTTAAAGGACAAAGTGCCTCTTTGGTTGTTTTTATTTTTATTCTAAAGTCTTTGACTCTAGGGAAATCATAAGATCAGTTTCACATTAGTTATTAAGAATTACACCCAAAATATTAAGGACTATAGAAAGTTGCTGCACTTAATATATATATATCACATATCGAAAATCAACTCTTGCAGGAAAAGTGACTTCACGCTTTTTAAAAGTCAAGTTGGGGTACATCAATTAAAGTTATAATTGTATTTTTGTTTGCATATAGAGCTTAATTAAATCAGCTGTCATTGTCTGCAATAACTAAGGACAGTTTATCAGAAAAAACCCCTACAGTAAGTTGTTAACATGCAAGTATTTTTCAAAGAGATTGTTGAAAAAGTCATTTCTGTTGTTCTGTTAACTCTGAAATAGATGTGGGATACTTCGGAGGCACAGAAAAGGAGGTAGGGAGGTACTTTGTTGATAATCTCCAGGATCCTTCCCAGACCGTGCTGGGCTGGCCCCAAATTCAAATTCAGCATTCCCCTGACCCTTCCTACTTCCAGTTAAAATAGTCATAACAAAAATTCAGTGCTGACTACGATACAGACGGCACGGCACTTGAGAGATCCTGAATGTATGTTTTGTGTAAATCAAATTTATTCATTAAAGATAACATGTTTCTATGGCATTAATATTATAACAAATGAAAACTACTGGTCCTCAATTGAGTTTTTCTACTTTTTACAAGTTGTATAAAAGTTACTTTTAATTTATTATGGGCTCATGAGTTGGATTTGAAGAAAATTATTAGCAGTAGTTTATTAGCTGTGATTTGAAATATTTTTTTCATGTTTTTGGTATGAATTAGCAATAAGAGGAGAAGGCAATGGCAACCTACTCCAGTACTCTTGCCTGGCAAATCTCATGGACAGAGGAGACTGGTAAGCTAACAGAATTCTAATGAGGTAGTATTGAAGAGGTAATAAACTATCAAGCTTGAATTTAAGTATCATATTGTGTTCAACTGTTGATGAATCTAATCATCCAAAAGCTGCCCTTATTCATAAAAGGAGAATAGATCTCCCTCGACTTATGATGGAGTTACATCCCAATAAGCCTACCCTAAGCTGAAAATTTTGTCAGATGCATCAGGCATGCATTTAATACATCTGATCTACTGAACACCACAACTTAGTCTAGCTTACCTTAAACATGCTCAGAAACTTACATTTAGCCTACAGTTGGGCAAAATCATCTACCACAAAGTCCACTTTATATTAAATGTCGAAGAACTCACGTAATTTATAGAATGCTATACTGGAAGTGAAAAACAGAATGCTTGATAGGGTGCATAATGGTTTTAAGTATATGGGTTGTTTACCATTGTGATTGCGTGGCTGACATGACTGGGAGTGGCAGCTTGCTATTGGGAGGGAGTATCGTACTGCTTATCACTAGCCTGAAAAAGGTCAAAACTCAAAATTTGAAGTATGGTTTCTACTGAGTGATATGACTTTTGCACTATCGTACAGTTAAAAACTTGTCAGTTGAACCATAGTAAGTCAGGGACCACTTGTATTCTCTAATACGAATAGTATGTTTTGATGTATAATAACTAAAAGGAATAAAGATGCTCTCATAAAATTGATTCCACTGTAGATATATACACCGGAATACTACTCAGCCATAAAAAGGAATGCATTTGAGTCAGTTCTAATGAGGTAGACAAACCTAGAGCCTATTATACAGAGTGAAGTAAATCAGAAAGAGAAATATAAATATCATATACATAGATCCTATAAATATATGGAAACTAGAAAGATGTTACTGATGAATTTCTTTTCAGGGCAGCAATGGAGAAACAGACATAGAAAACAGATCTAAGGACATGGGGAAGGGAAGGGGAGGAGGGAGAGGGTGAGATTTATGGAGAGAGTAACATGGAAACTTACGTTACCATATGTAAAACAGATAGCCAATGGGAATTTGCCATATGACTCAGGGAACTCAAACAAGGGCTCTGTGACGATCTAGCAGGGTGGGATGGGGAGGGAAATGGAAGAGAGGTTCGGGAGGGAGGGGACATGGGTGTACCTATGGCTGATTCTTGTTGATGTATGACAGAAAACCACGAAATTCTGTAAAACAAATATCCTTCAATTAAAAAAATTAAGGGGCAAAAAAACAAAAGGATTCTCAGGAATCAGCAGTTTCTATGAACTCTACAACCTCAATGTCAAAACGATAGTTAAGAGGTAAAAGCATGTATTTTTAGCAAATAATTATGTTGATTCATCTAAAATATTGATAGCATTAGAATAATTACAATTTTATGAAGATTTAACTTTGTATGTATGTGTTAATGAAGTTTATCAATATAGCATAATTATGACCAATGAAAGCATGTTTTTACAATACCTAGTTCTTCTTCCATTGTGGAACCTTTACTTTGTGATCCAGAAACTCCCAAGACTCTGTTGAACAATATAGAAAAGGCACTACCCCAGACACCTAAAGGAGAGCAAAAACAGAATATGATTTAGAATGTACCAAGATTTAAAACAGTCAAACAAACTCATGGTAGATTTGGATCACTTACCCATTAAGAAATGCAAGGGGTTTTCTTCGTATTTCTTTACAACTGTTCCCATAAAAAATTTGCTTCCAAATAAGTCAGGCGCCATAAAAGTACCATATTTAGCCATGCCAATCTCAAAAGGACTAAATTCAACCCAATCTGAAATGATTTTTAAAAATGCAATCCATTAGTAGAAAAATACTGCAGAGATATACACACCGATTACTCCAACACTGGCAATAATTATTCTCATTCATTTAAAATATTTTTAAACATTAACAAATATCTATCATGTATATGAAAGTGAAAGTGTTAGTCACTCAATTGTGTCTGACTTTGCGACCCCATGGACTGTAGCCTGCCAGGTTCCTCTGTCCATGAAATTCTCCAGGCAGGAATACTGGAGTAGGGAGCCATTCCCTTCTCCAGGGGATCTTCCTCACCCAAGGATTGAGCCTGGGTCTCCTACATTGCAGGCAGATTCTTTACTGTCTGAGTCATCACGGGAGGAGATCGGGGTGACAGAGGATGAGATGATTGGATGGCATCATTGACATAATGGACATGAGTCTGAACAAACTCCAGGAAATAGTGAATGATGGGGAAATCTGGCATGCTGCAATCCATGGGGCTGCAAAAAGTCAGACACGTCTTAGCAACTGAACAACAAGGAACAACCATGCGTATGACGTTATGTAGATATTGGGGATGAAGCTCATAGACGAATGAGAACACAAAAGGATTCCTTACTTTGCACAAACTGAATACCCTTTGGCATTTAAAAACTCAGACATCTTTCATAAAGTCCATCTTAATTAGACACAGCTTTACAACTGCCGACTCAGATGTTTGAAATCCATGGAGGAGACAAAAGAAATTAAACTCTTTCTGATAATGGAAGCAGACTATAAAAATGGAAGAAAGTGGTGTCTAACATTTGCCTGTTCATCTTTCCTTAATTTTTCTTATTAACCATTATTCTAACTCACAAAATTACAGTGCAAAGCTTTTATATTGTATATATTCAGAAATGCATAGGGATAGGGCCAATGGAGTTTATTTTCTCAGAGCAGAGGCTTTGCAGCCAGAAACTTGAGCTCAGATTCTGTTGTGTTGTTTACTAACTATGCAGCTTTGGATAGATTACATGTATTCTCTGTGTCTTAGTCTCTTAATCTGTAAAATGCTAATAAAATCAGTAGATAGTTTGCAAGATTTTGAGGAGGAACCAATGAGTTAAGAAACTTAAAGAACTTAGAAGAGGACATAGTACATTTTAATCACTCAGTAAATAGTAGCCACTATTATATTTCATATATTCCTGTGGTTATAACTATGTCTAAAAACCATCTGAATCTTAATCTATCCAAACAGAATTCCTAGCTCGGAATCCCACTTCCTTGTCAGTTTCTCAATCTTCCCCTTCTTCGTAAATGGTACTTCTTTTCATATATTCATACCACCATCCATACTATCCTTACCACACTTTAGAATAACTCTTTTGTAGAGTTTAGATTTCTTTTTTGATGTGGAACAAGTTTAAAGTCTTTATTGAATTTATCACAAGATTGCTAAATGTTGCTTTTTTGGCTACAAGGTATGTGTGATCTCAGCTCCCTGACAAGATAGCAAACACACCGCCTGCATTGGAAGGCAATCACTTAACTACTGGACTGCCAGAGAAATCCCTAGGCTTATTCTTGATGGTCCTTTTTCTCTTATATCTCAAAGAGAAAAAAATCAAGTTCTGCAGGCTCTATCATCAGATGTGATTAGAAACTGGCTAGTGATCCATTTGGTCACCAAGACCATACTGGCATAAGCTGCTATACTCTCTCCTGGATCTTCACAATAGCCTCTGAAAACATTTTCTCTATTCCCCTACTATCTTTTAGATACCCTGTTGCCAGAATGAATTTTTAAAGATACAAATCACAGCATACTAATGCCAGTTGAAAACTTTCCAATGGCTTCTTATTTACTGAAATAAAAACATGGTCGAGAAGTGTTCATGATGGTCTGGCTCATGCTCCCTGACTGACCCATGTCCTAAACAGTCTCCTAGCACATGTTGTCTTGCTTATTCCACTTCAGTCACATACCTTCTTAATTTCCTCCAAGAGACCAAGCTCATTCCCACCTTGCAGCCCTTATGTTCCCTATTTCCTTCTGTAATCATAAGGCTTGCTCCTTCTTACCCTTTAGTTCAAAGTCTTTGTTGACCATTTTCTATGGAAGCCAACTACCATGCATCCCTGCCTAACCCCAAACCCTCTGTCCTCCTTTCTCATCCCAGTTTTCCCTTTTCTAAAATTTTTGCATCTTTAACCACTTTTCCAACAATCTGAAATCCAAATAACTCCAAAATTCACATGGATTTTGCAATTCCTTTTCTATTCATTCGATGCTAAAATTTGCGCTGAATTCATTTAGTAGAAAACCAGTCTTAATCTTAATCTTCACATGAGGCTTAATCTTTACATATCCCACTCAATATGAATATCAATACATCCCACTGGAGAAATCACTATTTGATTATAAGACCCCAGTGGGGCGTTATGTAATATATAGTATAAGCACATATAATATAGTGTAAGTATATTTTATAACTTCAAAATCTAAAATATTCTGAATTTTAAAACACCTGCCCTCAAAGTTGTGGGGAAAAAATCATGGATATGTATGTTTTTATTATTTACTCAATAATATAGAATGTTCTACTTTTGTGAAACAAGTTATAAACCACAATTGTGATGAGAACACAATGCAGTTCATTTCAGATCAAAGCCAAATGGCACATATACCCTTCATGACAAAGTGGTATGTTTTACAATGATTTACATGGAGTTAGTGAGACATGACTAACCATGAATCAGAGACCATTAGGAAACTTTCTATATCACCACAAGTAATTTCTTATCTGTGAGTTTCACACCCTTATCCGCCGTACTAAAACAAAGATTTCCTGGTTCCTACTTCTCCAGCAGTCTCTTCTTGTTTAATGCTGTGGTTTTGTGCACACATTTTTGAGAGGCAGATTTGCTCTCTGGTCCTTACTGAAGAAGTCACCATGGTATTTTGACTACTATTTCTCTGCTGCTGAACTAGTACATTTCAAACTTGAATTTCTCTCATGAACCTCCATCTATTCATCTCCAACTCCCTGTTGCACATTTACACTTGGGTATGGTGCCATCACATCACACTACACTTGCCTGGAAAGGAATTCATCACCTTTCTTCCTGCTCTAGCTCATCTGTTTCTATAAACCATGCTATCACAGCCCAGAAAAAAACTCTTAACCGAAATCACTCTTGTACCCACTCACATCAAATCCATCCATCCATCACACATTTCACTGGTAATATTTAAGTTTTTCACATCCATCTTCTCCTCTCTTTCCTTATCAGTATCTCCCTAGTTCTAAGCCCTTATTTACAAAAATATAGTAATACCACTGCTTTTAGTTTGTTTCTGTGCCAATCTACCCATATGAACTATTAAAATACTTTTTTTCAAAAACACAACTTAAACAGCTTCCTACCAAAAATCATTAAATGTTTCCCCTTATCATAATTGAATAGAAACATTTCTATCTGGAAGTCACATCTTTCTATAGCTTGACACTAATGGTTTTTCCAAATATAGCTTGACACTAATGGTTTTTCCAAATATACCATCTACTCTTCACCAGTTCATACATTAACCAAATCTAGTGTCTTTTTACTGCTCCCTGAAACACACCTTTGGCTTCCCTTCTGAGCATTTGCTTATACTGTTTTACACAAAGATGATGTTTCACCCCCAATTGGTAGATCTTTCCAAGTTCAACTTGAACCTGAGTTCTACCACCTTTATGAATTCTTTCTTACAACTACACTAAATCTCTACTATCTTACACATTATGTCAAGTCTATATACTCTAACAGACAACAGTGTTCTATGTGTATTTTTCTTGCCAATAGGAATGGAATCTTCTTGAGGAAGAGTACTATGGTTTTCTTCTGTAATGTCTGTTAAAAGACTTAACATGATGTGAAGCTGTAAATTGTGCTCAGTAATTGCAATTCACTGACAATGCAAATTAAAGGTTGAAATCCTATCAGAAATGTAGTGAAGTAGAGGAGTCAAAAATATGTAACCATTTAAACAACTAACGTTTATTTGTTTAAAGTCTTCAAAAGGTGAACGTGTTTAAAACTTTTCTAAGAGGGAAGAAAAACATTCTCTAGTATTATTGAAATAAAGTTGATAAAACTTCTGTAAGCTAAGATAACTGGGATCTTTGACTTTTCATAATATAATTTGAATAATATTTTAACTTTTTTCCTGAATAGCTGACCCATTTTAATCCAAGCAAATTTTAAAGGCATAAAGTATAGACATGTCTCTCATTTTTTTCTTCCACAACTCAAGCTCTTTGAACATTCATAACATGCCCCTTTGAATGTCTTATCTGCGTACAAGATCCACATAACTAATGCTTCATGGTTTTGTCCAACTCTGTTGGAAGAAACCGCTTGAACCTCCTTATCATAGGAGCTTAACAATGAAGGTTAATGGGGCTTCTCTTGTCTCGGTAACGATATCTCGGTTAGGCAGCTGGCCCAAATCAGGCACGTTCATGTTGAAAGACTACTAATTGAACATCAAGCAGCCTTTTCCTGCTCTAAATAAATCAAAACTATTCACTCGCTAAAATATTATTCAATCTTTAATTATTTTACCGAGATTTTCTCTTGAGAACAGCCACTGACTGGAAGTATAGAATAAAAAGAGTCAACTGTGAAAATGCCCTAAAAATCATAACAGTAATAAAAAATTATTATATTTTAATGTGTCTTTTTCACATTCAGTATTATCCATATCTCATTCAATTGTCTTAATAGCTCTGTAAGATAAACTGATTTATTAATATCTTTTTTAATAATGAAAATAAGAATCAGAGAGAGTAGTAGACCCACTTAAGGTGTATATTTACCAACCAATTTCCAAGCATTCCAGGACTTTACAAGACACCAGCTAAAGGGAAACAAACAAGCAAAACAACAACAACACCAATTTGTCACGGCCTTTTCTTTCCATATACGATAGAACGTGAATCAAGAGAAGTTCTAGATGCACAAGCTGGATTTAGAAATGGCAAAGGAACCGGAGGTCAAATTGCCAACATCCATTGAATCATAAAAAAAAAAAAAAAAAAAAAAAAAACCAAGAGAATTATAGAAAAACATCAACTTCTGCTTCATTGACTACACTAAAGCTTTGGATTGTGTGGATCATAAAAACCATGGAAAATTCTTAAAGATACCAGACCACCTTATCTGCCTCCTGAGAAACTTGTATGCAGGTCAAGAAGCAACAGTGAGAACCAGACAGAGAACAACAGATTGGTTCCAAATTGGGAAAGGGGTACATCAAGGCTATATATTGTCACCCTGCTTATTTAACTTCTATGCAGAGTACATCATGCAAAATGATGGGCTGGATGAAGCACAAGCTGGAATCAAGATTGCCAGGAGAAATATCAACAAACTCAAAATGCAGATGACATCACCCTAATGGCAGAGAGCAAAGAGGAACTGAAGTAAAAACACTGGCTTAAACTCAATATTCAAAAAACTAAGATCATGGCATCTGGCCCCCTCACTTCGTGGTAAATAGATGGCAAAACAATGGAAACAGTGACAGACTTTATTTTCTCAGGCTCCAAAATCACTGCAGATGGTGACTGCAGCCATGAAATTAAAAGAACCTTGCTCCTTGGAAGAAAAACTATGACAAACCTAGACAGCATATTAAAAAGCAGAGACATTACTTTGCCAACAAAGGTCCATCTAGTCAAAGCTATGGTTTTTCCAGTGGTCACATACGGATGTGAGAGTTGAACCATACATAAGGCTGAGTGCTGAAGAACTGATGCTTTTGAACTGTGGTGTTGGAGAAGACTCTTGAGAGTCCCTTGGACTGCAAGGAGATCCAACCAGTCAATCCTAATGGAAATCAACCCTGAATATTCATTGGAAGGACTGACGCTGAAGCTGAAGCTCCAATACTTTGGCTACCTAATATGAAATGCCAACTCACTGGAAAAGACCCTGATACTGGGAAAGATTGAAGGCAGGAGGAGAAGGGGACAAAAGAGGATGAGATGGTTGGATGGCATCACTGACTCAATGGGCATGCGTTTGAGCAAGTTCCGGGAGACAGTGAAGGACAGGGAAGACTGGTGTGCTGCAGTCCATGGGGTTGCAAAGAGGTGGACATGACTGAACAACTGACAACAACAATGATCTCTTTCACAAAATGTGGTTCCTTATTATTGCTGAGTATGCCGTGATTATCCTAGAATCCTAGGATATCCTAGAATAAAACTGAATGTCTTAATCTCCATCTGACAACTAAATTTGCTTTCATATACAGATTCCATTCATCTTTAAAATCCAGACCTCTGACTTTTTTCATACAGTTTTCACAGAAGATTCCAAATTGTTAAGATTTACTGAAACTTCATTTGGGCTTACAATTCAGTTCTTTACATACTTTATCTCATTTATTTAGCAAAAACTATGAGAATCTCATCTTCACTTTAACAGATGAGGAAACAGGCTAAAAGATATCATAATTTGGCCAAGGAAACAGTGCATAGTACCATTGTGCTCTTCTTTTTTGCCTTAACTTCTTTAATAACTGCTGTAAATTTCTCAAAAAGATTACTAGGTCTTACAGGAAAAGGGTAACGTACTGTGGAGGGGAAGCGAATTCATACTTCATGCCCGGAGCACTGCATTCTACATCATCAGCAATCAGAGAAATCAATATTTTCATAAAAGGAACAAAATAATTCAAGACCAATTCTTAGCTCTTCTACTTACTTTGTATGTGGCAATCATTGAATCTTTCTGAAATTTTGTTTTTTCTTCTTTGAAGCAATGCAAATATATTTCCCTTCCTCCCTAGGTTATAGTTAATATTGAATAAGATAATAAATATGATGAGTGCTTTCTGAACCATATGCATGAGAAACATTTTAGTCAAGATAATTGATAAAACACTTGTTGAATGAATGATTTCCAGGTGTACTGCTTTTATAAACTATTCCAAATCTTGCTTAAGGGTAGTCAGTTGAAGAAAAAGTGAGACTTGGAAAAAATACAAACGAATTCTAGATGTAAATCTAGAATTAATTTCATGCCATTTACAATGAAAGCTCATGAGGTGACTAATGTCACTGAGGTGCTTTTCCTAAAAATATAATGAACCCTACCAGCCACAGTCATAGATGCTGCCACACTGCAAACTAGGACTGTCACTGGCCCCCAGAAAGAAGTAGAGAGTCATGTATTTTGAGAGCACCCACCAAGAAGCAGAGCTACAGAAGAAATAAATGTTTATATCTGAGACTTAACAGAATGAGACATTTTATTCACCATTTGTCACAAATATAGACTGATACTTTTAAGGTGCTAAATTATAAAAATTAGAATAGAGTTTTAAATGATAAATGTCATGTAACCCAATTTAATGAACAGACATGCAGCAAGCAAAAAGATATGCATTGCCTAAAACAGGCAAGCTACTTTGTTAAAAATCCTTGACAAATGGATAATTAAGATTGAATATTGACTACATTCATGATTTACTTTTTTATATCTCCTTTCCCACTGATTTGAATGAAGATATTAGTAACTAGTTTCATAGGATATCTCTACAACCAGAAAATTATCTAGTGTAAAATATTCTTAGATTTTCAAATGTTTTTATGTTACAGAAAATATATTAAAATAAGCAACTAAAATAGCTTATGATCTTCCTCTAAAGAAAATCATTAAGAACCCCAGTTCCAAGTTTCCAGGAAATGTTTCGCAAGATGAAATTCCATACCTGCAAACATCAGCTCTGAGACATCGGGTTTGACATGGAGACAGGTGAAAAGAGGCAAAGGACACTGTCCAGTATTGACCTTTTCCTTCAAACTACTCAGGGTAGTGTTCATTCTCTGTCCGCAGAAGAAAGAAAAGGTTTTACGTATATAAACTTTCTTACAGATAAGAAAAAAAAAATCTATGTAAAATAGTGCTTCCAATCAAGACCCTTAAAACTTTTATGATAAAAATTAGCCTTATTATTATCTAGAAATCTCTGATCCTGAAAAAAAATAAAAGCTCACTGGAAGTAATTATCTTCCTTCTAAAAAACAGCCATAACTCTCGGGACTATGTTGACATTTGAAATGGAAAAAGACTTGGCAGCGATGGCGCCCAGAAGGAATTTAACCCCCAGATTCTCTGGCACGGGCTCCATACGCCTACTTTATCTTCAGATAAAATATCACTCTCTGGTCATATGTCAAATGTGTTTCTTCCATGTGATTCATTCCTTTTGTTCTGGCTTTCTCCAGGCAACCTCCATTCTTCCTCTGCCACTTAAATATTACTTGTATTCACCTCTTTATCTAAAAATATTGCTACTTGGGCAGAATGAGCAGTTGAGGGTTAAAATGTATAGCTTTCTAAAGAAAAAAAATACAAAAGGATTTCCCTATACATCAAAATTGACACATGGGGAGTTCCCGGGAAGTCCAGGGGCTAGGACTCCTCACTCAAACTGCTGAGAGTGTGGGTTCTGTCCCTGGTCGGGGAACTAAGATCCCATAAGCCAAGCAGCACACCCAACAACAACAACAACATATAATTGACACACACAGCTAGAATCAATTAGTAGGCACAATTGTAGCATGAAATGTAGAAGAGTTATATCTGGCAGGGAGTATGCACTCAGTGCATGTTGATAGGATAATGGCAGTCAACTGACTTTTACAAACATGCACCACATTTTGTTTTATTTAAAAACATGATATACATGGTCTTCTTGCATTAAAAGTATTGTAGACCGAGACAGAGCTTACATTGTGAATTAGTGTTTCTCCTATCAACATCCCGAAGATATCAGTAAAGGTGACAGGTTGTCCAGAACTTTTTTTCCTCCATAAAGACTCAACATATCTTTTAATTTTCTGTGGTGTGAGAAGTAAAAGAGGGTTGTGGCTGACATTTTTCATTAGCTCTTCGTTAATCTCCTCTGGCCCTTTCTCTGGAAAATCAGGGTGAGAATATAAGGTCGACATATACCTGTAAAGACAATAAAAGATAATCAGTCAGGATAAAGGGCATCACATAGTAAGTAGTCTCCAAAGAAAGCAGGCGTCTCTGCTATCAGAAAAAGAAAGAATAATGGAAGTAGTTGATTAACTGATCTGATTGAAGCTGCTGCTGCTCTTAAGTCGCTTCAGTCGTGTCCGACTCTGTGTGACCCCATAGATGGCAGCCCACCAGGCTCCCCCTTCCCTGGGATTCTCCAGGCAAGAACACTGGAGTGGGTTGCCATTTCCTTCTCCAATGCATGAAAGTGAAAAGTGAAAGTGAAGCCACTCAGTCATGTCCAACTCTTAGCGACCCCATGGACTGCAGCCTACCAGGCTCCTCTGTCCATGGGAGTTTTCAGGCAAGAGTAGTGAAGTGGGTTGCCATTGCCTTCTCCATCTGATTGGAGATATTAACTCATTTAAGAAAAGAATGCATCAATCAGAAAATAGCTGGTCTACAATAGACGTAAAGGGGAGGTCTCAGAGGAAACACTGGACTTCCCTCGCATAGTCCAGAGGAAAGAATGCCTACTGGGCTCACTCTCCACTCTCTCTTCTCCAGGAATGGGCATCCCTATCTTACCATCAGACATTGATGACACAACACATTGAGAACCATGTGAATAAATGGGACTTTTCTGGATATAATGGGCTTCCCTGGTGGCTCAGACAGTAAAGAACCCGCCTGTAATGCAGGAAACCTGGCTTTGATCCCTGGGTCAGGAAGATCCCCTGGAGAAGGAAATGGCAACCCACTCCAGTATTCTTGTCTGGAGAATTCCATGGACAGAGGAGCCTGGTGGGCTATAGTCTATGGCTTCCCAAAGAGTTGGTCACGACTAAGCGATTAACACTTAACTTTTTTTTTTCCTGTCTATAATACTAGCCAAGCAATCTGATCATTTCACTTTCCATGGTGATTATCTATAGGTAGAGAATGTGCTCTCCAGACTATTGTGAATGCCTAATTCTCCGGATACATGTGGTTTTTGTTTTAATTGTCCATTGGCCAACGAGACAAAAATCCCAAGTCTTGCCAACTGTATGTCTCAGAATTTCTGAGCATATAAATCTACTGGTGAAATCCTAGAGAGAATAGTGCTATCAGGTAAATGTCTTCTTATGAAGATTCTGGCACCAGCCATTTGGCCACTTAAGGTGATGCTGGAAATCAACATGTAGCTTAGTATTTGATACTGAGATGATAAATGAAGTTACAGTCTTCCTGGAAACCAGTATCTTTACTACTGTAGCTCTCATACTAAATATTAATTATTAGTTTTCTTAACTGTCTCCCTTAATTAGTTGTGATTACCATCAGGGAAAGCTTTACTTATTTATATCTGTTTTTATCTCAATGATTAGCCAATACCTAGTATATGACAAGCATGCTTGTTTTGAACTGTTGAACTGGGAGCACAAAATAATGAAATATTCCACCACTTCATCCAACCAAAGAGAACATAGTGAATATATTTAAATCTCCTGTTTCCTTATATTCAAGTCAAATTGCCACCACAATGATTTATTTTCCCTTCATACAGGAGAGAAAACTAACTCTGGTATGTTCTAGGCCTGAGCAGGCTAATTGATCACAAGGTATTGTCTTGAAGACTTGCGATAGCTTTCAATTCTTCTATTTTAAAGATAAGCAGAGGATTGATGAATTTATAATATTTTCACAGTTCCCCAATTAGGAACAGAAGAACTCAAATTTAAATTTGTCCTCTTCCCTGATAGGTTTTATTTCTTAAAAAAATCTTTAAAATGATTTCAAGTCTTAGAGACCAAATGATTCCCACTACACACTGAATTGGAATTTTTTGATGGATTCAGAGTTATTTAGAGACAAACTGAGATTAACCATAACTTAACAAATGGAGAGTGATTATAGACTGAAAATGGAACATATGCTCTGCAAAAAAATTTAAAATTCTTAAAAGAGATTTATTACACAAACATTTGTTAACATTAATGTTAAGGATTCTTAACATTTCTCATAACATGCAATAGTATCACTGACTCAATGGACATGAATCCGAGCAAAATCTAGGAGATAGTGAAGGGCATGGGAGCCTGGCATGCTGCAGTCCATGGGGTCACAAAGAGTCAGACACAACTTAGAGACTGAACACAGCAACAAAGATTAAGTCAAACAGGCAAACTCTGAACTCAAGCCTGGTATAATCAACACATATCTACTAAAGAGAAAGCTGAAGTTGCTAGAAAGATGGAGAGTCCATTCACTTCTATAGCTGCTCCAAGTTCTGCTGCATGATTCATCTATATAAACAAGGATCAAATTCTGGACCTCACCATACTTTTCAATAAATGTACATATTGGTGTAAAGATATTGGTTTACATTTAAAGATACAATAAAAATGGAAAAACAAAAATTCTCTTTGAGTCTCTAAGTGATCAGTTCTGGAACTATTCAGAATGTGTTTCATCCTTTATGATAACATTAAGAAAAATTCTTTATTGGTCTCACTTATTATCAAGAATAAGTTCTACATCCATGGACCACTGGCTTGCCCTTAACTTATAAAAAAAATGTATATTATGTAACTATGCATTGTTTGGATTTAGCCTTGAATTCTAGAAAACTTAAACCCAAGCCTATGTCTCATGCCTCCCAAAGCTACAGGTTATAGCATGAATTTTTAATTTAATTTATAGTTCTATACATATATACATACAAAACACATATATTGATACTTTTTTCCCACTTCTATCTTTATTATATGAAATCCAGTTTTACTTTACTTGTAAAACTACATTAAATCATTTCCTTAATGAAGCAGGATTTAAAAACAAGGAAAAGGAAAAGAATCTACATGATGTCAGAGAAATCAACTCAGTCACAGAATAGTTTTTTTAAATGTAGGTGAAAAGGAAACAATATGATAATTCTGCTATTAGAAGTTTTTAACAGTTCAGCAGAAAGATGTAATCTCATTTACATTACTTAGGACTTCTCTATATTTAGTTGGTCTTTCAGTGAATTAATGTGTGATTTTAACAAGAACCTTGACCTCATAAATTTCCTCCAGAAAAACCTGGAGCCTCCTCTTTTCTTGTTCCTTCCTCCCAGTGTTAGCCACTGGATCTAGAATGAAAATCCTTCCTCTTAGTTAAGGAATTGCTCAAAATCTAGGACTTTGTGCCACAATTTCAGAGGTAAGTCTTTATAAGAGGTCAAATGTATATGGATGTCAGCTCGATTCTCTGTTTTTGCTCCTTGTAGAATGGCTGCAGTCCATTTTCTGCTATTTAAAGTTTGAAGTTATCTCATTCACATAGGAAGTCTCTTTCCCCTTTCTTTCTTCCTCTCTCATGAGAAGATTGGCTCAAGTATACAAGTCCCTTAGAGAAACAGAAAGACCTACAACACCTCAACCATTTGCACTGGAGCTAATGTTCTCTGCTTGTTCAGTATTTATAAGCCCATTTCCCTTAGAATTAACAAGCGTGAATTGGATAGACCTTTGATGACATCATTGCGGTGACATCTATGACTTGAATTTTTGCTTTGGTGATGGCTAAAAATGGATTAGAAGGCAATGGTCAATTTTCCTAAAATAAATTTTTTTAAAACTTTTGTATTCACTTTTATGTTTTTCAACATATTTATATGATAGGACACCTCATTCTCTCCATATGAATGCCTTTTAGGCTAAATACAAATTAAATAAATAAACAAACTTAAAATTATTCCAGAGAGCAAGGAATTCTCAGCTCA
Source organism: Capra hircus (assembly GCF_001704415.2). Taxonomy (NCBI): domain Eukaryota; kingdom Metazoa; phylum Chordata; class Mammalia; order Artiodactyla; family Bovidae; genus Capra; species Capra hircus. The sequence continues at coordinate 66,640,978 of NC_030823.1, read as the reverse complement.
ATTCCTGATGTCCAATCAGAGTCAATGTTTTAAAATATTAGTGCCGGGTGCCTCAGGACCTTCCTAATCAAAATCTTCAAGGATAAAGATCTACAATTTCTGTGCTTAAAAAAGTTCCAGAAGTAATTCTCATACGCAACTAATGCTGCACATGTCTTGACAAGACCCTCAACACTGTGAAGCAAATATCCTGAAACCCTAAAGAAATTCTTAATTTTTCCCCAAAATGCAATTACTTATGCAAATCTTCATTTAGTCATTAAGTATGTGACAAGTGGGAGAGGTTCATAGGGATATAAAATAAGCATATTCCCCACCTCAAACAACATATTTTTCTAACATAATCTTTATCTTTTAGTCTACCATTTCTTATGGGCCAACTTCTATTAAAATTGGCTTATTTTCCAATGTCCCACAAATTCTTCAGACTGTCAAACTGAGAGTTTTCATTCTTGAATTCCATTTTATAGCTTCAAATCAGGTCTTATGGTCTATAGATACAGAACTGTTCTCATTTTTCCTTTCAATGATAATGACATACAAATACAGCAGTCAATATCCAATAGTCTAGCAATTCCACTACTGGGCATATGCCCAGAGAAAATCATAATTCCAAAAGACATGGCTCACTGAAGCAGTATTCACAATAGCCAGGACATGGAAGCAGCCTAAATGTTCATCAACAGAGGAATAAGTGAAGAAAATAAAGCATACATATACAACGGAATATTATTCAAACTATAAAAAGGAATGAAATTGGGTCATTTGCAGAGACATCAATGGACCATCTGGGGACTGTCACACAGAGTGAAGTCAAAAAGAGAAAAACAAGTATCGTATATTAATGCATATACATGGAATCTAAAGAAATGGTATTGAAGATCTTATTTGTAGACCAGAAATAAAGCTACAGACGTAGAGAGTAAACATAGAGACACCAAGGGAGGGAAAGAAAGGTTGGGATAAATCGGGAGATTGGGATTGACATACATACATTATTGAAAGCATGTGTAAAATAGATGACCAATGAGAACCTGCTGTGTAACACAGGGAACTCTAGTCAATACTCAGGGCTGACCTAAATAGGAAAGAAATCCAAAAATACAAAGAGGGGATCTATGTATCCGAATAGGTGATTCACTTCTCTGTACAGCAAAACTAACACAACATTGTAAAGCAACTCTGCTCCAGTAAAAATTAATTTATTGATTTAAAAAAGGAGAAAAAAATCAACAGCCCTTTGATACTCCAGATGAACAGCTGTGCTGAGGGAGAGCTCTGTGTTCACTGAGTAAGGAACACAGGCTTACTGTCCCTAGTTCACTCAGGCCTATTTAATGAATAACAGCCATCATCCAAAAGTCATTTCAGAAATAATTACTACAAAGGTAGCAGCAATTACAAAGAAGCTTTGGTCTTACATAAAGTTCTCTTTAGAAAACATTACATATGTCTTACATAAAGTTCTCTCACAGAAAACATTATGGGAGGTCCCAGCCTTCTCCAGATATTCCTCTATTACCTAACTTGTGCCAGGGAATTGTCATGTATCAGCAGAATATAAAAACTTACACAAGAGTGCAATTTGTTTTTCCAAGTCTTTCTGAATCCCTTCATTCGAACTACCTTCTCGCCTATACTTTTCAAAAGAAAATTGTTAATATGAGTCATCCTGAGCACTTTTTCTTTTGTCTCAAGAAGTATGTCTTCTCCACGGTTGACAGCCTTTTATCTTGTCCCTATCCTGTCTCTGCCCAAATCTTTCTACCCATGATCCATCTGTTTCTTTATCTTTCTACACTATTTCCTTTGTCTCAGACTTCCGCATAAACACTCTAGTCCCTTATATTCTGAAAACGAAGCAAAAACATTTCCTGGGTCCTATATTCCCCTTCTTGAAACAGTAAACGGCTCCTACTAAGGTTCACATGCCCACCTTTTTTCCTTTCATATTCTACTCATTTCTTATTGGTAATTTCGTGATCAAAGGTGCCCTTCATGTACCTTATCTACTTCAATTTTTGCTAAAACCATGAAAACTCTAAACCCAGTTCTAAGGGAAGCGTCTCACAGATTTTTGCTCTATGAAAATATACACTACTTGTGAAGCATTCCCCATCCTTGGCTCCTTTGCTCTGTCTGTTATTGTTTGTTTTCCTCTTCTTCTTCTTCTTTTGGCCCACTAACTTTCTGGATGTTTTGGAGATCTACAAATGGAATGGCTGATGATAATAACTGAAGTGGTAGAAGGTGGTGAAATTACTAAGGGAAGATGTGAAAATATAATAGAACAAAAGGGAGGTCCTGGAGAAAAGCTCATTTTAAGGGGAAAAGTAGTAGAAGCAGAAAAGACAACAATGAAGAGAGAGCAATCAGAGAGGATGGGGGGGACAAGATAGGTGGGATCTGAAAGGGGGACAATTCAATGTGTGAAATGTCTCAACTCCCAGCCTCATCTTCCCAGACTCCCTGCAGAAGTCAGGAAAATAACTTTAAAAGACACCATTATATTTGGACATTACGTGGTCTCCAGGTGAAAAAGGATTGTAAGAGTTTTAGGAGTGCACGCCTGTGCATGCTCAGTTACTTTATTCATGTCTGACTCTTTGTGACCCTGTGGACTGTAGCCCACCAGGCTCCTCTGGCCATGGGATTCTCCAGGCAAGAATACTGGAGTGGGTTGCCATGCCCTTCTCTGGGGAATCTTCCCAACCTAGGGACTGAACCCACATCTCCTGTGTCTCCTCCACTGAAGATAGATTCTTTACCTGTTGAGCCATCTGGGAAGCCCTTAGGAGAACATGGCCTTTAAGGAAATAGAATAAATAAAAGAGGGCTAATCTGAGGAAATCAGACACTAATGGATAGAGCAGAAATGCTGTATGTATAAAACAGTGACCTGCTGCTGCTGCTAAGTCACTTCAGTCGTGTCCGACTCTGTGCGACCCCATAGACGGCAGCCCATCAGGCTCCCCCGTTCCTGGGATTCTCCAGGCAAGAACACTGGAGTGGGTTGCCATTGCCTTCCCCAGTGCATGAAAGTGAAAAGTGAAAATGAAGTCGCTCAGTTGTGTCTGACTCTTCGCGACCCCATGGACTGCAGCCCACCAGGCTCCTCAGTCCATGGGATTTTCCAGGCAAGAGTGCTGGAGTGGGGTGCCATTGCCTTCTCTGAAACAGTGACCTACAATATTTAAATGATTGGGCTATAATATTTAAAATTCCCTTGATTATTCTTTTTTCAGAACCCTGACAGGATTTTAGATGTGTCCCTAAATGTATAACCAAAGCAATGACTACAGCTCTAATTAAGCCCAAATATACACCATTACACCCTGCAAATACCACTGAAGGTCTGGTCTTCCTCTATTAGATGAGTTTAAGACAAGTTTCTTGCAATGTATTAGTCAGTGCTGGACCAAAAGGATCCAAAAAGAATAATGATTAGATAAAGAAAATTATCTGAAGAGTAATAATAAAATGCCTGAGTAGGTGAAGTTAATCTAAGGGTCCAAGTTTTTCCATCATATTCATATTACTCATTAAACAGGCAGGTGCCTGCTCCTTCCTTCAAGGGAAGGAATAATGATGGGCTACACCCTTCTTTCAAAAGAGGTAAATCATGTTGAGGGGACAGAAAAAATAGATGGCAATCATGGTTTTAGGTTCCTGTTTTTCAGCTAAAGAATTTGGTTCAAAATATTTAAGAAACTATAGATTTTTTAAATGTGACTCTCTAGGTAGAATAGACAGATGTACAAGAGAAGGTTACGATTGAGTTGAAAGAATCCAGAAATAGGGGATGGAAACCCTGAGTTTCTATGTTGGCTCTGCTATGATTTGGACAAATCAATTGACTTCTGAGTCATATTTTCTTTGCTTGAAAAACGAAGAAGCTCATAGCCAACTCATGGAATGAGAAGATATAGAAATTTTAAAATACAGACATATATAATATATATTATTATATATATGTTGTAATTATATAATATATACTTATATAATATATTATAAATATATATAATATATAATACAGTTATATAATATATACTTATATAATACTTATGTTATATAATTATATACAATACAATATTATAAAAGATAAGTTTTACCACAGGCTGAATGACTAAAAGGCCTTGTAAACCATTCTGTAATAGGTGATACTTTTATTTGAGACAGCTAAGCAAGACACTTGATTTTCAGTGTGCTTGTGTGAGGTAAGCACACCAAAAGGTACATAGAATCATCTTTGAAAATGTTTTACAAATATATTTTTGAAAAGGCAGACCTACAGTATACAAATATTTACAAATATTATGCCTTAACTCCATCCAAATTTAGTTAAACTTAGATATATTTGAAGGATTAATTTCATTATTAGTCAGATATAAATCACTGAAATTTATTGCATTTATTCATTCAAAAGTTGTCTTCCTTCTTCTGTTTACTAAAGTATCTTGCATTTCACTCTATTTGCCCTAAAGAAAATGAATACCCAGTGAATCATGTAGACTTAGACATGATCACTGCAAGATTACAAATCAGTAAATTATAGGAAGATTAAATTAATTATGGGTGGAGTACGTTATTCCACTTATGAGATATTTCTGTAGAATTATTTCAATTGATCTATTTTTTGTTTTAGGTTCAACTATTACATTTTAAGTCACAAATGGCTTTAAAGGGAGCAAACTGATGATGAGAGGCATCAGTAGGTATGAATTTGCCTTAAAAATATTTTTAAGAAACAAATTTCTGCATCAAGCTGGAATATTTCAGGAATTTGAAGTTACTGTCAACTTTTAAAATACTCTTTTCTGGTTTCAGGTAGATAAATGCTAAGCATTTAGGATGATAAAACCAAGATGTAAAATGTATACTAACCATGTAGATCCAGAAAGACCGGCAATGTAGGTAGCACAGTCTAAAATCCCTGAGTCATACAGCGCCTTCATCACACCGGAGAATCCTACCATGGCTCGAAATCCCCCACCTGAGCCCAGTATGGCCACCACAGGCACCTGGAATGATGAAACACAGGATTATTTATCAAATAAAGTCATAAAATATGTCATGCTCATCTCCATTTTGATATGTCCCACATTTGGTAATAAGGGATTATAAGTTCATTCATATTTTGATATTATCTCTTAAATAGAATGTTTAAGAAAATCAAGAATTAATGTCTATTAGAAAGCAGACATTATTAAAATGGCCAACTAACCCTATTTGAAAACAATAATAATAGCAACAGCAGTCCTTTATATTTGCTTGACTCTTTGCAGTCTGGGGCTTGCTTTTGGGTGTACTTTTTGTTTTAAGTGATCCTTTCAAAATTGCTGTAAATGAACAAAAACAGTATTTGGTCATTTTTCAGATGGAAGTTCTGAAAGGATGCTATTACTATATAAGATCTATTAGCTGGTAATCTGTAGTTGAGTAAGCACCTTGCCTTCTTGATCCAGAATTCTTAGCGATCCTTTATGCTGACTCACTTCAAAAAATATGTTATCATTTAAGCTATCAAAAAGAACGCAATCATCTTAATGACATATAAAATTTATCTCTTCCATCTTTAAGTCATTCATCAATCCGATTAAGTGGCCTTTGCGTTTCAGGCATCCCCACAGTGGATCTGGGGAATATAGCTAATTTAACTGAGGCAGAAATGTAATAGTAATCATGACAACAACGAAAGGAATAGATAACATTCATTGAGCTCTTATTATCTGGTTGGGATTGTTCTCAATATTTTATAGACATTGCCTTATTTAATCCTCACGAAATCTCTATGAGATTTCTATTTTACAAGTGAGGAAACCCAGGCCTTGAAAACTTGTGCAGAGTCATGCAACCAATAAGTAGCAGAGTTGAGTGAAGAGTCATACGCTCGGCATGGCAGCACGCCTTAAAGTCAAGTGCTACAGGTTAGCAGCACATCAGGTCCAGAAGGTGTGGTCAGTTCCAATCAGAAGGATCAGAGTGGTGGAGAAAGCTTCCCAGACCAAGAAACCTGAGCTTGATGTTAGAGATGCAAAATTATCCCATAGGGAGGGATAAAGACAAGGGAGAAGGCTGTTCTGGGGAATGGGAGCAGCACAGGCCAATGAAGAGTACTTGCAGCGAAACAGAGAGGCAGAGACTGTCTGTAGCATGACTGAGATACAAGCGTGTTTATTTGGAAAACTTATGTAGAGCCATGCAATCAATAATTAGCACAGCTGAGTCAAGAGTCATACCCTTGGCCCTGGTAGCATACCTTATCTCACGTGTGCATAGCTTTCAGGGGGCCCACAAAGTCAAAAGTCTTTTCACAATAACAAGAAGATCTTCCTTTCCTTCTTTCATTCTCATTTTCTCATGAGTGTAAAATGAAATTTTCCAGAGACTAGATGATATTAGATAGAGCAACAGTTTGACTTTAAAAACACAGAATAACCTGCATTGAGTTTCAAGCACTTAAATCCTAACACTTGGGTATTCACTCACCAGTGGGATAAATATAGACATTCGTGACATCATTTTTTGAGAACTAAAAGGACCAAAAAGGCTATAGAGTTCTTACATATAGAAAGGGAAGTCTACAGGGGTTAGGTCTTACTGGAGGTAGAACAGTGAATGGCAGGACAACCAGAACTGACTTCTTAATCCAGAGCTCTTCTGTAGTACTTGGTGGCTATCAAATTTCAAGCCAACTGAAGCCCTCATTCATGAAAACACAGCGCAATGAAGCAATTGAAATGGGTTTGAACTTGTGTATACTTAGATGAATGGAATGCTCTGAAACATAGTTTTTAAATTGTAAATAAAGTAAAATATATAAGTTCTGAAAAACTTATATGGAGAGGGATGAAACCTAAGATAGGAAACTAAAGTGGGTGAATGGAGTATAATACAGTATGAAGAGTAGTGGCACCCTACTCCGGTACTCTTGCCTGGAAAATCCCATGGATGGAGGAGCCTGGTACGCTGTAGTCCATAGGGTCGCTAAGAGTTCAGCACTGCTGAGCAATTTCACTTTCACTTTTCACTTTTATGAATTGGAGAAGGAAATGGCAACCCACTCCAGTGTTCTTGCCTGGAGAATCCCAGGGAGGGGGGAGCCTGGTGGGCTTCCGTCTATGGGGTCGCACAGAGTTGGACACGACTGAAGTGACTAAGCAGCAGCAGCAGCAAGAGTAGTTGTAAGGATGCCAGGTTAGAAATTAGGAGAAGGGATTTGAGTTGGGCCTTGAATGAAGGGCTGAGTTTATAGGTACTATAATAATAATGATAATAATAAACCATTTACTGTTACTATGTGCCAAACACTAGATTACTTCCCTGGTGGCTCAGACGGTAAAGCATCTACCTGCAATGCGAGAGACCTGGGTTCAATCCCTGGGTCAGGAAGATCCCCTGGAGAAGGAAATGGCAACCCACTCCAGTACTCTTGCCTGGAAAATCCCATGGATGGAGGAGCCTGGTGGGCTACAGTCTATGGGGTTGCAAAGACTTGGACACGACTGAGCGACTTCACTACTGCTGCTGCTGCTAAGTCACTTCAGTCGTGTCCGACTCTGTGTGACCCCATAGACGGGAGCCCACCAGGTTCCCCCGTCCCTGGGATTCTCCAGGCAAGAACACTGGAGTGGGTTGCCATTTCCTTCTCCAATGCAGGAAAAGTGAAAAGTAAAAGGGAAGTCGCTCAGTCATGTCTAACCCTTAGCGACCCCAAATAGCCACAAATAAGAAAAGGTATGTGATTCTGAGATGAAAAGATCAGCCTTAGTAGTAGGACTATACTAGGGAGCTAGGAAAAAAAGATTAGGCAAGACTTTAAAGGGGAAAAAATGTCAGGGTTGATACTGTAGAAGGAGGAAGACTATTTACATTCAGAATTATGTGGGGGCTTTTAATTCTGTTGATTTGGTTACCTGCAACACTGTGTTATTAAAAATAACGTTAAGCCCAATACAAATAAGGTAGTTCAGAGTAAAAGTAATGGGTAACACTGTTTCATTTCAACATATAATACAAAATCTACAATACTGTTCAAAGAGAAATTTCATAAGAGAAGTTGGAAAATTGAATGTAAGACCTCTTTAATCCTAAGAAAACAATTCTCCAGATGTCGTTCTTCACATGCCGGGAGCCCAGCACATAATTATGGATGACAATCTCATGTTAGGAATTTTCTGAAAATAGCCACTTATTAAACTGGGACTCATGTAACTCAGTTTTCATCATTGCTTTACAGTAACCCTAAAGAGGTTTTCAACCCACTCCAGTGATCTTGCCTGGAGAATCCCAGGGACGGGGGAGCCTGGTGGGCTGCCGGCTATGGGATCGCACAGAGTTGGACACGTCTGAAGTCACTTAGCGGCAAAGAGGTTTTCAGGTCAAAAATTTGGATTGCTATCGTTTGAAAGAAAATGCCATATTATTTGTATATAAAAATTAAATAATGAAATAATTGAACTGTACAGATTACAATTTACAACCTTATTTATGGCACATGAATTACTATGTTTTGTGTATCATTTAATTTTTGCAATTCTATGAGATATATCTTATTGCCATTTTAAAGATAAAGGCATTGAAACACAAGAAACATCACTTTTCCACGGTCATAAAGCCAGAAAGTGGTGTCCTGTGGATTTAAAGCTGGGTTTGTCAGATTCTTAAGTTTTAAATTCACTGTGCTCCACCGGAAAGATCCCCCATACCTACGGGGACCTTAGCAAAGGAAATCCTCTTTGAACTTCCTTAGCAAAGGAAATCCTTTTTGAAAAAATTTGGGGGTAGGATTAATAAAATTTTTGCTACTGGTAACATTCTGGATTCTATAAGTCATACAGAATATGCATTTTTAAAATATAAAATTAAAATTTTTATTAACTATAAATAGGAAATTTAGACTTACGAAGAAAATTTATTTCATTTAATCTTCTGTGCGTGTGTGTGCTCAGTTGCGTCCAACTCTTTACAACCCATGGACTGTAGCCCACCAGGCTCCTCTGTCCATGAAATTCTCCAGGCAAGAATACTGGAGCGGGTTGCCATTTCCTACTCCAGGAGACCTCCCTAATTCAGATATCAAACTTGTGTCTCTTGTAACTCCTACACTGGCAGCCGGATTCTTTACCAACTGCACCACCTAGGAAACCTCCTCAAAAGGAGATTATTATTTTCATGTCTCAATTGAGGAGGTATTTAAGTGCACACATTATACCGTATCTGCATCCATATTGCTGATAATCAGAATGTGAGATGCGGAGTCACGGGCACATAATTCATGCTCTTTCCTTTTCCCCATTAGAGTAACCCTTGTTGAGAGGAACCATTTGGTATTTAGCTAAATTCCTTTTTCTTTTTTTTTTTTTTTTTGCCATGGCTCATTGCTGCTGGGATCTTTCTGACCAGGGATTGAACCTGCACCCTCAGCAGTGAAAGCACATAGTCCACCAGGGAATTCCCTAAGTTACATTTCAGATTTATGCATCACTTCAGACACCAGCACAATTTTATGTAACAAATAAAGACAAACTTTGGATGTTTTAATAGGGGTAGTCATTCTGAAATAACTTCCAAAGAATAATGGGGGACTTATAAGGTGCAGATGTTAGTCCTGGCTCTAAGTCTAAAAAAATAAAAGTTGCTGTGAGATTTTAGGTTATATTTAGACTTAATTGCACCAATATTTGTGTATAAATGATATCAATGAATATTTCTCATACTTCTGTCATACGATTACAGGAAATGAATTTTATTTACCAAAACCCTGTGTTTTGATTACATTATTCTCATGCATGGGCTTGCGGATATTATTAATTTCCTCCTTTGCAAAATAAAATGTGAAGATGCTCAAAGATTTTTTTTATGTTTTAATAGATTTTAAGTTCCAACAATTATATAAGACTTTTGCCTTCTTGGTTCCTGTATTAGTCAGAGTTCTCCAAAGAAATGGAACCAGTAGGCAGGTAGGTAGGTAGGTAGGAAGGTAATCTATCTAAGTATGAAAGTGACTCACACAATTATGAAGAATGACAAGTCCAGGTTTGCCGTTGCAGTCCAAACGCCAATAGGTAAGGAACCAAGAGAGCGGATGACTCAGGTGAAGCCTGGGTCTGTTGGAGAATCCTCTTGCTTGGTAAGGTTGATCCTTTTGTTCTATGTAGGCCTTCAACTGATTAGATGGGGCCCACCCACATTATAGATGACAACTTGATTATTCAAATTTCACTGATTTGAAGATCAATCAAGGGACTTCCCTGGTGGTCCAGTGGCTAAGACTTCATGCTCCCAGTGCAGGGGGCTCAGGTTTGATCCCTGATCAGGAAACTAGTTCCCACATGCTGAGACCAAGAATTCTTATACAGCAACTAAAGATCCCATGTGCTACAAGTAATACCTGGGCAGCCAAATAAATAAATAAATACTAATCAAATAAAAAAAATCCTCCACACTGATGAAAATTGACTATCACAAGTCCACCCCTTCTCAACTCAGCAGCTATATGCATCCCTTTAACCATACTTAATCTCCAAATAAAGACAACAAGGTCATACGCCTACCTAACATGATACAGGACTTCCCTGGTGGCTCAGATGGTAAAGCCTCTGTCTACAATGCGGGAGACCCGAGTTCGATCCCTGGGTTGGGAAGATCCCCTGGAGAAGGAAATGGCAATCCATTCCAGGACTATTGCCTGGAAATTAAAAGACGCTTACTCCTTGGAAGAAAAGTTATGACCAACCTAGATAGCATATTCAAAAGCAGAGACATTACTTTGCCAACTAAGGTCCGGCTAGTCAAGGCTATGGTTTTTTCCTGTGGTCATGTATGGATGTCAGAGTTGGACTGTGAAGAAGGCTGAGCGCCAAAGAATTGATGCTTTTGAACTGTGGTATTGGAGAAGACTCTTGAAGGTCCCTTGCACTGCAAGGAGATCCAACCAGTCCATTCTGAAGGAGATCAACCCTGGGATTTCTTTGGAAGGAATGATGCTAAAGCTGAAGCTCCAGTACTTTGGCCACCTCATGCAAAAAGTTGACTCATTGGAAAAGACTCTGATGCTGGAAGGGATTGGGGGCAGGAGGAGAAGGGGACAACCGAGGATGAGATGGCTGGATGGCATCACGTACTCGATGGACGTGAGTCTGAGTGAACTCCGGGAGATGGTGATGAACAGGGAGGCCTGGAGTGCTGTGATTCATGGGGTCGCAAAGAGTCGGACACAACTGAGCGACTGAACTGAACTGAACTGCACATGATATAGATATCCTGTGTGCAAATGGAAATGCACTAATCCTTTCCCCAGAAAAGAATGCAAAGTCCTTAAATATGCTTACTCTTCTCCTTGATGCCTCATAACTTAAATAGGAATCTGTTTTTATAATTCTGTGTGTGCATGCACACACACACACATTCATAATAAATTAAGGAAGAAATATTCATGTCAAATACAATCTCATTTCAGTCATCTGGTAATAGCTGGTATTTATAACTACCTCCTGCTGCTAAGTCGCCCCAGTCATGTTGGACTCTGTGACCTCATAGACGGCAGCCCACCAGGCTCCCCGATTCCTGGGATTCTCCAGGCAAGAACACTGGAGTGGGTTGCCATTTCCCTCTCCAATGCATGAAAGTGAAAAGTGAAAGTGAAGTCGCTCAGTCGTGTACAACTCTTAGCGATTCCATGGACTGCAGCCTACCAGGCTCCTCCGCCCATGGGATTTTCCAGGCAAGAGTACTGGAGTGGGGCGCCATTGCCTCACTATCCATTCTCTATTTTCTTTGCCTTCAACCAGCACCTCAGCTAGTGGGTGATCTAATCTTCATTTCTGAAAGTTCTGGGTCATTAGCAGTCCTTCCTGGACTGGGTTCTTAGAGTTTTCCACTGATGTAACTCAGGGCATGGTAATACTAACAGACAGACACCACAGAGGATCTCTTGTATCTCAGATATACTCTTCCTTACCACATCATCAGTTCAGTTCAGTTCAGTCGCTCAGTCGTGTCCGACTCTTTGCGACCCCATGAATCGCAGCACGCCAGGCCTCCCTGTCCATCACTAACTCCCGGAGTTCAATCCTTTAACAGTCAGTAATCACCCCCACCAGGATAGTAGCTCCCTTCTTTACCTGCTGAATAAAGAGGAGGCCAAAAAGGTCAGGGAGCAGTCTTAAATTATACTTCAGTGGAATCATTGTTGCACTTTCGGTGGAAGCATTCCTTTCTCAGAATTAAGACCTCTAAGTCAGAAGAGTATAAGGTCATGCAGAATGCAGACAGGAAACAAATATTTTGCTAGTGGGTCACCGGGGGTAATAGTGAGTGGAACCACTTCCACTCTTGGAGTCATGAATCCTGGGGATAAATAGCACCAATTCTGGATGCTGATTCAGAGGATTTAAACCTCCCAGAAAACCATATTCCAGGTCTGCAAGGTACTGCCACTGAGCTGGCACTGTAACTGAGTCTTCAAAAGGTATTCTAGCATTCCATCAAAGCAGCTATTTCATGATGGTGGAAAAGATGGCAAAGCAGGTAAATTCCGGGACATGGTTCATTGCCATGCTTCATTTGCTGAGAAGCGATTTCCTTGATCAGAAGCAATGCTGTATGGAATATTACGACAGTAAATAAGGCATTTTGTATGTCTACAGATGGTAGTTTTGGCAAAATTCTTGAGTACAGGGAAGGCAAATTTGAATCCAGAGTAAGTGTTTATTCAGGTAAACACAGAACATTGCTCTTTCCATGATGGCAGCAGTCTGGTGTAATCAATCTACCACTGACGACCCATAGGAATGATGCCATGCTGGGGACTCAGGGTTGGTCTCTGCTGCTGGCCAACTGAGTACTTAGCGGCTGCTGTAGCCAGTTCAGCCTTGGCAGATGGAAGTCCACACTGCTGAATCCAAACCTAACTTCCATCCCTGCCATGATGGCCACTTTTTTCATGATCTTATTGGGTGATGACAGAGATGACTTGTGAAAGAAACTGACTGGTATCCACAGAACAGTTCATCTTACATACTTCATTAATAAAATCCTTCTCTGCTAAGGCCACTCTTTGGTGGGCATAGACCTAGGATACAGCTATTTTCCATCCATTCAGAAAGATCAATTCATACACCTCCTGTACAATCTTTTCCCTTTTTGTCATCAGTTTTCTAATTGTGTTCTTTTAAAGTCCCTAACCAAGCAGCCCAAGAATTGGCCACAGGCCATGTACCAGTATATAATTTCATGTCTGGCCACTTCCCCACCCAAGCAAAATGAAAGAGTAGGTGCCCTCTTATAACTCTGCCCTCTGGGAAGATTTCCCTTCACCACTTTCCTTCAAGGGTATCTCAGAAAGGGACTGGGGTCCTGCAGCTGTCCTCTTTCAGGTGGTACCGAAACATTTGCAAAGTCACCTGTGACAAGAAACAACTGACTCCCTTATGAGGCTCTGGATGCAGGATGGAAAAGAGAGGTTAGGGTAACAAAAGTGGGACACATGGGCAATTGGGCCACCACTTAATGGAATTTATGTGTATCTTCAGGGCCTGGTCAGCCTGATTTCATGTATAAAACTTCTTTCTATAGTATGATGGAGTGCATCCGTGCACACCCAACTTTATGGCTTGGTGGGTCAGATAACATGACAGTCAGCTGAGGTCACATGATAACTTGGTGACCTATAGTTGAGCATGCAATCTCTACTAAGGCCAAGTAAGCAGGCCAAAAGCTACTTTTCCGAAGGATAGTAGTTAATCAAAGAGGATGGCAAGGTCTTGTACCCAAGGTGCCTGTGCTGCAATCCATCTGCAAGTACCTACCCCAGCCGGCAAAGAGCACTCCTATCTGCCACACAGACAAACAGATCTGGCCCCTGGGGCAGAGCAGCTCACAACTTAACTGAGTCCTATTGTAGAGCCTTCTCTTGTTTTGGACCCCATTCAAAACTAGCTGAGGGGAGCTCCAACTGATTGTCCAACCATGTTTACAACTAAAAGGAATAGGAATTGACACAGGAAAGTGCTATTGTCATAATGAAGGTGGAAATGAGAGGAAGAATATTCTTAATGCAGGAAATCGAATAAACAAAGAAATAAAAATTCTTACTGAAAACCCAAGGTTGATTTTTATTACCTCCTTCTTTGAAACTATTTGGCTTTTTCTCCCCCTCTGTCACTAGACAGTCTTTTCTTTCTCTAGTTTTTCACTTAATTTATCTGACAAACTTAAGTATGTAATAGTAGTCTAGATAACAGAATATATTACTGAAGGACTACTTATACTCTTATTTCCATACAAAGCTATCTGTCTGTGTATTCCTTATATTCTGCCTTAAGAAGGAACATTTCCATCTTTATTCTTCCATGAAAGTTGGAACAAATTTCCTTCTCTCATTTCCCTGCTATTTTAATTTCAAATCTGAGTCCCCTAACCAGTTCTTGCTCTCTGTATAGTCAGTTATGTGGGGACATGAAAACTGTTAAGCAGCATTTCTCTTCAAATAAGAGACTCTAATCTGGAAGCTTCATCTGATTAAAAGCTATTTTGGAACAAGAACATTTAAAAGAACTGGCCTTTAAATAATCCAAATACGACAAAAATTCCCACACACAAAGTGTCACAGATCTTACTCACAGGAAAGACCTCAGCCCTTTTTATTTATGGAGGAATTATATTCATCAGAGACACTGTTCCAACAACAAGCTCACTTATCAGATTTTAATTCCATGAAAACAAAGTTGAAAGAGAAAGGGATGATTTGGAGAAATTACTTTTAGGGAATACATAGAGCTTGGAGAAATGGCAGCTGATCACAGTGGCTGCAGACACGAGAGCATTTAAACCACTTCAGTCTGGGCAAAGAGTGATGCTTTTTAGAAACTTTTCATCCAAATGACTAAAATCAATACATTTTAGAACTTCTTATTATCAAGAATAATTTTTTTTAAGTCTTAGTGCTGAGGAGAAGAAACTCTTGGGTTACTCGAAACGTTAACTATTTGACTTATTCAAGTGGCTCAGATGTTAAAGAATCCGCCTGCAATGCAGGTTCGATCCCTGGGTTGGGAAGATCCCCTGGAGGAGGGCATGGCAACACACTCCAGTATTCTTTCCTGGAGAATCTCCACGGACAGACGAGCCTGGCGGGCTACAGTCCATGGACTCGCAAAGAGTCAGACACGACTGCATGACTAAACACAGCATTATCCAAGTAGGAAAGCTCAGGTTTTATTGAATTTGACATTGCCCTGGGGTGTTAGGTAACAGCAATACCCACATATTGGTTTAATAGCTACTATTGTATTAAGTGCTACTATAGTATTAAGTAACCAAGATGTGCCTTACACATTGTTTGGGCTGGTTTACAAGCCTTTACACTCATCCTTTTAGTTGAATAAGAGACATTGTCTCTATTTTACAAGTGAAACACAGAGAAGAAGCAAGGGACCCAAATTCCTTCGGCCAAAATTCATTCTACATTTTAAGTCAACATTGGTATCCTAAACTGGATGCTGCAAAATATTTGTTGAAAACTGGGAACAAGACAGGCAACATCTCCGCATCAATGTTGAGTAGGACTGTTCTGTCTTAGACAAACTGCTATAGCAGTCTGCTCCTTTAACCTTCAGGAGGCCACCTAGCCAGTACTGAATCGAAGGTGAAGATCTTGGCAGGGAGCAAGGGAAATGGGAGCTTAAGAGGCCCTTGGCCCAGGAGAAGCACAAAATAGGAAGATGATGCTTGTGTTATGGGAATGGGTGGTGCTGAATACATCTAAGTGGATGATTTCTGCCAAGAGAAAAAAATCTCAACTAAAACATCAAAAGTTCTAATTCTAGGAATGACTACCAAAAACACGAGTTTAATATTTTTGAAGACTAGCCCAGAGAAAAGCATAATGACCTCATTCTCCATCTGCTGCAGAAAAGTCAATATGTATGAATAGTAGGCCAAATTTCATTTTCCCAGAAAGACTCTTTTTCACAACAGGAGTGCCTAGGAGATGAGGCAGCAACTTTCCTTTTGAAAAGGAAAACCCATGACCAAAGGCCACTGGACTTTTGTGGCAACATGCCCCA
Organism: Capra hircus; assembly: GCF_001704415.2. Lineage (NCBI taxonomy): Eukaryota > Metazoa > Chordata > Mammalia > Artiodactyla > Bovidae > Capra > Capra hircus. The sequence goes on along the minus strand of NC_030823.1, from coordinate 66,624,908 downwards.
TAGACTTTCAATTCAACCCTTCAAACTGCGATCTTTTCATCCAAACCTGTCTGCTCCCCAGTCTGTGTTAGTCACTCAGTCGCGTCTGACTCTTTGTAGAGTTGGACTGTACCTCTGTCCATGGGATTCTCCAGGCAAGAATACTGGAGTGGGTTGCCATTCCCTTCTCCAGGGGATCTTCCCACCCCAGGGATTGAACCTGCATCTCCTGAAGCTCCTGCCTCAGAAGGCGGGTTCTTTACCTCTAGCACCACCTGAGAAACCCCCTCCTCCCAATAACCTGATCAAATATTCCTCAGTTATGAGTCCCTGCTCTCTCTCTTTAGTGAACCCATCCCTTGGCTGAAATGCCAAACCACTGCCTACATTTGTGCCCTGACACTTACTGTTCCTGATGAATTTGAGGTTCTTGATGTCTCACTGTGAAAGAAATCAGTGAGACACAAAGTGATAGTTCGGAAGTGGATTTATTTAGAGAAAAATACACTCCACCGAGTATGAACCATCTCAAAAAGCTAGAGAGCACTGAAAAAGAGTGTGGTTAGTTTTAATGGGCTGACTAATCAGGCTAATCAGTGGGAGGAATATTTCAATTATTTGGGAGAAGGGGCAGAGATTTCCAGGAATGATGCCATGGTTCACTTTTTGGCCTCTGATGGTTAGCCTCACAACTGTCGTGGCGCTGGTTGGTGTATCATTTAGTTAACTATTACAATGAGCATATAATAAGGCTCAGGGTCCACTGGAAATCGAATGTGTGACCACCTTGAACCTAGTTGGTTCTTTTTTTGTCGTACCTTATGGCTATGTCATTCTTTAAAGGTTGTGCCCTGCCCCATTCCTTCCTGTTTTCATTACAACACCACATTTACTGAGGGTCTACTGCAAGCTAGGAGCTGAGCTGCTGCTGGGAATATAAAGGCGAAAAACACAGACACTGCTCTGCTCCTCGTGAAAATTATATTCTAATGGAAAAAAAACCAGACATTAAATGAAAATTTGTACAGGTATTTTAAAAGTTGATTGCGGGAGATCCAGAGAAGATAATGTACGTATCTGTGCTGTAAAAGAACATGACTGAGACCTAACTTGGACCCAGGGGGAGAGACAGAAGGATGGAGCGAATGACAAAGACTGCTTGAGTAACATGTGATCTGATTCAAGAATGAGGGGCTGTAAGTTCCCTGAAGAGGGGGTGGGGTGGGGGGAGGGGGATGGGGGAGGCAAAGGCAGACAGAAGCACCAATGAGCACACGAGAATGCAAACTGGGAAAGGGTTCTGCGAGCTCTGGAGCCAAGAGGTTACTCAGTGGAGGGGGTGGAGGGGATTTGGGATGAACTAGCAGCACGTGGGTGTCTTAACCACCTAGATCAGCAGGGAAGTCCGCACTTTGCTGTATACTTTACTTCCCAAGTGGTGCTAGTGGTAAAGAACCCGCCTGCCAATGCAGGAGACATAAGAGACACAGGTTAGATCCCTGGATTGGGAAGATCCCCTGGAGGAAGGCACAGCAACCCACTCCAGGATTCTTGCCTGGGATAATCCCATGGACAGAGGAGCCCTGTGAGCTACAGTCCACAGGGATGCAAGGAGTTGGACAAGACTGAAGCAACAGCAGGCACAGCAACATGTGAAGCTGGAAAGATGCTTTGAGGCCAGTCCTAAGAGCAGGGGAAGGATTTGAGGCTTGAGTTTGATCAAATCAGATTTGTGTTTTGGAAAGATCATTCAGACTTCAGTGTGAACAAAAAATGGAAAGAAGGAGGACAAGCATCAGTAGAACTATAAGGAGGAGAGGATTTGATGTTTGGATTCAAATATGCTGAGTGTGAGGTGTGAGGAATACAAGTGAATGAATCAGCAAAAGGAGGTACTGATATTTAGGGCTGAAGATCACAAGGGAGGTTCTAAGTCACTGAGAACCAACACCATCTCAGCCCAAAGGTGTTGGGTGAAACATGGAAGAGAGAAAAGTGCAGAATGAAGAGAAAAGGGGCTTGGGACTGAGTCTTGAAGAACTCACAAATAATGTGCAGAGAAAGAAGATCTGGTAAAGGGAACCAAATAGGCATGATGAAAATAAAGAGAAGACACTAGATATAGTGATGCCAAGGGGAGAAAGGGTGAGAACACCTGGGAGATTGGCATTGACACATAGGCCCTATTGATACTATGTATAAAATAGGTAACTCGGACACGACTGAGCAACTGAACTGAACTGAACTGAATGAGAACCTACTGAGCGGAACCAGGGTCTCCTGCATGGCAGGCAGACTCTTTACCATCTGAGCCAGCAGGGAAGCCCAGATCGCAGAGGGAACTCTGCTTAACGCGCTGTGGTGACCTGAACGGGAAGGAAGCCCAAAAGGGAGGGAATAGATGTGCATGTATGGCTGACTCATTCTGCTGTACAGCAGACACTAACACGACATTGTAAAGCGTCTATGCTCCGACAAAAACTAATTTTTAAAAGAGAGAGAAGACAGTAAGTGAAGGAGAGTGAGTGTTTCAAATAGCAGAAAACATGAGTCATTTGCAGCTATCGAATCAGGTTTAAGGCAGGGCCAGAAGGTCCTTTTGCACATGTTCCTTGGTACTGGGGACAGTGGCACAGCTGCAGTAGAGTCATGAGGGCAGATGCCTGAGGGAAGCAAGGAAGTAGAATGAGGTTGTGTAGGAAACTGGGAAATTTTGTGAAGATAAGGAGAGAAGCAGAGCAGAAAAGAGAAGGGAATGTCCGTTCCAGGGGGATTTTTATGGTTCTGTTTTTTTTTTTTTTCTAAATGTATCAGAGTTTAGAGCATGGTTATGTTTTTATAGGAAAAGTTCACGCAGAGGTCAAGGCCAACAATAGAGGTGGGGAGTGGTCCTGCGAGGACTGGAAAGGTGCCATGTTGGGATTCCTAATCAGGGTTTGCAATCCCTATCTGTGGTGTGAGGTGACTGAATTGGAAAGAAAAGGTGTGGTTTCTTCTACTGAACTCAGAGGGAAGTGGCAAAGGCTAAGCCTGGGCTGTGGAATATGTCAATCCTCTGGCAAGAAATGAAAGATTTATCATCTCATGACTTTTAATTTCCCAGATTAGCAGGCAAGTCTATCCATTGTGAGGGAGCCAGAGGGTGGATAAGCAGCTGGGAATAAGAAACATTCTCATTCCATTTGCAAATAAATGGAAAGCAGCAAGGTGAGGAAGCACTGAGACAGCCAGAAAGGGTCTCCCAAATGAAGCTGAGAGCCATGAATTAACAAAGATACCCATTTCCATCACTTTTTTTCTGCATAAATGTCTTTCTCTCCAGCGAGGCTTTAAACCTCACCAAGGAAAGTGACTGGTATTAACCATTTCAGCTTTGTTCACCTTCAGTTCCTAGCACAATGTCTCAATGAATGACAAATGGCAGAAAAGAAAAATAACTTGAAATACCATTTCTCTGCTCCAAGAATATAACAGTGTCGGACAAGGCTGGGGACAAAAAGAAGGTGTAGAACTGCTGAAAAAAGGTAGAAAACAAGATCATAAAGACATCCCAGGAAACCAGAAACTCCTGAGTAATATGTACTCAAGGATGTGTCTTCAAGGACTTATTAACTGAGGCAATAAAAAGTGAAGTCACTCAGTTGTGTCTGACTCTTTGCAACCCCTTGGACTGTAGCCTACTAGGCTCCTCCATCTGTGGGATTTCCCAGGCAAGAATGCTGAAGTGGGTTGCCATTTCCTTCTCGAGGGGATCTGCCCAACCCAGGGATCGAACCCAGGTCTCCCACATTGTAGGTGGATGCTTTACCGTCTAAGCCACCAGGGAAGTCACGCTAACTGAGACAATAGTCAACCACAAGATGAAGGACTGAAGAGAAGTCTCTCACTTTTTCTTAAACAGAAACATCCATGGAGGTTTGGCTCCTCCTCCAAGCTTCCTTTTAACAAAAACTGCCAATCAGCAGCATCTTATCTTACAGTTTGCTCCTATCATAGCAAAGCCATTTCAGCATCAGCAGACTGGCTTTTGACCTCGATACTCACCTAGAAACACAGGTAGATACTCTGTCATCACATATGGAACAGGTACACATCTGATCCCCTTATTCAGAATTTCTCTCTCATTTCCAATTGCATTTGTTCCTTAATTTACAATAATCTTGAATATCTGATCTGTGAGTACATGCATGGGGATAAATATGCATGCTTATAGATATATATTGATTTATGCATTTAATAGGGGCTTTCCTAATAGCTCAGTTGGTAAAGAATCTGCCTGCAATGCAGGAGACCCCAGTTCGATACCTGGGTCAGCAAGGTCCCCTGGAGAAGGAAAAAGCTACTCACTCCAGTATTCTTGGGCTTCCCTTGTTGTTCAGCAGGTAAAGAATCCACCTGCAATGCAGGAGACCTGGGTTGGATCCCTAGATTGGGAAGATCCGCTGGAGAAGGGAAAGGCTACCCACTCCAGTATTCTGGCATGGAGAATTCCACGGACTATACAGTCCATGGGGTCTCAAAGAGTCAGACACAACTGAGCAACTTTCACTTTCATGCATTTAATATCTTTCTAAAAGTAAATTATATTCATCTAAAATATTCAATTAACAGAAAAGCTCAAAGCAATAAGTAAAAAGTATTGCTGATATGCCATTAAGAAGAAATTCCATTATTATCATTTGATGAGCATTTCTACAGCATTTTTTAAAATGTTGTTTCATTGAGGTATGATTGACATATCTTATAACTGCTTTAGGTGTACAACATAATGATTTGTTATTTGTATATATTGTGAAATTATCACCATAATAAGTCTAGCTAATATTCATCCCTATACATAGTTATAAATTTTTTTCTTGTGATAAAAACTTTTAATATCTACCCTTAGCAACTTTCAAATATATAATACAGAATTATTAACCATGGCAGAAATTTATTTTGTAGATTTCAGAAAGAAGAATAGACCAATAGATGGATGGATGGGTAGATGGACGGATGGATGGGTAGATAGGTAGGTAGGCAGGTAGATACATACATACATACATAAATCAGAGAAGGGGTAAGTAGATAAACAGACAAAAACTGGATTATATAATATGTTACTGAATAAAATAAATGCCATTGACTTTGCTGGAATTTAAGGGAAGAAAAATGAGTTAAAGTACAATTGAAGGATTGTACTTTCAATATTCATTGACAAACTTTTTAAATTTTAACATCTCTTTATAATTAGAATCATGAAAAATATTCACAATGTGGAGATCATTGTTTTAACTACCTGGTCAACTTTGGATATCTTTTCACTACCTGATATGAAATAGTAATAATTTGAAACACTTCCTTTTATCTCCTCTATTCATGTCTTTTAAGAAAAAAAATTTGTTTGTTGTTGTCATTAAGATTTATAACATTTTGTTCTGGCTCAGTAATGATAATTTCGACAATTATTTAATCTTAGTTTGTATTAAAATGAATTCAAGACCCGTTTACAGGTTAAACTTTTCCTACAAATGAAATGAACATCTTGTTTGTGCATCAGTATGCCTATGCCTCTTTTAAAAATTACATCTGATAAATACTAACAAATATGGGCAGACCTTGTGATGATCTTCCTCAAAGAGTTTCCATTTATGAAACACTCACCTTACCGTAGAAAGATAGAGAAATAATACTCAGTCTCAATATCTTCACATTTGAGAGCAATTTGAGAGAAAGCACAAAAAAGTTGTTATTAAATTGCAAAACCATTTTGAAAAATTTCCAACTCACATCACGTGTAGAATGCAAGCCTTCACTATTCTTCGGGCCCAGCAGTTTCTTCATGTTTTCCTTTATGTTTTCCTTTCTCTGTTGTCTGAAAGCTTTTTCCTGGTCACACAGAGCCATACTAAATCGGAGATCAGGGGATGAACTGCATATAAAACAGAGATAATGAACTAATGACCTCAAGTCTATAGCCTTGTTATACATCATCCAGTTCCCACAAGCCCTTGTAACTACACTGATACGTTCTCACTTCTTCCCTCAAGCCGTTTCCTAGGAGGGGATCTGAAATGAAATTATAAAACGATGCCACTGTATCTTATCACAGAAACATCCAAGGGACACTCCTCAGTTTTATCTCTTCTTCTGTTCCTCACAGGTAACCACTACTTTAAACTTGCTCTTTCTTTTTCTGATGTACTTATTTATAATTTTACATTGTACATTTAGGTCTAAATAATATAGAGTCATTTTATAGGTTTTTAATATTTTGTGTAAATGCTATCAACCAGATGTATTCAGCAAATCACTTTCTCCATTGAACTTTTTTTGAGGATTCATTTGTGTTTATAATTAGAATTAATTCAAATATCTTTACTACTCTGAGGCATTTTCATTATGTGATTATTACACAATTTATGTATCCATAAGTATTGGTGTTATGTCCATTTTTTAAACTACTATAAGCGGTATTACCACAAACATGTGGAAAAGTTTCTGGTAAGACATGCTCTTTAGAAAGAACATCTCATTAAATTGTCACAACAGATATACTTATAAAGTACTTTTATTTTACAAATAAGTAAAAAAGTGATTAGAAATATTTCAGCCATTAGCAAAATTAGCAAGCAGATACTTAAATCCAGGACTTCTCATTCTACAACTCATGTTCCTTGTAACATACTATACTGATCATTATTTTACATTAAGCACAAGAAGCATGATTTTTTAAAGATCTACAAATAAAGCAATGAACATAGATGTTTAGAAGATATCAGTATGAAAATCTGTAAAAGAAAATTCAAAACATTTTGAATACTTTGGCAAATATAGTAACAGAGGTATGGTTCATATCTTCTGTACCATCTTTAAGCTCTCTAATTCATTTCTTTCCTGATTTTATTTTTTATTTAATTGAAGACATTCCATAAAAATTGAATTTTTCTTTAAAGAGCATTTCATTTTAGAATCAAGACAAATTAACACGTAAAACTAGAGTTTAATTAAACTTTCAGTTCAGTTCAGTTCAGTTCAGTTCAGTCGCTCAGTCGTGTCTGACTCTTTGCGACCCCATGAATCGCAGCACGCCAGGCCTCCCTGTCCATCACCATCTCCCGGAGACTCAACGACCATCGATCCACTATAGTAAATTGCTTCTAGACCTATGTATACTATTTAGCTGCGGTTTTTTTCCTACATTATTTTTGATAATTCTGCTTTGCTAAAGCTAATAGTGTATTAATTACACCAATGGAGACCATTTCCCATTAAAATGAATAGCATTACTTTCATAGTCAAGTAACAAAAATATTTCTAATCTCATGCCAAAATATATCACTTACAAGCGAGAATAGATATAATGAAAAATAACAGAAGTAAAAAAGCTGTCCTTTGATACATCCTGATTATTTACTGAAGGGCAGCAGTAACTTATGTAATAGTTTTCTAAGTTGAATCAACATTATCCAGGGATCAAAATAAGAAAAATATGTAAACCCAATGTCAATGTATCCATACTCATTCATTTAGCAAATTATACGATATAAAATGTTACACTAATTTTGTGGTGTCCATGTAAACAAAGTATGTATTAGTAACTTTGGTAAAAACCCACTTCAAAGAGATGCAGAGAGCTTGAAGAAAGCAGCATCTATTGACCTCAGTCTTAGATCAGAGATGAACTTATTCTCAAGGCAGGCCTGACTCCCCTAAGGCTCACCATTTGAAAATGAATAAATTGGATTTCCAACATTCATTATTGGAGGCCACTTTGAAAGCACAACACATATCGTGGAACTTCATCATTTGTTTTCCGGCTGATCTTTATGAACAAAGGCAGTCTCAATTTTCAGTGTTTCCTCTTACAGTTTTCTGTGTATGTTCACTTTCATGGTTTTAAATATCCATCTGAATCAACCATGAAAAATCAGCTTCAATAGCTGTATTTATTTCTATGGGAATATATATTTAACTTGATGGAGGGCCCTTTCTAAAGGCTCTTCTTCTGACAATTATGATTTAACCACTAAATTACTGGAAACTTAAGCAAAGAATATTAGTTTTGGGTTTTTTTTTTTTTTAATGCTGTAGCTATTAGGAGAGAGCTAAAGAAAAGCAAAGTACATTTAGTGTGCATTTTTGATACTCAAAGCTGTCAGAATTACTTCATATATTAAAAGCACAATTTTTAACAATTAAAATCTGTGGATCACTCACAATATTTTCTATCCAATGAAATAAATGCACTTACCAAACTTCAAGAGACATTTCCAGAATCATTTCAGTGACCTAGAACAGATAAATTAGTTAGTTAGGTCATAAAATGGATGTGTGTTATTTATAATGCAAACAAAGTCAAAATAATTTTTAAGTGACAGATGACTTTTAACCTAAAACTATAGTAAAAATAAAAGTACCATAGCTCTATTAAGATCCTAAATTACAGGTATGTTTCAATAAATAATTTTTGCTGTTTTTTTCATGAGATAGGCCTACTTTATAATCATTGTTTTCTCTTACTTTTTGGTTGTGCCATGGGGTATGTGGGATCACAGTTCCCTGAACAGGGATCCCACTGTAGGGCATGAACCCTCGTCCCTACAGTGGAAAGGCAGGGTCTTTACCACTGGACCACCAGAGAAGTCTTATATGTGATTTGAACAAGCATAAGAATTGCCTTGATAGAGTTGTTATCCTCTTTCATAAAAAAAAGCAGTGCATTTAAAAATCATTTTTCAAAAATCATGAAAATTTCCTAAGATTTAAAACTACAGAGATGTGTACCATTATTTAGGGGCTATCCCCAGGCCTCAAAATCAGGGGCCAAAGTTAAAGAAAACCTGGATGAAAAGTCACATTTGTGCATTTGTGACAAATCGCTGTAATAAACCAGAAACAGAATGCCTGTCCAAAGTGGACAGCAAGACCTAGGGGCCAGCCAACTGTGGTCAGTGTAAGAAACGTCTGAAATGTGATGTGGGGCTCAAGTTTTTATTTTTTCAATACTGTGTGAACCAACCAAACTTATGGGAGAACTCTATCCTTCCAACAGGCCAATTTTGGTTTAATGAAGAAAAGAATGATTAACATCCACAGAGAAAAGGGGTATTAAAAATGTCTTTCCAGAGACTATAAATATATTGTATAGAAAGACCTTCTCAATATTATGCCAGCCATTAGTGATAAACTATGTAACTTTAGATTGTTACAAGAACCAAATGAGAACATGTTTCAAAGTTTGCTGCACAATTGTAAGATGGTGCTATTATTTTTATTACATCAGTTATTTTAAGAAAATAGTTTGAATGAATGTGGTGAATACCTTCAAATAGAACAGAACTAGGATATGCCTCTTAACATGGGAAGAGGATATTTTTTGAGCCAGCATAAAATGCTGCAGATTATTGACTTTTTCTTTTTTTGGTTTCAGGAGATGGAATAAAACAAACTAGATGGAGCTTTCCAAATGTTAAAATAATCTCATGGATAATTCTCAGTACCGAATTTTATGAGTAAGAAAAAGGCATGGAAATTATCTGTATAAAAATTTGCCTCTCCCACTAGACTGTAAGCTCTGTCTTAAGTAGGTCTCTATTACAAGTTCATTGCAGTGTTTGGCATACAATACACAATCAATAAGTGTCTGTTGAATTACTGTGCATGTGTGCGTGGAAGAGGAGCATATAAGGCATCATTTCCTGTCAAGAAATATTTCACTGCTACTAGAGGAAAAAATCATAGGCTGGTCCCACCCACACAGCAGTTCTCATAAGGAATTCTATGAATATTCAGTATTACTTTGAAGTTGATAAAATAATCAAGAATCCCAGTACAAATGGAATTATTCATGCCTAGATAAATTATAGTTCAGTTTTAAGTCAAAAAGGTGATTGGCTTCTAAACAATTTGCGTAATTGCTGAGCATTCTATCAAGGAAAGCACCGCTCAGACCACAGTTCAGCACAGTTCCATTTCCACATTTCAAATGGAGTCGTTTCCAAAGAGGGGCTTGGAAAACATTTTACACTGAGTGAGGTTACTTTTTTGGATATTCAGTAAGAAAAACAAGTGGGTAAAACACGGTCCGCTTGTTAAAAAAAAAAAAAATGAAAACTGGTATTAAAATGAGACTAGATTTACTGTTTTTATCTACAAAAGGCAAAAGCCCCAAGAAAGAATGGAAATTAAAAGAACAAGATTACAATATGGAGTTTTCTAACTCATGGAAAAATTCTAAGTTGGAATGGGCTTCCCATTTCAATATGCCACCTCATGACAGAAAGTGGGAAAAAGCTGGCTTCTCAACTGGTAGCTCTCTAAGTATTTTACATTTAAAAACATCTGATGCCTGAATATATCTAATGCCTACTTGTCCCAACAATAATAAAAGGAAAATTAACTGCTATGTTTAGGGTTATATTTGTTTTCTCCATGAGAATGTCCCTTCTACATCCAAATGCAACATTTCTTGGCTAAGACACTCGTGATCCTAGACAGGCTGATAAGACTCTTTTAATGAAGGCAGGCGGAGAGAAGAGAAGACATGATTTTTCTGGAATTTGGAGTATTATAGAAGGTGCTGCCATGGTTCTTGTCACGTGGATTCGGGTCCTTACTTCCATCTGTTGCCCCAGAGGACCACCCACAACCTGGAGGAAATTTTAAATTCTCCTACTTGATGCTCTGTGTTCAGACATGCTATGAAGATGGACATTCACAATCTCTCTGCATCTTTCACCTGGAACATATCATTACAGATAAAACAGCCACAAAAATATGTACTTCCTGTGAGGCATTAAACAACTATTGAAAACTCCTTCCCACACATCGCATGAAGCAGTTCCGCATCACCCTCTTCCTGGTTGCTTGCATTATCAAGGCTATTAAAAGGAAAGGTGGTCAAATCTCCCTGGGCTCCTCAACCCCAAAATACACTTAGCCAGGACAATGAGAAGTCCACCTCTTCTAGGAATTACTAATATAAAAAGCAGGCTATACCCACTGCATGCTCTAGGGATAAACAACAATCTCTTCTGTGAATTTCACAGTGTAAAACAGTTTTAGATGCTTATAATAGAAGATATTCAGTTGGGGCAAGCAGGGGAGGGGAACTATAGGCGAGAAACTATTTTTCTAAAGCCATTTCAGACTTAAAAATAACTTTTAAAGTATCTAACCCACTAATTCTCCTGCAAACTTTCCAGGGTTATTTTGAAATAATAAAGTGAATAAAATAAGCACAGTGCCCAGGATTAAGAAAGTCCTTTAGAATTATTTCCAAAAGATGCACACAGTCAAATAAGTTGTAACTTGAAAATCTATCGTATTAGTAAAGAGCTCTTCAAATATGCCATGCCATCACTTATTATAACACTCCAGTATTTACAAACTTTACTTTCAATAAAACTGATTTTGAATTCTGATCCCTCCTAAGTCAATCTACCCATTCCCCACCTTGTTAGAAACAAAGAGCAGCTTATCACCATGTTGACTCAATAATCGTTACATCTTTCAGGAGAATTACATGATATTTTCTACTTTATCTGCATTTACCTGACCTATGCAAGATAACAAAAAAATTATATCAACAAATAAGGGTCATTTTTACAAAGAACCATGTCTACATAAACTGTAACTTCATCCTATGAAAAAGGAATCGGATGTGGATGTAGAAAAGTAGGCAATCCAGGTATAGAGGGGAAATTATAATATCACCAATACAAGTCACATCTAAATAAATTTTGCATGTTTAAAATTGAATGATATGCTGCTAAAATCATCTTTTTAAATACATATGACTATTTGATATCACTGCAAACTAACATTTTTTTAATTGAGATGTAATTCCATATACCATTATATTAGTTTCAGGTACATAACAATGATTTGGTGTCTGTATATATTGCAGTAGGATCACCACAGTAAGTCTTGCTAACAAATATAGCTTCTTAATAAAATTAAATTTGCATTCACTACCAGGAATCATATAATCTATCACCCAAGAATTCAGGGCAGTTGTACCCCCCAAAATATCCCAGGCAGTCTTAAAAGATTTGAAAGACAAAAAAATACACTATTATTTCTGTAGCCATGTTTCACTTTATCACAGTTTTCCTGTTTACATTTGACAACAGTCTCTTTTTCCATAAAGTCCCTTTTTTTTAAAAACATGGAGATTGGAAATTCAGAAAGAACTGTGTAATCATCAGCTATCATATAATAAATCAGACTTCTTATAGCACTACTATGAAACCAAAATACTACCTCTTTTTCGAATGGGAATGTCTCATGCTCTTAAGTTTTTCTCTTTTTTAAACTTCATTTACTTTCATTATGCTCATCTGAGCACTTTCCAGGTTTCCTGTATTTCCCACATTCATTTATCCATTCCTTCAAAAATGAAAGTATCTGATGCCTGTCAGGTCAGATAAGTAACTGAAAGTGTTACTTGATGGAGTTTGGGCCCAGAAGAGGACCCCCAGGATGCAAGAGCACTCTCAGATGCCCTGACGTTTAAAAGTTATAAATTGCAGAAGTATCAAAATAGATTCATGCAAGTTTTCATTGCTAGGACGCCAAAATACAAATGCGTTCTCTCATAAAGTCAGGAATTGTTTGACCTTTGTCTGAACTCTGCCCTGTGTTAATACAATGGCATTCACATCTTAGCTGAAGATCTTCCAAATTCCCACAAAATAATATATTTCTCTTGCTTTCCCTCCAAAGTCTGCTCTGTCTCACTCACTGTGCTAAATCATAGTCTTTGCCTTCACATATCAATACATAGTTTTCCAATGCAATCATTCTGACACTAACTCACCATCAAAACTACCTTTTCTTAATTTTGTCACTATCTTTTCTATAGGACTCTCTCATTCATTTTCAAGTCACAATCAGGAATGCACAATAACCAAAGGAAACATTCAGTCAAAGTTAAGATATCACAGAAACCATGAGATATGGCTATTTTAAAACAATAACACTAACTTCTAAATCAATATGTCCAATTGAAACACCATACAGCGGGAAATCCAAGACTACCTTCCTCAGAGTATTGGCCAAGATAAAGATTCATCTAGAGAATTAAAAAAGTGTAATTTTTACCCATCTAACTTCGAAACCTTGGCATGTTCATGATTTTCTTGAAGTGGGTGATTTTGCTTACACAAAACATATTAAACTCAGAAGAAACCTATCTTTCCACTTAAAAATTGGATACTGCAACAAATGTCACACTTGATATATTCAGTAATGGGTGACTAGAGCATTTTTGATTCTGAACTAGGTTAAAACAATGATCACTAAATGTACAGTCTCTACCTGTATATAAAGAAGTTCATTTCGGTCAGTAAGTAAAATCAGCAAGTGTAATAGTTAAGTCAGGTTCATGAAGCTCTTGACAAATACTTCAATCCAGCCAGTATAATTATAAAGAGAATATTTAATATTTATTTGGTGCTTAGTGAGCCAGGCACTGCTCTAAAACTTTCCATCTATTAACTCATTTACCCATAACCACAACCTTTAGAGGTAGGTACTACATACAACTCTGCTTCACAAATAGAAATGCATGGCTAAAAGAAAAAAAAATTTCATCCAACAACACACAGTGAATAAGTAGCCAAATCATGATTCCAACCCAGACGGCTGTCTGACTCTGAGCCTAGGGTCTGAAAAGCTGCACGTCTCACCAGTCTCACTCGCAAGACAACTCTGACTGTCTCCAAACTTATGATTCCAACAAGCACAGCCTAACCCAGATTTTATGAGTGGTAGCTGGGAAACAAAACTGTGGGCTCAAATTGGTTTTCTCCTCAAATAAAAAAAAAGAGAGAGAGAGAGCATTCTAAAATTGAATTGAATGATAAATCATAGCCTCAGGAAAAGCTGGAAAACTTCCTGCTTTCCAACTTCAGTTGATTCTCACTGTCACTGACCCATTCCATTCTCCATTTCCTGACACATTAAAGCTAATGCCACGTTTATTGTTTGCTCACGTCACCCTGTATTCCTCACATCTATACCTGCCACTTTCAACAGAGCTACTCTGTTAAAGCTGATGAACCTTCTTGTTCTCAATATCAAACATTCTGTATCTTTACCTACCAACTTTTGACTTAGTAATACTTCTGAGGAAAAAGCCAAATCCTGTTTGCTCTAAACTCCCCCATGACTTGGTCATAAACCTTCCATGACTCACTGATATCAGTAAGATAATACTCGAATTTCATCTTGAATTTGAGCCCTGCTAAGGTTTGATCTCCACGTACCTATTCTTCCTTCACACATGAACGCTCTGCCCACCCCGCCCCCTGACCTCCACCGGCACTCGTCTAGACGCCACTTCCTGAACATGCTTGTCCTTTCTAGTCCTGGAACTGTGAGCAAAGGCCCAGGGCTCTTCTCTCCACCAGAATGGCCTTCTGACCTTTCAGTGACCCAACCGCATCCTTCCCTGAAGAGCAAGCCCCCACCATTGACCCACAAGGGTCCACTGTGGCCACAGGCCCGTCCTCGTTTCCGGCCGGCCACCCTCCCTGCGACTCTGTGCTCCAGCCATGCTCTCCCTCTCGCTGTTCTCAACAAGTCAGGCAAACTTCTGCTTCAAGATCTTCCCACACCGAGCGCCTTCTGCCTTCAGATAGCATCACAGATGCTGTTCTTAGTCACAGTTTTGAAACTGCCTTTGCAACCCTCTTCACAGACATATGCCTACTCCCCTCTCCTCCTTCCTTGCTTTATTTAGCTCTCTATCCAACATAAGTATCCTTTACTTATTTATCTTACTAGGTATTGGGTTAGGCAAAAAGTTCATTTGGGTTTTCTGTACACTGTTATGGGACTAACCTAAACAAACTTTTTGGCCACTCCAATAGAATATGAGTTCCAGGAGGGGAAGGACTCCTGTTTGTTTGTGTATTGCTGAATAGGTAGTGCCTAAAGACTGTTCACACAGTAGGTGCTCCATTGTTATTTGCAAAATGTATAAATGGATGAATAATTCTCACTGTCTATATTGTCTACATGATTTATCTGGTACTTGCAATTATAATTCATAAATCCTGAACTCTAGTTGCTGATGTGCTGAAGTGTGCTTAGGGAGGAAACAGGCTGTTGTCTGTAGTCTGTTTTATTTTTTAATTAGAAATTTATTTATTTTTTAATTGAAGGATGTCCCATCCCTCTTGACCTGCAGTTTGTTTTCAAATGTATCAAGATGGAGACTTTCCTGGATGCTCAGTGGTTAGGACACCATAGCTTCACTGTAAGAGGCTGGATTTGATCCCCAGTCAGGGAACTAAGATCTCACAAGCCTTATTATAGCCACAAAATATATATATATACACATACATACATAAGTATGTATCAAGATGGTTTGATGGATGGACAGATAGAAAGATATGTGAAAAGCAAATAGAATAAAATGTTAATTGTAGAATCTAGGTAGCATTTATATGGGTATCCAATGTAAAAATATTTCAACATTGCATATGCTTGAAAATTTTGATAAGAAAATTTGAAGAAAACAACAATACCTTTGAAAGGCCTTTTTTGGCCATATAAACTCCATTGCCCACCAACTGTTCTCTATCACACCCCTCTATTTTATTTTCCCCATAGCATTTATCACTGGCTGATGTTATGTTCATTATCCTTTTGCTTCTTGGTGCCTATTTACTTTCCCCATCAACATGCAAGCTCCCTGGGAACCATCATCCACCATGTCCTTTGCTGTCTGCCCATCACCTGGAATATTCCCTGGAACACATTCAGTGTTGAATAAGTCAATCAATGAATAGATGCGTCATGAGACTACTTATTCTATTACTTATCAGCCTATCATGAATGCGTACTCCTTCTCCGTACAGACTGTTAGTTCCTTGAAAATGAAACTTTTGATAGCTTTTCCTGATATTAAATAAAGTTTTAGGTACACTGTAAAGACTCAGATTCTCATATTAAAAAATAAGCTATGGCTAGGTAAATACTTTAAAGATGCATTAAAAAGATTTTTTTAGTTATTACATTATCATTTTCATTAGATATCATTATTACATTATCACTAGATTTTAATTATTACATTATCATTCTCCGTATCTGTAAATGGGAAGCACTGAAAACTTCTGGGTAAAAATAGTCAAATGATAAACAAGACATTCTTTCTAGTGCATAGAAATTCATGAATTAAAAACAAATAAGTTAATGGAGGGACTTTCCCTGGTGGTCCAGTGGTTGAGACTCGTTGCTTCCAATGCAGCAGGTGCAGGTTCCAGCCCTGGACTGGGAAGATTCCATATGCCTCAGAGCAACCAAGCCTACGTGCCACAACTCCTGAGGCCATGCTAGAGAGCCCACGCTCCTGGAGCCCGTGCTCAGCAACAAGAGAAGCCCCGACAATGAGAAGCCTGCACATCAGAATTAGAGACTAGCCCCTGCTCGCTGCAACTACAGAAAAGCTAGCTGGCAGCAACGAAGACCCAGAGCTGCCAAAAATAAAGAAATACATTTTAAGAAATAAATTAATTAATTTACAAAAGAGAACTCTCATTCAGATTGAAACTACAAAGGACTCAGTAATGGTGTAATGAAAAAAAACTTGCTTGGCCAACTGTTTTTTCAAGCACGTTAAAGAAAATAATTATATAAGCTACTCAAAATTCAGGAATGCAGAAAGTCTTTTTCAGAGCCCGCAGCCACACAACTGAGCGTAGGAAATGACAGGAGAGGTAATGCATGTTTTCCTACAGTTTCCTCTCTTAAAATCAATCTTTGAGTCACAGACTGAAGAGCAGGAAAAAACGTTCCATTTCGGAAAGGCCCATCGGGCTTACAAAGCCCTCAACAAGGGTCTGCTGAGAACCGACCTTAGTAACGTGCCTAGGTAATGTTAGCCTTTAACCACCTCTAACTCTCTGCCCACTGCCTACCAGCATGTACTTGCCAAGCTGTGTAGCTTGTCATGCCTCAGCTTGCTTTCTTTTTTTAAGACTCCATGCCTTGGCAGTTTCTACTAGAAACTAGAACGCTCATAACTGCTTCTCTGCCTACTGAAATTCAGCTCTTTACAAACATTTATATACTGCTTAATAGGCACGCACGCATGTATGAGGCACTAAGTATTACATGTACGGATGGATAATCTATGTGAAGGAAAGTGAAGTCGCTCAGTCATGTCTGACCCTTCGTGACCCCACGGACTGCAGCCTCCCAGGCTCTTCCATCCAGGGGATTTTCCAGGCAAGAGTACTGGAGTGGGGTGCCATTTCCTTCTCCAGGGGATCTTCCAGACTCAGAGACTGAACCCGGGTCTCCTGCATTACAGGTGGACACTTTACCCTCTAAGCCCCAGGGAATCTATCTGAGTAGTATATATATTTCTATAATCAATTATTGTTATATATTTTATATGTGTGCTTCCCAGGTGGCTCTAGTGGTAAATAATCTGCCTGACAATGCAGGAGATACAAGAAACATGGGTTCAGTACCTGGGTTGGGCAGATCCCCTGGAGTAAGAAATGGCACCCCACTCCAGTATTCTTGCCAGTAAAATTCCATGGGCAAAGGAGCCTGGTGGGCTACAGTCCATGGGGCCTCAAAGAGTTGGACACGACTGAGCACATTTTATATGTAATGTTATATACTTAATGTGTAAACTAATATATAATCATATTTCATAAAAAATTATATAAATATAAGTAATTCTCAAAATTCTCCAAGCCAGGCTTCAGCAGTACATGAACCATGAACTTCCAGATGTTCAAGCAGGTTTTAGAAAAGGCAGAGGAACCAGAGATCAAATTGCCAACATCTGCTGGATCATGAAAAAGCAAGAGAGTTCCAAAAAAATATCTATTTCTGCTTTATTGACTATGCCAAAGCCTTTGATTGTGTGGATCACAATAAACTGTGGGAAATTCTGAAAGAGATGGAATTCCAGACCATCTGACCTGTCTCTTAAGAAACCCGCATGCAGGTCAGGAAGCAACAGTTAGAACTGGACATGAAACAACAGACTGGTTCCAAAGAGGAAAAGGAATACGTCAAGGCTGTATATTGTCACCCTGCTTATATAACTTATATGCAGAGTACATCATGAGAAACGCTGGGCTGGAAGAAACGCAAGCTGGAATCAAGATTGCCAGGAGAAATATCAATAACCTCAGATATGCCGACGACACCATCCTTATGGCAGAAAGTGAAGAGGAACTAAAAAGCCTCTTGATGAAAGTGAAGGAGGAGAGTGAAAAAGTTGGCTTAAAGCTCAACATTCAGAAAACGAAGATCATGGCATCTGGTCTCATCACTTCATGGCAAGTAGATGGGGAAACAGTGGAAACAGAGTCAGACTTTATTTTGGGGGGATCCAAAATCACTGTAGATGGTGATTGCAGCCAATTAAAAGATGGTTACTCTTTGGAAGGAAAGTTATGACGAACCTGGATAGCATATTTAAAAGCAGAGACATTACTTTGCCAACAAAGGTCCGTCTACTTAAGGCTACGGTTTTTCCATTAGTCATGTATGGATATGAGAGTTGGATGGTGAAGAAAGCTGAGCACCAAAGAACTGATGCTTTTGAACTGTGGTGTTGGAGAAGACTCTTGAGACTCCCTTGGACTGCAACAAGATCCAACCAGTCCATCCTAAAGGAGATCAGTCCTGGGTGTTCACTGGAAGGACTGATGATGAAGCTGAAACTCCAGTACTTTGGCCACCTCGTGTGAAGAGTTGACTCATTGGAAAAGACACTGATGCTGGGAGGGATTGGAGGCAGGAGGAGAAGAGGACGACAGAGGATGAGATGGCTGGATGGCATCATCGATTCAATGGACATGAGTTTGAGTGAACTCCAGGAATTGGTGATGGACAGGGAGGCCTGGCGTGCTGTGATTCATGTGGTTGCAAAGAGTCGGACACGACTGAGCGACTGAACTGAACTGAACTGAATAATTATATCAGAATATATTTAAATGTAATATGCATTACATATAAATTATATAGATATATATAAATAGAATTAACTCATTTAGTCATAGTGATTTTCCTATGAGATATTATCTCCACTTTGCATGCTCAGTCATTCAGTCATGTCCAACTCTTTGAGACCCCATGGACTGTAGCCCACCATGCTCCTCTGAGCATCGAATTTTCCAGGCAAGAATACTGGAATGGGTTGCCATTTCCACCTCAAGGGATCTCCACTTCACAGGTGAGTAAATCCAGATTCAGAGAAGCTAAGTGATTTTGCCAGGATGAAACAAATGGTAAGAAACAAAGGTAGGATTTAAACACCAAACAACCCGGCTTCAAATGACAAAGTGTTAACAGCTATGTTCACTGTTTGACCTGCTCAAAATCACCTACTGATACGGATCCACACCTGGCCTCCTCTCATAACACAATCTTTCTTTATTCTGTCTTCCCATTGCACCCTGTATATGCCTCATTGATACTTAATCTTGCTATGTGGTGGTTTCTTTTCATCACATCTATCTCTCTATATCCATTTGCTTTCCCAACCTCTACCTCACCTCCGCCCCAGATGAAGATAATTGAGGGAAAAACTTCCTATATCTTATTCTTCTTTAGAAGCCTTGAGCACAACACAATGATGGGTAGACTCCAGTAAACATTTGAAAGAAGAATGAATGAAATAACTTTAAAATGTGGCCAGTATATCTCTTGGCACTGGACAGAAAATATATAGAAGACATGCTTCCTGTAGCAGCTAAAGGGATAAGTGGGGAGTGCGTGACTGCAGTGTGCATAAGGCACCAGGATTCCTCTGATTACATGAACTGGTCAGGTAGTCCTCAGGGCTTAAGTCATTTCTTAGGCATGCATGACCACTATTCTAAATTTCTGGCCTACAGGATTTTAGTTTGCAGAGGTTAAAAGATTCAGTCCCAATGAACAACATGTAATTATCATGGAGGTTCATGAAGAAAGAGATAATTCAGGATGGTAACTGTTAGGAAAGGAGGTAAGATTAAGGGATATGTACATTTAGGTGAGAGGAGAGAGATTTGGGAAATCATTTGAAGGGACAAAAACACCGAGCTGCACCCAACAAGAATATATTAATGCATTGACAAGCTTTCTGAATCCTGGTCTACCAGTTGCTTACATTTCTCATTGTAAAATACTAGTTTCCTGTAAAAAGACTCTAATGTTTGCTCAGTGTAAATAATTTTTCTAAAGTTTTATTATTCTTAAAAAAACTATTGAAATCTGAGAAATGCAGCACACCTAAGGAAAAAAGGAAGGAAGGAAGGGAAGGATTTCCAAACATTAAACTCCAACTTTCCAGATTAACTAGATTTTATCCGACACAAGGTTGAAAAATAATTCTGTTGTGTTGCTTACTTGATTGAAAATAAAAGGAACCTGTTTCTTCTCTCCAACTTTCATAGAAGATATGGGAAACGTTGTCGTCCCAAGAGTTTCATCCATAACATAGTTGGCATCCATTAACGTGATCTGTAGAGAGAAAAAATAGAGCACAGATATCAAATTTTTCTGGGATCTTTGGAAATTATATCTAAAATCTCCACCACACTTTAAAAAAAATGAAAAACTTGATGTAATATTTAATAGTCATTTGAAATTCTAAATATTCTACTAGTAATACTTTGTCTTTTTTGAGTTTCTAACATAATCATTCATTTTTTCACTCTTGTGATTGACCTATTTATTATCACATTTTGAAAAATGAAATTTCTCCCCTCTCAGAGGAAATGTTATCTTGGAATATGAGAAAGAAGTTAATGTAGAAAACTCATGTAACTGTTGGAAAAGATTTATGTGAACTTATTTTAAAGCTAACTATTTCAAATTTAAGAAAATTAACTTATTTTGACGTCCTAATCGGCAATACTTTATCCTTTGTACTTGGATCCTCCCTTTTTTAAAACAGAAAGAATATTTTCTCCAAAGTGCAATTGATTGGCATGGTTTAGTCACTAAATCATGTCTGACTCTTATGACCCCATGGACTGTAGCAAAGTACATGGTGAGGATTAAAGACTCTAGCCCCTCATAACTTCTGCATTTGGACACTCACATAGCTTGATGTGTGGCAGCTAGAAGCTCATCTACCATATACTGCACAGCTGTACTCCAGCCACCTAACTGAGAAGAATGAAGGCAGTGAGAGGGAAAATTTGATGCGTTCAAGCTCAACTTGAAGATAACCACCCCCCTCAGTGACTCACTTGACCCCCATTGACCCACTATCCCCTGATGACTCACTTACCTCTAAAACATTTTCCTGATTAGGATCCAAAATAAATTCAAAGGTCTCATTCCACACAGGGTTTATGTCATTATTGAAGTGTCTTGTTCTCTTCCTGCTGTCAGGGGTTGAAGAGATGAAAAGTTCCACATAGGGGTCTGGAGTGTCAACTGTAGACATTAAACACAAGTGAGAAGGAAGCAAAAATGTGATTAAATTCTGATTTGTTTTTATTGACATGTGTTATCAGGTTATTTTCAATGCATCTACAATTACATATTTGAAATGTCTGAGACCAAATGATATATAATGGAAGAACATTGTAGGTTATATGCTTTCTACATATTATGCTCTTGTACTTCCTAACAGGCCGTTGAGAGGGAATCATTTATTAGGTGACCTATTCAGAATTCCTCTCTCTGCCTAGAGGGCATGGTCACTGCAATCAACATTTCAGTCCAACTACAGACAATGATAACAATCTCATCTAGCTAACCACAACATAACCTCTATCCTAGGACTACAATGATGACAAGATTATGAGCTCAGGATCATCATGATTGTTTGTATTAGAAAAATTACCCAACTATGTTATTTGCCAAACCAAATAATGAAAACCAATGTGACATAAATACTGTTTAAGGTTACAAGGCTGCCTTGGATGGTTGTACAGGTTGTACACTGAAAAACTCTAAGGGGAGGCATTTGCAATAGTAGTCAATACATATTTCTGTATTTATTATGGTACTCAATCGGATGGAAGTGAGTATATCAAGGAAGTGACAGCTTTTTCAGTTGCATGTAAAGACCCACTGAGTCAGGACATGATATGGTTACCATTTTAAACTGAGAGAAATGACTGCAATGAACTGTTTAAATTTCCTCCCTCTCTATATATATATTTCATAGCAAGGAAACGGACCCTGTGTGTGGAAATATTGATAACTGTCTCTTGAGTGGCTCCTCTGAATCCTCATCTTACACTACTGCACTTTTCTTACAAGACTGTGAACAACGTGAGGTTAGGAACTCCTCTTTGTATCTTCAGAATCTAACAACTATTACAATATTTAAGGTCCCGAAGAAAAGTTATGACCAACCTAGATAGCATATTCAAAAGCAGAGACATTACTTTGCCGACTAAGGTCTGCCTAGTCAAGGCTATGGTTTTTCCTGTGGTCATGTATGGATGTGAGAGTTGGACTGTGAAGAAGGCTGAGTGCCAAAGAATTGATGCTTTTGAACTGTGGTGTTGGAGAAGACTCTTGAGAGTCCCTTGCACTGCAAGGAGATCCAACCAGTCCATTCTGAAGGAGATCAACCCTGGGATTTCTTTGGAAGGAATGATGCTAAAGCTGAAGCTCCAGTACTTTGGCCACCTCATGCGAAGAGTTGACTCATTGGAAAAGACTCTGATGCTGGGAGGGATTGGGGGCAGGAGGAGAAGGGGACGACCGAGGATGAGATGGCATCACGGACTCAATGGATGTGAGTCTGAGTGAACTGCGGGAGATGGTGATGGACAGGGAGGCCTGGTGTGCTGCGATTCATGGGGTCGCAAAGAGTCAGACACGACTGAGTGACTGAACTGAACTGAACTGAAGGACTCAACTTTTCTCTTTAACACATCCTTTCCTGTGTGGCCATTATAACTCATAACCATGAAAATCAGCCATTGAGTGATGACTGACAGGATTTCTGCTGAGCACTTCACACGCGGGAGTCTCATTCTAATCTCACAAAACAGCACTATAAAGTACTTTTAGTGTTGAGGCAACAAGAAATGAGAAATGTTAATATCATACACCTAATAAGTATCAGAGCAAGATGCGACTGCAATGGTCATTCTCTCAATGACATCATGCTCCTGAGTGCTAAAGATGTGATCATAATGGGTGGCTTGCCAAGGCAAGAGGGGCTGGAAAGGAGTTTTGGGGAAGAAGAAGGGAGACAGGAAGAAGGGAAGAGAGGGAAAGTGGAAACGGAGAGAGGGTAAGGGTGGAAAGAGAGAGAGAGGTGCAAAAGTTCACAAAGAAAAAGATGCAAACATTGAAAACAAAGCAAAAGCCAAAACAATAGTTCTTAAATGACTGGCTTTCAAAGAATAATTTTATGAATAATTTTTTAAAATATACTTTGTCCTTTTACAATAGTTACGGTCAAATAATGTAATTGATGCCCATCATAGTTCTCTGTGGTTATCATACTTTTTAAGTGGGCTTTTTTTTTCTTTACTGTTAAATTAGAAGATCTACAAAAGAATAATCATTTGGGATTGTCATTTAGTTAATTTTTCCACTTGAAGTTTATGTATCATTGGTCAAGGGCAGCTGAGTCTTAAAACAGAGAGTATAAAATAAATGCCTAGGGTTTTGATTAAATACACAAAACTTTGACCCTCATTCCATAAGACCCATAATCAGATCTATAGAGAGATTGGGGATCTGCATTTTTAAACAGTTATTCAGTTGATCTGAGGAGGTCATGTCTGTTCACACTTTTGATATCTTTCTTTTAGACAGAAGGAAATAGCTAGTTATTTTCATTGAATTTATATATGTCTTCATATTGAGATATAATTGATGTGTAACATTGAGTAAGGTACACAATGTATTGGTTTAGAACATTTATACATAGCAATTTCCAACTTGATGCTTTTCTCTCTCGACAGGTCAATGGTAGACAAATTAGAAAACAGAAGACTAGGCAGGAAGGATGGAAGAGAAAATGGACCAAAGAAGAGAAGGACACGCTACAGGGGGATTCAACTCACTCCTCGACCAAGAGATGACTGTTCCTTTTCCTTAACCGTGTTTCTGCCATGTCACCAGTGCTCAGGGCTGCAAACCGCAAATAAAACTACATATTTAGAATAGCAAGTAGAGGACTTCCCTAGTGGTCCAGTGGTTGAAAATCCACCTACCAATGCAGGGAATACAGGTTTGATCACTGGTCTGTGAAGATTCCACATGCCGTGGGGCAAATAAGCCCAGGAACCACAACTACTGAGCCTGTGTGCTAGAGCCCAGGTGTCACAACCAGTGAGTCCAAGAGCCACGACTACTGAAGCCCCTGATCCTAGAGCCTGTGCCCCACAAGAAGAGAAGCATCTGCAATGAGAATTCCATGCACTGCAATTAGACGGTAGTCCCTACTGGCCACAACTAGAGAAAGGCCACATGCAGCAAAGAAGACCCAGAGCAGCCAAAAATAATGAAATAAAATTATTAGAATAGCATGAGGTGGAAGATTATAAAGAAAAATACCTTTCCTTTTTCTGAGTAGAAGTAAATACATACTCTTAAGGAGAATATGCAATGGCACTTCACATTAAATGTATAAAAACGTAGCCCTTCCTCATCCCATAAGTTTAGTTTTTTATGGGACTAATGCTCTTTCCCCACCTCCCTGAAATATCGGAAATGAAGAAGGAAATGGCAACCCACGCCAGTATTCTTGCCTGGGAAATCTCAAGGACAGAGGAGTCTGGCGGGCTACAGTTCCTGGGGTCATAAAGATCAGACCCACTTAGAGACTTAACAACAACAAGAAAATATTGGAAAACAAAAAACCAAGCAAAAGCTAATCTTGGAAAACAAAAAGTATGCCAGGAAGGGGAAGTAAACATGGTAAATATCATTCACTCATTCAACAAATATTTGGGTGCCTCCTAAATGCCAGGGACTGCCCATCAAGAAGCAGTTTGAGGGAGCCAAACACGAAAGTGCAGATCTGAAACGTGGAAGTGAGTCAAATGCTAATAGCCTAATTTTAGAGGCAAGGAAGACAAGCAGATACGCTAAACTAGTGACTAGCAACTCAGTCACCCAGGTTGTTACACATACATAATGTTAAATCATAGGTGGAGAAATGGCCTTATGAGGTTTGATCTTTATTTGAATCTTTGAAAAAGAGGAGGGACAGGTTTTCTCCAGTCAAACAAGAAAGAGAAAGTAGAAAGTGAAGTTCTTTGTGAGGAACTAGATAGAGGCAGGAAGCAGCAAATTGAAGTGGCATGAATCAACCAGTGATATTACCGTCTTCTCATTTTGGACTCTCATTGGGTCATATGCTTTTCCAGATTCTAACTCTTGCAAAATAATCAAGAAAAGACCATACAACATGATGCCAGCCCTGTGTTTCTATGTCAGAACATCAACAGATTTTTTTTTAATCTTTTGGCCATGCCACTTGGCATGAGGAATTTAGTCCCCAGTCAGGAAGTGACCCATGCCCCTTGCATTGGCAGTCCAGTTTTAACCACTAGACAACCGGGGAAGTCCAACAGACATTTTTTGAAAAAGAAAAAATTGAAATCTGGTGCAAAGCTGTTATTTTAGATTCTTATTTTTACTTCTTAATACAGTCAATACTCTAAAAGCTTTTGTCAAGACTGGTGGTTTTTCTAGTTGTGCTTCATTAATAAGAGGAGACATCAAAGGTTGCTAGACAGTGGAAAACCACTGACAGCTGCAAACCATGATACTGCAATCTGCATCACTGCTTATCTTTGCAAGTTAAGAAACAGCTGTAACAGTGGTGGACAACACAGGATGAAAGGAAGTTTTAAGAAGCTATTTTAAAATTGGATTAAGAGAACTACATATCTCAGCTCACTTAAAAAAAAAAACAACATAATCTATAATCGTCATTGGCAGGAAGCTTTGAAAGGGGACATCAGTCCATTTTTGACAGCAAAACTTAGCGCATACTTTAGAGTAATTCCTAGAAATGCATTAAGGGGAGAAAAAGTCAAACACATGAAAAAAACTTTATTTCATGCCTTTGTGAATTAATGCCGATCGGATTAACAGGGTGTTGTTGAGTCACTGATTCAGCTTCACCTTGATTGGCTCCAATGAAACGGGTGGTAAAGAGGCAATGTGTGGGCACAGACTTTCTTACATCGTATCCTTTTGTTTGAATCGTGACTAACAAAAATGTTGGGGATGTGAGATGTAGATCTTTTTTTGCTCCCATAAAGATGACATGAAACTACATGCATCAGAAATAACTTCAGAATTCCCGGGTTGTAAAACTTCTCATAAACTTCAGTAGTTGAAGGAGTGCCCGCCGAAAGTCATAACAAGGCCATCTGTCATTTCAGCTTTGTCTGAGTCATATATTATATGATTCATCACAGGAGCTGGTGGCAGCTTCCAAACTCCAAGTCTGATTGTAAATATGCTCCATTTGCTTTCTCATATCCACTTTGCTCAGTAGCACCTTAAACCCTTTGCTTCAAATAAAGATGCCCCATAATGTTACAATTCATGTGATATATGCAGCAAATCAAACAAACAAAAAACCAAAGGAAAAGCGCCCCCCCTCCCCAAATCTACAGTAAAATATCCCATTCTGGGGACTTCCCTGGTGGTCCAGTGGTTAAGAATTCACTTCTCAGTGCAGAGGACTCCGGTTGGATATCTGGCCAAGGAACTAAGATCCTACATGCCTCTGAGCAACTAAGCCCGTGAGCTGCAATTACAGAGCCTACATGTCACATTTGAGAGTCTGTTCACCACAAAGAAAGATCCTGCATGATGCAACAAAAGGGCCAAGTGCTACATCTAAGTAAGACCCAAGGCAGCCAAATATATTAAAAATCCCATTCTGAATAGCTGCAATCCACTGACAATGAGCTTAAAGTAGTATTTCCCAAAACAGTCCACTAAAGTATCTTCACAGAATCGCCTGGAGTGTTAAAATGCAGACACTTTACATTTTCAGAGTCTTCATCATGGACCTGGAAATCTGCATCTTAACAACTTTATCAGATGATACTTAGGCACACAAGTTTGAAAAGTGGGGTTTAAAGTACCTCATGACAATCATGTATCACCAGCTTCCCTGGTGGCTCAGATGGTAAAGAATCTACCTGCAATGCTGGAGACCCGGGTTTGGCTCCTGGGTCAGGAAGATACCCTGGAGAAGGAAATGGCCACCCACTCCAGTATTCTTGCCTGGAGAATCCCATGGACAGAGGAGCCTGGTGGGCTATAGTCTATGGGGTTGCAAAGAGTTGAACACTACTACGCAGATAGCACACACGTGACAATCAAATAAAGAACAATGGTTTAATAACACCCACAAAAAAGTTGAAACATTTTGGCATTGAGAAGTCAACACACTCACCAGACTTCATCATGGAGTTATTCTGCCTATAGACTATATTAAGCACAATAAATTAATTCATGTCTGTTTCTCTCTAGCCATTAAATACATTTTCAAGTGACCAAATGGAAACAAATCCAAGAATACAGTACATGAGGGTGTGTGAGCTGGCAGTCTATTTAAGGTGATGGACTAATATTCAAGTGTTCTGCTTCAGTTGCCACCAAAGCATGAATGCCATAGTAAGACCAAAAATTAAATAATAATTTGTTGAAAAAATGCCTCTGAATACTATTCTGCAATGGGGTCACTCCTTTAAACATTTATGATTTAGGAATAATAATTAGATGGAGAACTTAGAGCTTTTAAACTTAAAGGTTTAAAAACATAAATGTTTTATGATGCCAACCTTTTCACTATTTCCACACTTTTTGTTGTTCAATTGCTAAGTCACGTCTGGCTCTTTGCAACCCCATGGCTGCACCACACCAGGCTCCTCTGTACTTCACTACCTCCCAGAGGTTGTTCAAATTAATGTCCGTTGAGTCAGTGATGCTATCTAACCTTCTCATCCTCTGCCGACCCCCTCTCCTCCTGCCCTCAATCTTTCCCAACACCAGGATCTTTTCCAAAGAGTCAGCTCTTCACATCAGGTGGCCAGAGTATTGGAGCTTCAGCATATCTTTTCAATGGATATCCAGGGTTGATTTCCCCTAGGATTGACTGGTTTGATCTCCTTGCTGTCCAAGGGACTCTCAAGAGTCTTCTCCAACACCACAGTTTGAATGCATCAAGTCGGGGCTCAGGCTTCTTCAACACTCCCTGCACTGTGCCAGCTCACTTACTAATATAAACCCTGGGAAAGTGATGGTTAGCTCCACTATAAACATATGAATTTCAGTAACAGTTTAGTCCCTTTCTTAATGTAATATTTTATTGAAGGACAAGATAGATGCAGAAAAATTATTAACAGATGATTTTAATCATACAGTTTGGTGAATTTTCATAAAATGAATTCATCCATGATACCACCACTCAGATCGAGATACAGAACAATATCAGCACTCCAAAAGCCTTCCCCATCTCCTCCAGGAGGGTGACCATTACATTGTCACTAGAGAATATTTTTACTTTTATTTTTACCCTTATATAAATAGAATCAAGAACAGTATGTACTCCTGTATGTATCAGTCTGGCTTACTCTGCTCACCATTAAGTTTGTGAGACTCATCCATATTGACATGTGTAGAATAACACATTCATTCATTATTAATGTAAACTGTTTTACTGTTTGAGTATTTCCTAAAATGTTTATCCATTCCACCGTTAGTGGACATTGGACTGTTTCTACTTTGGGCTATTACTAATGGTGCTGCTATGAACATTCTTGGATGTGACATTTGGTGCACACATTTTTATGTTTCTGATGTGAAATTCCTAAGAATGCAATTACTTGGATGTGGAATTATTAGGCCTTTGCACATCCGGATGTTAATACTCACATGGCAGAAATCATTCTCAATATTTAATATTGTCAGTTTTGTAATTTTAAACATCTGGTGGATATGTAACAATATCTCATTATAGATTAAATTCACACATCTTGCATGACCATCTGAGGTTGAATAATTCTTTATGTGTTTCTATTGGTCTGTTGGATATGTTCTTGAGTAAAAGGCATACTCAAAATCTTGTCCAATAAACTTGGCATTATTTATTAGAAATGCTGTCTTTAACCATTTAATACTACAATATAAACATTTCATTAATCAAGTGGTTGTATAAGTGTTCATGGACTTACAGACTGTCTACTGTATTCATTTAAGCTTGTAGCAACTCCAATTAGTATTATTACAGTTTATAATAAATAATGGTTTTATAATAAATTATTATGATAATTATGACTGCATTTATAGTAAGTGGTTATACTGTAAATTATTATTCTTATTTTATTTCAGCACTTAAAAAATGTCATTCTGTTACCTCATGGCTTCAATCTGGTCTGTTGAGGAATTTACTTTCAGTTTTTTGCTTTTCTCTTGTTCAGTTGCTCAATAGTGTGTGACTGTTTGCGACCCCATGGACTGCAGCACACCAGGCTTCCTTGTCCTTCACCATCTCCCAGAATTTGTTCAAACTCATGTCTGTTGAGTCGTGATACCATCTAACCATCTTATCCTCTGTCGCCCCTTTCTCCTGCTGTCAGTCTTTTCCAGCATCAGGGTCTTTTCCAGTGAGTCAGCTCTTGCTATTCTGAATATGTCTTTCCCCCTCTGGATAAGCTTTTAGGATGTTTTTTCTTTGCCTTTAGTTTTCAACAGTTTTAATGCAATATGCATAATATCTGATTTTTTTGTATTTACCCTTGAGTTCATAACAGCATTTTTATCAGTTACAGAAAATTCTAAGCCATTATATCTTCAAATATTATTTCTGCCCCATTCTGTTTCTCTTCCCCAGAGATTTTTAAATCATACCCCAGATATTAATTATACTTTAATCTATATTTTATTTCACATTTTGTTCTCTGTATTTTAATCTGGATACTTTCTACTAGCCTATTCAGTTTACTAATTCTCTCTCTTCAAATTCCTTGAGTTCAGTTCAGTTCAGTTCAGTCACTCAGTCGTGTCCGACTCTTTGCGACCCCATGAATCACAGCACGCCAGGCCTCCCTGTCCATCACCAATTCCTGGAGTTCACCCAAACTCATGCCCATCGAGTCGGTGATGCCATCTAGCCATCTCGTCCTCTGTTGTCCCCTTCTCCTCCTGCCCCCAATCCCTCCCAGCATCAGAGTCCTTTCCAATGAGTCAGCTCTTCACATGAGGTGGCCAAAGTATTGGAGTTTCAGCTTTAGCATCAGTCGTTCCAAAGAACACCGAGGACTGATCTCCTTTAGGGTGGACTGGTTGGATCTCCTTGCAGTCCAAGGGACTCTCAAGAGTCTTCTCCAGCACCACACTTCAAAAGCATCAATTCTTTGGTGCTCAGCTTTCTTCACAGTCCAACTTTCATATCCGTACATGACCACTGGAAAAACCATAGCCTTGACTAGATGGACCTTTGTTGGCAATCATTAGGAAGGCATTATCTTGAACATTTGGGGATGTGTATAGCCTACAACCCAGAATTTTTAAAGTTCAGTCTACTTCTTATCCACTCTCAACTGAGAGCCTGGGGCGTTTCCTTGGCCCCTTTTATCTGGCAGCTCTAGTACCCATTTGTCTTGTCCTCTTGGCACTATGACACTGCCAACAACACTGCTTTTCTTTTCTCATAGTTTGTGTTGGCCTCTTAGCCTGCTGTCTTGCATAAATTACAAATTTGGCTCCTACACATGGTTCAGGTGCTGACTTCCGGGCTTCTCTATGCTTCTCTTCTCTCAGGGATCTTGCCCCTCAAATTCTCACTGACTTGGTTCTGAAATCCAGCTTTTATATCCCCAAGTCCTTTGAGACTGCCAAAGTTCTAGTGGATTCTTCACTACCTGGCCACATCTCACATCCCCATCACCCCTATACCCACTGAGATTGCACAGTGGATTGAGCAGGAAGTGGCTAGCAGAATACTGGACCTAATTCAATGACTTCTCTTCCCACTGAGATCTTAGTCCCTCAAATCCTAGTTGACTCAGTGGCTTTTCAACCTTTCAGACATTTTAAAAATTAATTTAATCTGTATTTTCTAAATTGCTCTTAGGAGAAAGGAATGCTCCACTGTTAGTTGCTTCAGCATAGTCCAATGATCATTTAACTATTAACTTGAACAAACATATAACTAATCCCTATTCTTTTTTATTTCCATCCTCCACGTGGTTGTTCAAACATTCACTGCTTTTCTCGAGTCACCTACCCTACTCACTATTTATCATCTAAGAAAACAACTCAGGTTCACACTTCACTAGGAAAACAAGAAGGAGAGGATTAAATGTTCTCTTCTAGTTTCTCTTCCCCATCCCTCACAATTTAAAAAATATATTTATAATATGAAATTGTATTTATTCATACTTAAATTCTTCCCTGATGCCTTAGAAGAATAAGTTTCCATGTACTCTTTTCTCAATTTCAGACTATTCCACCTCCTTTCAGAGATTTCTCATTTATTTATCCCCAACCCCAAATGTAATTTGTATATATTTGTGTGGGCATGGCTACTTCCTTTCAACCTATAAATATAAACAAACATTGATTATTCTAAAAAACAAATACAACTTTAATTGATTCTGCCAATTCCTCAAGATCTTTCCTCTCTTCCATCAAAGTTTTTGGAAAAATAATATAGTTTATATGTACTGCTTCTAAGTCCCATTACCCATAAACTCCTAACCTATTATGCTCTGCCTTATTTTATTACCATAATCAGTCTATTCTCTCTTATTTCACAATTTTATTGAGATGTAATTGACAAATGACACTGTGTAAGTTTGAGGCATACAATATGATTATTTGCTACACATACCTACTGCCAAATGATTACCACAGTTGAGCTAGTTAACACCTCCATTTCCTAACATAATTGCCTTTTCTTTTTTATGGTAAGAACGTTTAAGATCTACTTTCCTAGCTAATTTTAGGAACATAATACAAGTTTTTTTTTTTAAATTTTAGATTTATTTATTTATTTGACTGTGCCAGGTCTTAGTTGTGGCACGTGGGATCTAGTTCCCTGACCAGGGAAGGAACTCAGGTCCCCAGCACTGGGGGTGCAGAGTCTTAGCCACTGGACTACCAGGGAAGTCCCAGAAACAAAGTACAATGTTATTAGCTACACTCAGCATGCTGTACATTACAGCCCCAGAACTTATTCTTCTTATAACTGGAAGTGTGTACTTTTAAACAAACATTTCTCTATATCAACCTCCTCTCATTAACTCCTGACTGTCACCATGCCCCTATCATAACTTCAATGTCAAATTCAGTACGTTTTTCTTCTCAATTTTCATTTGATTTGGCATATATGCAATGCCCTTTACACAATTATCTTCTTTTGTGTTCAAAGCATTTTTTTTTCCTGATTCCCTAACTACATCTCTGTTTCCTCATTGTATCTGAAATCTTTTATCCCCAGCTTACCACTAAACTATGGACTTTCTCTTCATTGGTCTTACAAATCTCCATTAGAATGTTTTAGAAGAAAGTGAACTCTAAAAAATTTACTGCTAATGTAGTCAAAAACATTTGAAAAGGAATTATCACAGCTACTTATACAGTTTCGGGGTTTTTTTGTGGTCCTATCACACAGCATGTGGGGTCTTAGTTCCCTGACCAGGAAGCAAACCCATGTCCCCTGCAGTGGGTAGACAGAGTTCTCACCACTGGACCACCAGGGAAGGCCTATACAGTCTTAAGAATACTCAGTGTGCACCCTTCAAGTCACACGGCACATATCAATCCTATAGGATAACTATTCTCAGATCCTCTAAAGCCAATCATCTTCAGGTTTAAATGGCAGTCATCATACATTCCTCCTTGTAGCCTTAAGGAAATGACAAAAACAAGATTCTTCATTATACACCCATATATCATCTATTGCTAAGTAGTCCATTTTGAATTTTTTTCTCTAAATGCAAAAGGAAAGAAAAAACAAAGCAAAACAAAACCAAAAAAACTGAAATAAAAATGTGTTATTTTTCCCGAATTTCTTATTTTATTGAATAGTACCATCATTTCTAGCTGTTTGAGGCAGAAACATGAGAGTCATTCTCTTTTCCCCATAGCTCCTGTTTCCAGCTTTTACCTATTTAACGTTCAATATGCTGGCTCCTCAGTTCCTCTCGAAAAGTCACCTACCCAGTTCAACTAAGTCACCTGGACTAGTCACATAATTTTGTTTGTTGCTTATCTTCCCACATTCAAGCCACTCTCCATAATGCTGCCATACTTGTCTTTGTGAAACACTTTTGACCTTCAGTGCAAGCCTAATCATTGTGATAACAGGCCTACAAGGCCTCCCAAACTGGACCTCAGGTTTCTTTCTGGTCAGTGACCCTCCTCCAACAGGCACTAGAACATTCAGGCCATGGAGCAAATCTGGAATCCACATATTTCAAACATGCTGCACAGCCACATTGATGGCAGAAGCATCTGTTCTATCTAAGAGAACATTGCTTCTCTTTTACTTAAGCATATCATTGTGTTTTCATTGGACAGTTTAGCTGATAACTAAACACTAGTCATTCATAGCTAAATCTTATTCACGTCTTTATCCTTGTCCTAAGACTATCCAAGATAAGGGTCACTTAAAAGATGCATGGAATGAGATGTTCTCTCTATGCTTCCCTTATCTAGTTCATAAGTCAACTTCTATTTTCCTCTCGGGTTACACTGGGCACTGCCAATCATGTCTCCTAGTGGCCTCATCTTCATAAAATTAAAATAATTCCACATAATCTTTAACTAGCTCTCAGCAGTACTGTAGAAGTGGTGACCTTTATTATAGGCACAACCATCTCTCCTCTCTAACTTCTTTCTACTCTTTGTTAGTATGTTTCATACTTCCTAGTACTTTGTCCTACCCCATTTTTTTGTATTTTAATACACAAATATCAATGTCAGTTATTTTTTTCCAAGTGCATTTGAATTTAACTTTTATTTCCAAGTAGTAAACACAAATATAAATGAATAAATAAGCATATCTTCAAATCCCAGAGTGCCTTCCTTAATAACTCAAAAAATGGGGCAAAGTGCTAAGGGTTTATGAGTAGCAGCCCCTACTCCCTCCAGAATGGGCTCAAAATTAGAATTGTTATGGCTATAGGTGCTGAAGGGTAACCCCTGTAAATTGCTGGAAATGCAGAAGCTGGAATAGTTAGTGAAGAATTTGATGTGGTTTAGTAAAACAGATCTTTGATAGTGATTCTATATAAATTGGGGAAAGATGTGCAAAACCCTTATAATTAAGGCAGCATTGTCTGGAACTCAAATAATTATAGAATGCTTTTTCTTCATTTGAAATTATGAAGCCATTTTATTAACACTGTTTAGGGATCCCTTTATCAGGCAGAGTCTCCAGTTTGAACACCTCCTTTTTTTCATTTTCCTTTTTTCTCACAGCCTCTGATCTTGCATGGTGTCTTCTCAGCCTCACATGTTTCCTTTTGAAATGAACATGAAACTATCAGAATGTACCATCAGCCAAATGGATGTCAGAAGGAAAGCCCAATAATATCTACTCACAATTGACTTGGTACATTTTGTACTAACTGACTTACTAGAGTAAGGAAGCAAGTTACCACCTGGCATATAGCAAAAGCAACTTATTGTAAAGAATGCTGGTGTTGATGAAAGAACAAAGATACATGGAAAATGACCCAAAGAAAGCTAAACATAGATCTAAAACAGAACAGCAAGTTTTGTTGTTACCTGCATTGCCCTCTTAATTAAATCTCTATGATGCCTTTTTGGAAGAAAACAAAAATATTTCTGTTATCAGTATTTCTGCTTGGAATGTTTTAAAGATTCATAAACTAGGGATGTTTCTTGGAATCCCTTTAGGTTGAAGAGAGTAAATCTCTAGAAATTCTTCTGTAGAATTATAAATCATATTAATATATTTATATCATTAATTTTAGCTATGTGGATTTATCAATATATTATATGTTACTCATAGACGGCACAGGAGTTCTTAATTTTGACATTATTGACATTTGAGGATAGATAATCCTTTGCTCTGGGGCACTGTCTGTGACCTCTAACCACTAGAAGCCAGCAGGATCTCCCAGTTGTGACAAGTAAAAACGTCTCCAGGGACTTCCCTGATGGTCTGATGGTTAAGACTTCATGCTTCCAATGCAAGGGGTGCAGGTTTGATCCCTGGTCAGGGAACTAGTATCCTACATGCCTCACAGGGTGGCCAAATAAATTAAAAAATAAAATAAAAAATAAATCAAGATAAAAGTATCTCCAGACTTTTCCCCATGTGGCTGGGGCCAAAACTAATCACCAGTTTAGAACCACTGCTCTAGAGGGCATTATCCTTGCTATCTGATATTTATTCTTGGGATAAATCATTAGAAATTAGCCAAATTCCCTAAGCAGTGTAATTCAATGGGCTATGTCAATCCCATTTTTAAAATATTTTCTTATATTTTTTCCAAATTGAAATATCCCACATCCATATCCATTCCAGACATTAAAACTGTACTTAAGTTATAAAACCCATCTATACCTCTATTCAAGCTGTAAAGTCTTCTCAGAAGCTTACTGTCAACACTTTTCAAAATTAGTAATACTGTGTAATCTAAACACACAATCTCTGAGCTATTTACGCTCGTTTCATCTTCCCAACTAGGTTATAAATAGCTCAAAGGCAAAGCTGCTGCACGAACAGACATCAGCATGAGACAGGCTTGAGCTCTCGCCCCAAAACAGAACAGCTGTGTGATTTGGGGCTATTCATTTAATGTCTTTAAACAAACCCCTACATTGGTAAAATTAACAACATCACATATCTCACAGTGCTACAGAAATGGGTATATGAAATATAAAATCTTAAGAACTCTGCTTAGCATTTTTGTTCATTCATTTAACAAACACATTGTGTACATTATGCATCAAGCACTTTTCTAAGCATTTCACAATCTCATTTAATCCTCATTAAAAAAAAGTCTAGGAGGGAGGAAGGATAAATTAGTTTAAGGTTAACATAAACTCACTACCATTAACATATATAAAATAAATAACCAACAAGGACCTCCTATATAGCACAGGGAACACTTTGTAATAAACTATAAGGGAAAAGAATCTGAAAAAATAATATATGTGTGTGTGTGTGCACATAATTGATTCAGCATGCATTGATGACATTAATAATGCTGGGATAAGCACTGGGTTATGTGTAACATTTCTTTTCCAAAGATGAAATTTCAGAACTGTTATTTCATTTTGCATCTGGAAGTTTATATTATGCTTTGAACACCAACTTAAAATTTTTGTCTAGGATTTCATCTAAAACATTTTATGAAAAACATACTGATACATCAAATGAGGAGTGAGAAGGTAAAAGTGCTTCCAAAAAGTAGCAAAATCTACAAAACCCCTCATACCAGATCTCAGTGAACTTTAACTAGTCATTTCAATCTCTGCATCATACAACTTTCTTCTTAAGAAAAAAGTTAAAATATAAAATATACCAAAATAATATATATGATGTGTCTTCCCATAAATTTTAGACCAGCAGAGCCACTCTCTTTGAAATGAAAACTTTAACAGTATGCTTTTCTTTGGAAATTCAAGAAACATTTAACCTGTTTTCTAATTTAATTCCACTACATACTAATCACAGCAGTTCAATATATTAATAGAAGTGGTATATGATTTTGGACAAAGAGTGTCTACTTAGCACATAACAAGAAGGTTATTATTACTCAGGTGTAAAAACGGTTTTAAAAATTAGGGTTTTTTTCCTTTAACTTTAGAAAATTAAAGATACTTTGTAGAACACTGAGATGTTAAATAACATGTATGAAAAACATAAAAAGTTTTTTTAAGATGAAGACGCTCAAGTATAAGATATATATACAATAAAGAACTAAATGAGGGAATTCCCCGGAAGACCAGGTGAGCAGGATCCACTACTGATAGGTCTTAAAAAAATAAAAAGAGAACACATGGGCAGTGTCCCTACTACTACTGGTAATGTACTCTTCACCTGGACAGGAATCTGCTAATAAATTATCTCACAGAAGCATGGCTGCCAAATATACCACTGGAATATAGCTCTATTTATCTTATTGAATAAATGTGGTGAAATTCACCAAGGATCCATTGATGTTAACAAAATATCATAAAATAGTGTCATTCACTACATATACCTAAAACACCCAAATATATACCTGTAAACAAACAAAAAACTCCGTTGAAATTTAGAGAGGAAAAAGACTAACCATACTCACAAAACTTAATAAATTGCATGACATTCTAATTAAGTTCTAAACAACAAAGCCTCTCTAATACATTTCTATTTTCCTACCACATAGAAAATACTAGATAAGAGATAAGAGACAGATGTGTGTGTTCCAGAATACTTTGCTCATCTTGAAATTATTTTCCATAAAAAGCTCACTGGGAAATATTTCAGAATTTTTAGAGTCAAGGGTGGATACTCAAAAATATTACAAAAATATTTAGTAAACCAAAATTCATGTTCAATCACCACTGATGTTAGGGAAAAGTTTGATTCAGAAGAGATGACAACAGCAGTGCCATTTATAAAAAGAAGTATTTGCAATTCCATAATTAATCCAAGAAAAGATTAATTATGTTATAAATCAATCCAAGGTGTTACAAGTTTGAAACCTATGAAAATTTTGGATAGCTATGGATAAAAATAGCAGAGGTGTTTATAATCTACAAAAATGCAATATGAAATTGTTTTTTTAATTCTCTCTCTAGTGAGGCAAAAAAGGAAACAATATCCAAGAAGAAAGGTATAGTTATATATATTTATGCATTTTATTCATTCACCCAAAATTCTCTGAGATCTTCCAGACTCAAGCGCTTATTTTCTAAAAAGTAAGAAATAGGCCCCTGCCTTACAAGTACATGTGACAAGTATTTTGTGGGAAGGGATTGTTTTTGTTTCATTGGGGGGCCATGCCATGTGACTTGTAAATCTTAGTTCCCAGACCAGGGATTGAACCCTGGTCCCCTGCAGTGGAAGCACAGAGTCCTAACCACTGGACCACCAGGGAATTTCTGCGTGTGATAAGTGCTAAACAGAGGCCTGGACAGCTGTCAAGGCAGCAAACGAGTGAACTGTGCCCAAGAGTATCAATAAGACAGTGAAAGCACCATTCCACCATTTCTCTTGAGCTGAAAAAGAAACAAAAGGCAGAAAAAATTCTGTAAAGCAATTATCCTTCGATCAAAAAATAAATTAATTTGAAAAAAAAGACCAGAGTGTTGGTGGGGGCGGGGTGGGCGGGTGTGTGCCAAGGATCCAATCATCTGCTCAACACAGAAATTCAGAATGGAAATTTCCTGTTTCCAAGATGAAAAACTGAAAATTATGTCAAGTGAACAATCTACCTAAATAGAAAATTCTTTGATTTATATAAAGATTATATATAAGAAATTAATGTCTTCTTACATTCATATCCAAAATCATTTTAACAATAATATATAATATTCATTGAGTAATTACTATGCATGAGGCATGTAAATGCATCACATGTACCAGCTCACTGAATTCTCTCAACATCTCTAAGATGAGGAAAAAAAAAAAAGACAGGAAACTTGCCTGAAGACACAAGACTGCTGAGTAGCGTTTTGCCCCTGAAGACCATTTTCTTTCATAAATACATCCTGCCTCCTCCCTGGCGATTCTGATCACTGTGGAACTCAAGGACAGCTAGAGGAAGGGACTTTCCTGATGGTCCAGTGGTTAAGAATCCATTCTTCCACTATCGGAGGTCTGAGGTCAAACCCTGGTTTGGGAACCAAGATCCCTTATAGTCATGAACTAAGATCCCCTATGGGCTTCCCTGGTGGCTCAGAGGTTAAAGCGTCTGCCTCCAATGCGGGAGACCTGGGTTCGATCCCTGGGTCGGGAAGATCCCCTGGAGAAGGAAATGGCAATCCACTCCAGTATTCTTGCCTGGAGAATCCCATGGATGGAGAAGCCTAGTAGGTTACAGTCCACGGGGTCGCAAAGAGTCGGACACGACTGAGCGACTTCACCTCACATAAGATACCCTATGGTGTGGCAAAAAAAAAAAAATTGGCTATAGGAGAGGATAATGTATTTTCATAGTAATTTCTACATTGCCCTTGCTTCTAATGAAGATTCTCAAAAGATTGAATAGGTGATGTTTCTTTACATACAGACCCAACACCATGCCTCTCGGCCCAACATTTACAAATAGGAAGGATGAGTTCTGACTGCCTTTCCCAGGGAATTATTAACACTTTGTGTTGGGAGTCATATCCTTTGAAGAAGTTTAATCCTCTGGATGGTCTAGAGGTGACAGAATTCAGACCGCTGCTTTGGAGAGACAAGAGGGCTACATGTCCTAAAGCTCAAAAGAGTTTTGATTTTCCGCAGTTTCTACAAGAGTTGAAAAGTCATGCTTCTGCTGTTCTGTGCACAGCCTGATGACTATGGGATGGTCACAGAGTCTGGTCTGTAAGCACTGTAGCTCTGAGCACAGGAGTGGAGTCTCTCTCTGGTGTGGCATGTGATCACCAGGAAGACTACTCTGAGACGTCCTAGCGCCTGTCCTAGGGGAAAGTGCGGATCTATGCAAACAACATTTAGCTGAAGGTTTGATACCAACGACAGCAGCCACCAAGGCCTATGGCAGGCCCCACTCCTAATTTACAGGCAACTCCAAGTGCCCGAGGGCTTCCCTGGTGACTCAGAGGGTAAAGAATCCACCTACAATGCAAGAGACCGGATCGGAACTCTGAATCGAGAAGATTCCCTGGAGAAGGGCATTACTACCCACTCCAGGATTCTTGCCTGGAGAATCCCATGAGTAGAGGAACCCTGGTGAGCTACAGTCCATGGGGTCACAAAGAGTCGGACACGACTGAGAAACTAGGCACTAAGTGACTAAAATACCTGAAGGACCCTGAGGAAGGGAGAATCACCCTTAATCCCCCACCTAATCTGTAAGAGCCAAAGTTAATGTGATTTAGAAAAATCATAAAAGATGAAATTTTATGGACTTCATTAGCTTGGAGAATAGTCATTTCACTACACAGAGATGTGTGAACTCTCAGAGTAATTACTCCATAGGACTGAAAAACATAAAAAGCAGCACAGAATGATTCAAAAAGAATTGAACACTTGCAAACAATTAGTCAGGTCAGTCAGTCAGTTCAGTCGCTCAGTCGTGTCCGACTCTTTGCGACCCCATGAATCACAGCACGCCAGGCCTCCCTGTCCACCACCAACTTCCGGAGTTCACTCAGACTCCTGTCCATCGAGTCAGTGATGCCATTCAACCATCTCATCCTCTGTCGTCCCCTTCTCCTCCTGCCCTCAATCCCTCCCAGCATCAAAGTCTTTTCCAATGAGTCAACTCTTCGCATGAGATAGCCAAAGTACTGGAGTTTCAGCTTCAGCATCACTCCTTCCAAAGAAATCCCAGGGCTGATCTCCTTCAGAATGGACTGGTTGGATCTCCTTGCAGTCCAAGGGACTCTCAAGAGTCTTCTCCAACACCACAGTTCAAAAGCATCAGTTCTTCGGCGCTCAGCCTTCTTCACAGTCCAACTCTCACATCCATACGTGACTACTGGAAAAACCATAGCCTTGACTAGACGGACCTTAGTCGGCAAAGTAATGTCTCTGCTTTTGAATATACTATCTAGATTGCTCATAACTTTTCTTCCAAGGAGCAAGCATCTGTACTTGATGCCTATTTTACATATGAATAAGTATAAACACACGTCTGCCTTTAGTTCAAACCATCTAAAGATGCTCCACTTGCATGCCCCAGGTCACAAGCCCTGCATCAGTACTGTTGCTGATCCTCAACTCCACGCCAACCCAGAAAGTAGGATTAAAGCCCCAAGTGTGTGTGCTTCCTCTCTCCGCAAGATGACCAAGGGGTACAAACCCAGCACTCTTCCTGAATCCCCACAAGAAGTCAGGTGGTCCAGAATACTTTAAAAGTCTTCCATTCCTTTTGAATCACCGTGTTTTTATATATTCTTTGACAATAAGTGAAAGATGACAATTGAAACCTCTTCTGTGAAGAACAGCCAAGTTCTCAGTAATGATAAGCTTTTATCCAAACTTCTTACAGTCAACACCCTTCGAGTACACATCTCAATCAAAGCTCTTTGCAGAGAGAGAAATAGTATTTCACAATGTTACAGCAATGAAAAGCAGAGTACCTAAATTTACCCTGCCTGGGTTCTTAGAAATGTCCTAAATAAAATCACAGATTACTAAGTTGAGGGAGCATTAAAACATATTAAAATATTTATAGAGAATATATTTGTGTATATGAGAGGAAAAGTATATTTGTGTATATGACAGGGAGACTATATTGATGTACATGAGAGAAAGAGTGCACTACAGGTATACAGTACCTTCCATACATTTGGTCATTTCACTTAAAGTGTATACTCTGACCTTTATTTCTGCTTTATTGACTATGCCAAAGCCTTTGACTGTGTGGATCACAATAAACTGTGGAAAATTCTGAGAGAGATGGGAATACCAGACCACCTGACCTGCCTCTTGAGAAACCTGTATGCAGGTCAGGAAGCAACAGTTAGAACTGGACATGGAACAACAGACTGGTTCCAAATAGGAAAAGGAGTACGTCAAGGCTATGTATTGTCACCCTGCTTATTTAACTTATATGCAGAGTACATCATGAGAAACACTGGGCTGGTGGAAGCACAGGCTGGAATCAAGATTGCCAGGAGAAACAGCTATAACCTCAGATATGCAGATGACACCACCCTTATGGCAGAAAGTGAAGAAGAACTAAAGAGCCTCTTGATGAAAGTGAAAGAAGAGAGTGAAAAAGTTGGCTTAAAGCTCAACATTCAGAAAATGAAGATCATGGCATCTGGTCCCATCACTTCTTGGCAAATAGAGAGGGAAACAGTGGAAACAGTGTCTGACTTTATTTTTTTTGGCTCCAAAATCACTGCAGGTGGTGATTGCAGTCATGAAATTAAAAGACACTTGCTCCTTGGAAGGAAAGTTATAACCAACCTAGACAACATATTAAAAAGCAGAGACGTTACTTTGCCAACAAAAGTTTGTCTAGTCAAGGCTATGGCTTTTCCAGTAGTCATGTATGGATGTGAGAGTTGGACTGTGAAGAAAGCTGAGCGCCGAAGAATTGATGCTTTTGAAGTGTGGTGTTGGAGAAGACTCTTGAGAGTCCCTTGGACTGCAAGGAGATCCTACCAGTCCATTCTAAAGGAGATCAGTCCTGGGTGTTCATTGGAAGGAC
This sequence comes from Capra hircus, assembly GCF_001704415.2. NCBI lineage: Eukaryota > Metazoa > Chordata > Mammalia > Artiodactyla > Bovidae > Capra > Capra hircus. The sequence continues at coordinate 66,582,672 of NC_030823.1, read as the reverse complement.
TGATGTTGAAGCTGAAACTCTAGTACTTTGGCCACCTAATGCAGAGAGCTGACTCATTTGAAAAGACCCTGATGCTTAGAAAGATTGAGGGCAGGAGGAGAAGGGGACAACAGAGGATGAGATGATTGGATGGCATTCCTGACACAATGGACACGGGTTTGGGTGGACTCCGGGAGTTGGTGATAGACAGGGAGGCCTGGCATACTGCAGTTCATGGGGTCGCATAGAGTCAGACACGACTCAGCGACTGAACTGAACTGAACTGACCTTTGAAATGGTAAAAATAAATGCCTTACTCTCTTCATTGCTTTAACCTAGAATGATCATGCAATTATATTATAAATTTCAGAATTTCATAATATAGTTGTGGTGGACCTTTAAGATGTTTGTGTTTATTTCTATCATTTTTCTCAAGGATAATATATTGAGCCATGTAATTAATCCTTTATAGGAATTTTAAAAACAAAATGTTATTAAAGTGTTCATGGTTATTTCATTTAAGAAAAGGCAAATCAGCAGAAACCCCAAAACATTAGAATCTTTGCCCATTTTAGAATATTAAAGTTTCGATGTTTTTTTCTTTTCTCTGAGCTTTTAAGCACTGTGGACTCGGGATGTGTGTGTGTTAGTCACTCAGTTGTGTTTGATTCTTTGCACCCCCATGGACTGTGGGGATTCTCCAGGCAAGAATATTGGAATGGTTTGCCATGCCCCTCTTCAGGGGATCTTCCTGATTCAGGGATCAAACCCCCGTCTCCTACATCTCCTGCGCTGCAAGTATATTCTTTACCCACTGAACCACCTGAGAAGCCCCAGACTCAGAATAAGCAAACATAAAAGAAATTGCCTAGACCTTGACCCCTCAAATGCAGTCTATAGATGGGCAATGTCTGCATCATTTGTGTGCTAGAATCTACTCCCCAGACCTTCTGAATTAGAATCTGCATTTTGGACAATATCCTGTGCTGATTCATAGCCACATTAAAGTTTGAGAAGCACTATCTGGAGAGATTAGGTCAGCCTCAGATCTGCTATTTAAAAATGAAGAATTTTATGCAGATCTTGTTGAGTTTATCTGAAATAAAATACACTTTACCCATAGACAAAGACATTATGAAAAATTAAAGTGTGGGATACTTAAAAAAAAAAAAAACCTTGAAAAGGTTCCTTAAAATATTAACCAGGAAGAATTTGTAAAAATTGGTTTAAATACAATGAGTTCACAATTCACCCAAATATCTTTATTCTCTTCATAGAGTTTAAATGTTGGTATCAAGCTTTGTTGTCTCCCGAATGCTGAAAGAAGATCTATCTGCATTTCTATAACTGTCCTTAGAAGCCCTAGTGTTTATGGTGCTAATTTTGTAAAGAGTTCAGCATCCAAGGAGACAAGAGTTCTCAGTACATGTGCATAATTAGGATATTAAAAACACTGAGCATTGATAAGGCATTTTATTGTTTCAAGAACACTATGATATTTATTATCTGATATCATCCTTAGGGATTTCATCTTAGTCAATGGTTTCATCGACCTAGTTCTGAATTCTGAGACAAGCCTCCATTATCACCTGTTATCATACATGATCTGTTTTCCTCAACTTCTTTAAAGGAACAGAAATTCACTGAAGGAGCTACAGCCTTTGTGCCAGCTGTCTTATTTGGTTATAAAATGAGATTTGCGGCCAGGGCTGTGTGCTTTGTTTCATATATGCACAAAGGAAACTAAATAACCAACTGAAATTGTACTGTTGCTGTGCTCATTCTACAAATACATACCTTCTGTTAGAAGAGGAAAGGAGCAATGCAAAATACAGAGTTTAACATAATATTTAATATAATGTTAACTAATCCAATCAACGCTTGGCACTGGCACAACTGACTGGCTCCTGGTCAGGTCAAATTAACGCAAACTACTTTTCAAAAAATAAGTCTATGGTGAGTCACTGGCTCAATGGACATGAATTTGAGCAAATTCCAGGAGATAGTGGAGCACAGAGGAGTCTGGCGTGCTGCAGTCCATATGGTCACAAAGAGTCGAACACGACTTAGCAACTGAGCAACACATGGTGAGTCAGGTGCGTATCTGAACTTCAAACTACTTCTTCATACGGCGTGAGCGTAAGAAGACAGGGAAAGGCTGGCCTTGAAGCCCTGGGTATTAATGATACATTTGAACAAACCGAGATTAACAGTGATGTCTGGGAAGGGGCTGGCCCAGTGCTCTGAGGTTAAAAAAAAAAATTAAAAAAAGGAAATGAGCGAGATGTTATGATTCAAATGTCAGCTCTTACTCCCTCAAGAGAGACTGTGGGGGTGTTCCTGATGCTATGATGATGTTTTAGCAACACGGGATGGTATTCTGAAATGAAGCTAGTTAGAATAGGAGGGCTTTACAAGGGACAAAATGGAAAATAGATACAATCTTAGTATTAGATTTTTTTAAAAGTCAGATACAGGTATTTTGTCAGGTGTCAGCTATTTGTGCAGCTGTCACATGCACAGGAAAAACTGGAAAACCCAGTAGCAATCGGCCATGCTTCTCGGCTGCTAAGCCGCTTCAGTCGTGTCCAACTCTGGACCCCATAGACGGCAGCCCACCAGGCTCCGCTGTCCCTGGGATTCTCCAGGCAAGAACACTGGAGTGGGTTGCCATTTCCTTCTCCAGTGCATGAAAGTGAAAAGTGAAAGTGAAGTCACTGAATTGTGTCTAACTCTCAGCGACCCCATGGACTGCAGCCCACCAGGTTCCTCCGTCCGTGGGATTTTCCAGGCAAGAGTACTGGAGTGGGGTGCAATTGCCTTCTCCGTCATGCTTCTCTACCAACATGCAAAACTATATGGAAATTTGCCTTTTTAAATAAATGTAGACACTATCAACAACAGAAGTGGGCATAGTTTCCTGTCATCCTTTGCAGATCTTAGGACATTTTTTATAGTTCTATCTTCAGCTATCTTTAAAGAACTTCTATGTACAAACATGCCAAACTGTTTACTAGGTAATTTGTATGGATCAAGCTCACCAAGCAACGCCATCAAAACTCTTAAGTGACAGCTCAGGCTGGCCCATGCCTTTTCTCACAATAATCACCTACAATTTCTTGAAAATAGTTTGGCACTGTGTATTGTCCCTCTACTTGATCTTACCAACCTTATTATTGAATTTATTTCTCTAAGACTCTCTTTCTGTAAACTCATCCAGGTGACATCAAGGGGTGGCAACAATTCCTCCCCCTCAAAAAAAGATGATAACTCAAGCAAGATAAAGTCAAATGACAAATGCTGTTTAAAAATGTTGAGAGAATCTCACAACACAATCCTTTTTCCAGTAGTGATTAATGTCAGGTGACTATTCTTTTGATGGGTCCTTCACTTTAAAAAAGAAGCTTTGGGTAATTCCCTGGTGGTCCAGAGGTTAGGACTCGATGCTTTCACTGCTGTGGGCCTGGGCTCAACCCCTGGTCAGGGAACTAAGATCCCACAAGGCACCTGGCATGGCCAGCAAATCAATAAGTAAATAAATCAATAACAAGCTTTCTGGAATTCAGGAATGCAACCCGTGCTGTATACACTATGGGGATCCAAAACATACCTGTTGGCTATTTTGTGAGATGAATTAATGTCTCATGTTTATTTTTGAATAATGTTAGCAATATCAACTCAAGTAGGTTTAAAACGACATTTGTGACATTACTCTCTTTCCAGTCCTAATTACAATAAATGTGTGTGTGTGTGCTTAGTCGGTCCAACTCTTGCAACCCCATAGGCCATAGTCTGCCAGGCTCCTCTGTCCATGGGATTCTCCAGGCAAGAATACTGGAGTGGGTTGCCATTTCCTTCTCCAGAACTACAATAAATAAGCACTGCCAAAGTGCCTGAGGATTATGGAGAAAGTACTGACTGCTAAGAAATCAGATCCATACCAGTTGAAGAGATTCAAAGTAAAATTTAAACTGCTGGTGACCTCACCTCAAGCATAATAAAGATCCTTGTCTCTCTAGGACAGAGTTCTGCAACTGATATAACAGAAAAGGATGCTGCTACTTTATATGTCTGTGCTCAGTTGCGTCTGACTCTTGCAAACCCAAGGACTGTAGCTGTCCAGGATCCTCTGTCCATGGCATTTTCCAGGCAAGAATATGGGAGTGGGTTGCCAGCTCCTACTCCAAAGTAAGTGGTTCCTACGGAACTACGACCCAGGGATTAAACCCACATCTCTTGCGTCTCCTTCTTTGGCAGGTGAACTCTTTACCACTGAGCCACCTGGGAAGCCCACACTACTTTGTATAAGAGATAACTAAAATTTTTAAAGTCAAATTAGGTCAGTAACTTGTATGGCTGATGAGTCACTGACAGAGCCTTTAGTCGAATTATAAATGGCTTTTCTAACTAACAGTACATCTAGAGTTGTAAGGCATGTGCTTTTCTCAAGGTCACAGGGTTACCAGATTTTAAATATGGCATCTGATTTGGCTTCTTTTTCACAGATACCTTTCTTCTAGTGAACTCTCATTGAGTTGATGAAAATTCAAAGTAGTATAAAAAGCAAAAGAAGAATAACAACAAAAACATTGGCAGAGGCATGATTAATTGAAGTGTATCAGTGTATGAGATAAAATTTAGAAAATAAATCCCTGATCAGATTAGGGACAATGTAAAGACATTGTCCTTGTTCCATCATGTCTCCTGAGAAGCATTGCTCATCGGATCCCACCTCCTGGTCATTCCCTTATTTCCAACTTTTACTAACTTCCTGGACACTCTTCTACAATCACTGAAGGCTTGAGCTCAAATTCTTCATTCCTTAGTATTTAACTTTTCTCTCTCTCTCTCGTGGCCCATTTTCATTATGATTTCAACAAGCTCAAGTCACTCCTATCTTTAAATATAAAAAGCATATCCTACAGTCACCTCAAATATATTTAACATACTATGGCAAGATCATTTTTTTTTAACTTTTTATTTCATGTTGGAGTATAGCCGACCAACAGTGTTGTGATACTTTCAGGTAGCCACACTTATACATGTATCGATTCTCCCTCAAACCCCTCTCCCATCCCGGCTGCCACATAACATTGAGCAGAGTTCCCTGTGTTATGCAGCAGGACCTTGTTTGTTATCCATTTTAAATATAGCAGTGTGCCCATGTCCCTCCCAAATTCCTTAACTATCTTTTCCCACCATCCTTCCCCCCTCCCTCAGCAACCATAAGCAGAACAAATATTTTTTAAAATAAAGGGCGAATCATGTGATTCGTGACTCAAATGCCATCAAGTTCTTCCCACTGCATTTCTGATAAAATTGCAGCCTTGTTGAATTAATCTCATTCACCTTCACCTTTGCTGTGCGTCCAGCAGCTCACGACCTCACAGGTACTCTGCCCTTCTCTCACCCTTGAATATGCTATTTTCTCTGCCTGAGACTCTCCCTGCTCTCAACACTAGATCCTCCTCCTTCGAGTACCAGTTCAAATGCCATTTCAGCAGGAAAGACTTCCCTGTTTCCCAGACTGATTAATGGCAATCTCCATCTTTCCTCAGAACCCATTCGGAGAGGTAGATTGCCATTTCCATATTTTAGCAATAATCTACAACTAACTTTACCCAATTCAGCATCACAGTACTTATTCATTTTTCTTTGTATTCCCACATCCATGACTCCCAGTCATTTGAATGGTAAGATTAACCAGGAAAACTGCATTTTAAAACATAGAGAAGGATACTGCCAACAAGTTAATTCAAAATTATCCTCAGGCTTTTGTTCACATCATTTCAAACTGTCCCATACCAGTTTCTATAGCTATTTTCACACATAAAAAACACAACTTAAAGGAATAAGAATTAGATAAACTGCATTGTAAAAAAAATCCTATAGGCACAATATCTCACAGACACAGGTAACTTAAATTCTCGACTCAGTCCTGTTTCCAAAGGAGAATACAAATGTCTTTGAAATCTGAAACTCTGTATGTCATAGGACAGTCATTTTATCTGACTCCAAGTACTCACAACTTTGGCTACCTGATGTGAAGAGCTGACTCATTGGAAAAGACCCTGATGCTGGGAAAGATTGAGGGCAGGAGGAGAAGGGGACAACAGAGGATGAGATGGTTGGATGGCATCACCGACTCAATGGACATGGGTTTGGGTGGACTCCAGGAGTTGGTGATGGACAGGGAATTAGTGATGCAGTTCATGGGGTCGCAAAGAGTCAGACATGACTAAGTGACTGAACTGAACTGAACTGAACTCGCAACTGATGTAAAGTCAACATGGAACACTACTCCAACAGATAAAAGAGCATCAGAGAACCATTCGAAATGTTACCATTCAAAGCTGTAGACAAAGATAATCACATCTGAAGAAGGGACAGCCCCTGGCTTGTCAAGGAACTCAAGCCACTGAAGAGTGAATCATATTTACGTATTTTCAACAGAAGAGCAAATAAGAGAACTTACGCATGTCGCCAAAGGTTCCCTTTGTCACTTTTGTGGCACGTAGCACCACTACTGTGAACTTGTGGGAATAATGGTGCTCTACCTGGAAGAAAATAAACAATAATGAATTTCAAACAATATTCCTGAAATATAGGATTCGAGCAGATTGTTCTCAATGCTTCCTTGATACAAATCAAAAATATTCCAGTTGAAAGGAAGCAACATGCATACCAGAAACATTCTTTGATTCTCTGATCTTGAGGTTCTTCCTTTTTTGATCCTCTCCTCTCTGTAGCACAACTGAGATGTTTAGATCATGCTTGAAATGTCCCTACAGCTTGACTGCTAGAACAGCTTTGCAGTCCCTACTTTACAGGGTTTATCAAGCCCTGAGGAAAAATGTAAATAAGGACTGCAGGCTTTCTCTCGGTGTACAATCAGGCTTTGTACTGGGTGATAAGACCTGCCTTAGAAAGGTGAAGTGCAGAGGAAGATGTTTGCATTATCTAAATTTGCTTGTTTTTATTGTTACTGTTCAATAAAACTCTTTTTTCTGGTATAACATTTCCAGAGCAGTTTTCAGAATTCTTTGGATGTAAAACAATAACCAGCAAACTAAATTTTAACATATCGTTAAAACCATACATGACAATGTCAAAAGTTTTTATTAGCCTAATAGCTTGTATGCACATAGGAAATATTAAGAGGTAGAAGACTTAATTAAACACTTTATTAAATACCTAACTGAAAATTAGTTCTCAAATAACTCTACTCACCAAAGCAGAATGGGAAAGCAGGAATTCACAAAATTCTCTGAGCAACTGAAAAGATTTATCTAAAGTTTATCTAACTTTATCTAACTTTATCTAAAGTTCAAGCATTTTTGTTTCAGGAGAGACTCACATTTATAAGTTACTACTAGGAGAAATATCAATAACCTCAGATATGCAGATGACACCACCCTTATGGAAGAAATTGAAGAGGAACTAAAAAGCCTCTTGATAAAAGTGAAAGTGGAGAGTGAAAAGGTTGGCTTAAAGCTCAACATTCAGAAAACAAAGATCATGGCATCTGGTCCCATCACTTCATGGGAAATAGATGGGGAAACAGTGGAAACAGTGGCTGCCTTTATTTTTTGGAACTCCAAAATTACTGCAGATGGTGACTGCAGCCATGAAATTAAAAGACGTTTACTCCTTGGAAGAAAAGTTATGACCAACCTAGGTAGCATATTCAAAAGCAGAGACAATACTTTGCCGACTAAGGGTCATCTAGTCAAGGCTATGGTTTTTCCTGTGGTCATGTACGGGTGTGAGAGTTGGACTGTGAAGAAGGCTGAGGGCCAAAGAATTGATGCTTTTGAACTGTGGTGTTGGAGAAGACTCTTGAGAGTCCCTTGGACTGCAAGGCGATCCAACCAGTCCATTCTGAAGGAGATCGGTCCTGGGTGTTCTTTGGAAGGAATGATGCTAAAGCTGAAACTCCAGTACTTTGGCCACCTCATAGGAAGAGTTGACTCATTGGAAAAGACTTTGATGCTGGGAGGGATTGAGGGCAGGAGAAGGGGATGACAGAGGATGAGATGGCTGGATGGCATCACTGACTCAATGGACATGAGTCTGAGTGAACTCCAGGAGTTGGTGATGGACAGGGAGGCCTAGCGTACTGCATTTCATGGGGTCGCAAAGAGTCGGACACAACTGAGTGACGGAACTGAACTGAACTGTGTGTGTGCGCACACGCATGTGTGTGTGTGCATGCATGCTCAGTCATAGCCAACTCTTTGTGACCCCATGGACTGTAGCTCACCAGGCTTCTTTGTCCATGGGATTTCCCAGACAAGAATACTGGAGTGGGTTGCCATTCCCGACCCAGGGATTGAACCCGTGTCTCCTGCATTGGCAGGTGGATTCTTTACCACTGACCCACCTGGGAAACCCAAGTTACTCCTATGTTTCATAATTTTAATAGACTTGCTAAACTGGTTGAAAAGCCCATAACTAATTAAAAGAAGCTAAGAAACTGACAATACTGCGAAGTGAGTCTGAAAGCAAGGAGGCAGATGAGATGAAGTCATGAATAAGCATATCTTGTTTAAAAAGACAGAAGCATATAAAATCTTTCAAGATAATTCTTATTCAGGATTATTGTCAAAGAGAAATACCTTCCATATTCAGAAGAGCTCTGAAGAGCCAAAGTTATTCCACATAAATGAAATTATCACTCTTAAAAAATGAATGCCTAAAAATAGGCATATTGTCTTATACTACTACCAAAAATCACACACACTCTTCCCACCAAAAAACAAAAGAGAGAGAGAGAGAGAGAAAGATAATCAAAGGAAATCCCTGGTGGTCCATGGGTGAGGACTCTGTGCTTAGACTGCATATCCTAGAACTTTTAATACTACAAGATTTTTCAAATGTCTAAAACCTTTCCTGTAAGATAAAAATGATTATCAATACTCACCTATTATTTAACACAATTTTTGAAATTGCTACATATGTACTCATGTCAAATGTTTATTAATAACGTGTGCAAAGAGATGATATTGTTATTATAAGGATTCATTGAGAATGAACCATATGTCAAATATTCTAATAAATGCAAATTCTGTTTCCCAATAATCCTATAAAATAGATGCTACTATATATATTTATGGACGAGTAAGTGAGATTCTGAAATATTAAGTAATTCCCAGTATCTCACAGACAATAAAAGCTAAAATTGAATTAGAAACCAGTCTTCCTGTCCCCAGTGTCTTTATTCTTTCTATATTCCTTTACTTACAGAGAATAATAATACCAACACTGATTCCTGATAGTAAAAAAGGGTTACTTCCATTTATTAAAGTTTTACAGATAGTTACAATCTAGTCTATTATATCTGAAGTTAATCTAAAGTGTCTCTAGTAACTGGGTAATTTTCTCTATCATTCAACTCTCCATTTTAATCTGTTTTTATTTCCATTAGCCTCAATTCTATCTTACTAACTACGATCAGAACTTGTATATATGAACTTGCACACTGCTCACAGAAGATAGGGAGCAACCACTTTCTTGGTTTTTATAAGTTAATTTTGGAGGCATCACGAATCTTCAGATGACCAGTAAGTCACCTTCAAAACAAGAGTGTCAAAATTATGCTTTTTTTAAGTGCTGTAAAGAGCCATGTTTCCTGGGGCCAGTATCACATATAATTTCAGACTAGTATGGACTAGGCTAGCTTCTAACTTGGATAAGAGACTTTTGGTTATGCCTCAGGAATAATGACAGAGGAAATAATGTTATTGAATACAAAACCAGTGTTCCCTGCGGTGCGGTGGGGAACCTAATGACTCAGCACTGTGCTACTTGGTAGCTGACAAAAGAGAGGCCATATTTCAAGTGAGATGTCAAATATAAGCTCAATGCCCTGACTCAGTCACCAAGATTAAGCCTTGCCTTCAGGTCTTGGATTACCTTACTCTGAGTGTCTTTTGTTATCCAAAATCTTTTTCATAGTGAAAATCATGACCCACCCGCCCTCCTTTTTTTTTTCCACAACTACAATTCCCAAGTCATCATGAAAACTGCTACTGCATTAAATTCATCCTGGAGAATTATATTGACATCTGTAACTAAAATGATTGGGAAAAAAGAACTAATCAATTTATACAAAATCAATTTGATGATTATCCTAATCTTTGAAAGTTCTACAGTCACAAAGAAGAAACAAAGAACAATCATGAAAGAAACCTGATGGAAGAGAATGTAGATTCTGCACACACACATTTTTTTTTTTCCTGTTCAACTGCCATTGCCTAATTTCAACTGAAATTAAAATTAAAGACTGTTAGGATGATCAGGACTACAGAATCTCAATACTGAACACAGAGATTGTGATCACCACAATCAGCCACAGGCAACTTCAAACAGATCTCAGCAATTTTGAAAAGAATCGCTGCATTGATGTCATCCAAGAGTCAAGATGCTTATTTAGAAAAAATACTTATTTTCAATGTCACATTCTAGTGTGATTTCATTCTAATACATTTAAGAGACACAGACCTTGTACACTATTCTCCCACATTTTTTAAAGAAAAGAGCAATCAGTTTATTTAAAATCAACAGTTTTATCTAAACTTGCTTTAAGAACTACTAGTCATGGATTGGCTGTATGTACAAATTACCCTAATGTCCAAAACACCAAAGTTGGCAACAAAATTTAACTTTAGCAGACATCATTAAGGAAAATTATAATCAGAAATATGACTTGTGCACAGAGTCGGACACGACTGAAGCGACTTAGCAGCAGAAACAGCAGCATTGTTTCTAGCCTTTGTGACTTAAGTCAACAAAAGCTTGGACTCTGTCAATCTTTGCTGCCATTATGCCAAACTAAAGGCTCAAGCCCCTTCATCAAGATGCATGTACCCTTAGTTTAAAACTTCCCCAATTTTGCAGTTTGGGAAACACTATTTTGGGAAAGAAGCCTGGTATTCTCCTTACTTGCCGCAAATAGTAAATCCTTCCTTCTCTTGATCTTTCGCGTGATTGTGTCTTTTGGTTCAACATTCACCCAGTTTTCAGGTAACAATAATCCTGAAAAAAATCTACACTCTCTAGGAGTAATTACGGCAAAGTCAAGGCCTGTGAAGTGTAGACATACCTTTGCCCTCCTGGGGGGGCTCACTAGAGCACAGGAAGCAGCATGTGCCCTTGAAAAGCTCTCCCCATAAGTCCTTAAAGTCCTTGGGTGTCAGATACTAATTTGGTTTAGAATTATTGACCTAGGTGATATGTCATGTCCATTCAAATCTAAGATGTCTTTGCACTGATGATTTTCAGAGGTGAACTTTAAGTCTAGCAGACCCAACAGACTTGAAAATATGAATATATTTACAGATACTATTTTGGACAATATACCCTTATTTTAAGGGACTTGTTAAAAACCTCTTTGTCTTACTTGTTCTTTCCCTTAAGCATTAATTGTAAAGTGATTAATATCTAAAAGACACAGGCAAAAGTCAGAAAGGTATTTACAATATAGTGTTTTGCCCTTTCCATCTTCATTTTCTACCCCTGCAGTGCTATGATTTATAAGAAATATATATATATATATATTTGGTTATGCAGATAATCAAATATACATATATTGTCATAACAATTTTATAATTATATAATTATGCATTTTATAATCATAGAATTGAGTTGAATTCTTGGTCACTCTGCTAGTGTCCAAGAATTGTTTGTTGATGTGGAGAAGCCTTCACACACATCTTGGAACTAGGTCCAGGAACCCCTTGCAGCCACAGTTTCCTCATCTGTAAAATGGCAACTATAATATTACCAACTACACGGGATTTCTCAAGGATCCCCTGTTACAAACCCAGATTCCAACATTAGAATTTCACACACGGCAATATTGAATGTCAAGTTTGGGGGATAATTTTACCATCTGTGGAAATCTTTTAAGACGATATGATTACCTTGGAATTATCTAGAAGCACACGGATTTAGAGTAAAAGGAAAACGTTAAATTCCACTTGTGATGGTGGGAGACTAAATAATCTGAGTTACCACTTCCCACAGAAAATAAATAAAAACTGAATGAGGTTTTACGAGGTAAGTAAGCATTTTCCTAAAAGTAACTGTGATGTTTAATTTCATTTGTCAACTTGGCCACAAAGTGCCCAGATTAAACATCGTTTCTGTGTGTGTCTCTGAGGGTGTCTGCGGATAAGATGAGTACTTGAATCACTGGAGTTGGGAAAGGAAATTGCCATCTCCAGTGGGTTGGCATCATCCAATCTGTTGAGAGCCTGAAAAGAATAAAAGGAAGAATTTGCCTTTTTTTTTTTCTCTCACTGCTTGAGCTGAGACATTTCATTTTATCTCCTGTCTTGAACTGAATTACACTGCTGTCTGTCCTGGATCTCCCGTTTGCTGATGGTAGATATGGAAATTTTCGGTCTCCATAACCTCATAAGGCAATTCTTCACAATATATCTCCATGGCTAGATCAATCTGTTATAGTCTGACTGTTTGTGTCCCCCAAAAATACATGTTGACATTTAAACCCTCAAAGATGATGGTATTAGAAGATGGGACATTTGGGAAGGAAAAAAAAATAAAAAACATGAATGGATAAGTGCCTTTATGAAAGAACTGAGAGAGATGCTTTGCCCCGTCCACAAAGTGGACACTGCAGCTACAAACCAGGCCCTCATCAAATACAACTATGCTCATGTCTCAATCTTGGACGTCTCAGATTCCATAAATGTGAGCAATACGTTTCTATTGTTTATAAGCCAACCAGGCTGTAGCATTGCGCAGTGCCTGTTATTAGTCGCTCAGTTGTGTCCAACTCTTTGCGATCCCATGGACTGTAGCCTGCCAGGCTTCTCTGTCGGGAAGAGAAGAGACTCCATGGGGAGTCTCCAGGTAAGAATATTAGAATACTAGAGTGGGTTGGAGTGGAAGACTAAAGTGGAATACTGGAGTGGGTTGCCATTTCCTTCTCCAAGAGATCTTCTTAACACTAGGACCGAACCCAGGTCTCCCGCATTGCAGGCTGATTCTTTATCATCAGAGTCACCAGGGAAGCAGCCCAAACAAATTAAGACACTATCTATCTCCTTTTGGTTCTGTTTCTAATCAGAGATCCTGACTGTATTACAGTAACAAAGAACTAACAAGATAGGAATCCTTAATTCCCATGAGAGAGATCAAGAAGTGCAGAGAAACACAGGGATGAGCACAGTTTGACCACAGGACATTTGCTGATCCAAAGAGGAGGAGGCTGAGAAGCTGAGGGATCAGGAGCCTTCTAGGGATAAGTGATAAGTGAAGGGAAGTCGCTCAGTCGTGTCCAGCTCTTTGCGACCCCGTGGACTGTAGCCCACCAGGCTCCTCCATCCATGGAATTTTCCAGGCAAGAGTACTAGAGTGGGTTGCCATTTCCTTTTCCAGAGGATCTTCCTGACCCAGGGATCGAACCTGGGTCTCCAGCATTGCAGGCAGACGCTTTACCATCTGAGCCAGCAGGGAAGCCCTTTATCTAGGGATAAAGAACCTAGTAAACAACTCCTTTGTTTCAAGCCTAAAACTCACAGACTGCGCCACAGGAATAACTTTGTACAATGCCCCCTTCCCCATACTGTCAGCCAGATTTAGTGTCCTTCAGGAAACCCAGAGAACAAGTAGCCTGAAACTGGGATTACCTTTATCCCAGACGGCTAGTTTCCTGAGGAGCCTGATGGAAACCAATGAAATTCTGAAGAATTATTTCTAGAGATGATTTTTCATTATAATGATGTTCAGCAAAATCAAAGGTAATTAGGAACACGAGGAGGTATCACACCAAGACTACAAACCAGCACAGTTAATCAACAGACACAGAAATAGTCCTCTCCATGAAACAGTGAAACTACACTTACCATGTTTAAGGAAATTGAAGTCAAACTTCAGTATGATTATATTAAACTATATATATATATATATATATATATATATATATATTTTTTTTTTTAAAAGGCTCAGAAGTTTTGAAAAAGAACCAAATCAAAATTCAAGAACTAAGAAGTAAGCCTGGTGACTTTCTAGGGATTCCCAGCCTGTGCTCTGTGGTGAAGAAGCAGAAATAGGGACATTACTTTAAATGCACATATTTTTGCCTCAAATGAAAGGCTTGCGGCAGGGAATGGCTGGTATCAGAAAAACAGCAGAAGCTTATCATTAACCGTCCTCTTTCTCACTTTGCTAGAATTGGCTAGTGCTCACTAAAAATATGCTATTGCCATAAACCTCATTATCCCTCTGTGCACTGTACTTGTATTTCTGTAATAGTTTTGTCACCTTTATATTTCTGATTTCCCAGCAGCAGTATCTCACCTCCTGCTGCTCTCTGGAAATATCTCACCTCATTAAGTTTCTAAAGAACACTTATGTACAATTCATTATTTACAAAGCCCTGTGGAACAGACATACAGGTACTATTCACACTACATGTGAAGCAGCTAAAAGTTTAAGTGCTCAAGAGCACGTAACTGAAGTCTGAAATTGGCTCTAAAACACTAGCTCTTTGATGACCTACTCGGTGGTTTCCCCCACCCCCCATGTTACCATAATAATCTAGAATAATAGCTTTGTACTTTTTTGGTAACATTTCCAGGCATCCTACAATGACCTTTTTCAAAGGTCCCTGTATTTTAGCAGGCAGTCATGCTCGCATACCCAGGTGGTTGACCTCAGTGTGGACACAACCTCAGTTTTCTGTGGATGTGGGGCCCTGGCCCTCCATTGCTAATAGGTGGTGGGAAGAGCTCTGGATTTTTTTCACTCCAGGGAAGTGACTCATCCCTTCAGAGTAAAAAGATAGAAATTTTTTAATAAATATTTTATATTTGATCTATCTTTGCAACACTGATATCTTCCTGATCCAGCACAACTTCAATAGACTGTGGAGACATAAAGAGCCTTCAGGTTGGACAGAACCTCAGAACAACTCTAGACCTGTGGACATTGCATTCTGTCATAGATGTGTTACTCCACTTTCTCCTCCATTCTTAAAAGCTGGCACCACTGAAAATGAGAACTTGCTGTATCAGCCCACAGGATTCTCCAACATGTCCCTGCATCACAGGTATGGTGAAGATGAGTCCAATCTTCACTGCCCTGAGGCAGCTGAAACTGCGTTGGCCCATCTGGCACCCTTCACTACAAGTAAGTTGGCTTGGCTTTCCACATCTTACCTTTTTAATGACATTGTTCTGTGTTGAGTGCACTTACCTGTATATTGTGAAAAGTATCTTTCTGTGAAAACTAAGGCAGGAAATTTTGTCACAAAAGCAATTTACACACAGACACAAACGTACATAGTTGTTTGTTTGTTTTTAAAAACACGTAACAAAAACAAGCATGAATAATACCAGAAAGCTCTTAGGATCCTCTGTTTTGAAAGGACTATACAATCACAGGGAACTCTGCTCAATGTTATGAGGCAGCCTGGATGGGAGGGGAGTTTGAGGGGAAAATGGATGCATGTATATGTATGGCTGAGTCCCTTTACTGTCCACCTGAAACTATCATAATATTGTTAACTGGCTATATTTCAATATACAATAAAATGTTTTTTAAAAAGAAAAGGGCTATACACTGGAATGTTGATGGGGCATCCAATTCTGATGCTGGGGGAGGTCAAGAAAAATGTGATACTAATATGTGGCTTTGGCACATTTCATCACATTAAGGTGCCATATAGGTAATTATTGGGCTTCCCTAGTAGCTCCAAGAGCAAAAAATACACCTGCAATATGGGAGACCTGGGTTCGATCCCTAGGTCAGGAAGATCTCCTGGAAAGGGAATGGCAACCCACTCCAGTAGGCTTGCCTGGAGAATTCCATGGACAGAGGAGCCTGGTGGGCTACAGTCCACAGAATCACAAAGTTCGACATGACTAAGTGAGAGAGAGAGAGAGAGAGAGAATTATTATGATCTACATATTTGGCTATAGTTAACAAAATCTGCAAGGAAAGATGACAGAAATGAGCCTTAAACTATCCAGATACAGTTTGATTTTAAATATGTTATCCCTTGTTGAAAAAAAAAAGAGAGAGAAACTAAATGGCCAGTTAATATGGTCAACTGCCATGAGACCTGTGGGACTGCACAGGCGTTAATAGCAAGTCCTGGTCAAATGAGGTAGAAAAGCGAAGGTCATTTGTAATAATGTTTTTCAAAACATCCAACCATACCTAACTTCTTTCATTTCCTAATGGCATGTACTTTCTTACCTCCAGACTACTTAGGTCACACATGCCCTTTCCAATCCAGTCATTTTCTCGCTCTTTTCCTAACCTCCAGATCTGTACTTACATGTCACTTTCTCAGAGAATTCCAGAAGGATTCCAGTTATTAGTTATTCACGTTGTATATCTCCAGAGTAATCTTCATTGTCTCCTATCAGAGTCGTTACGATTATTATAGATTGTTTGTCTGCCAGATATAAACTCAATCTGTACACAATTAAGTGACTGAGCACCAATATGCACTATAAGCTCAATTCAGGGATTATTTTGATTCCCAGTCCCTACCGACCAGGACTAGAACACAATGGGCATTCAATAAATTATGATAAAGGAAATTCCCTGGCAGCTCAGCGGTTAGAACCCAACACTCTCATTCCCAAGGGCCTAGGTTCAATTCCTGGTCTGGGAACTAAGATTCTACCAGCTGCAACCAAAAAAATAAAAATTAAAAAATAAAATAAATGATGATAAGTGCTCAGAAAAAAATATATATTAAAATAGATTTGGAGTCAGAGTGAATTCAAAGTCCGAATGTTAAGATTTAGAATTAACATTGGTCTTCGTCTCAAGCTCAGGGTTATACACTTTAACCTTATCTTTCTTCTCAGATTCAAGTGCCAAAGCGTTTATGTCACTTTGATTGTATTCTCTGAGTTAAAGAAACTATCCATATATCTTGAGATGGTAGAGTGAGGAAAAAAACTAATTTCCACAAAAAATATAGAAATGTCATCATTATGGAAAACCAGTTAAAAAGAACCTACCTTCATTGTTTAAATTCATCTATAAAAAACCATAATGCTAGAAGGAATGTAGGATATTGTTTCAAAAAACAAAGATTATCTCAAATTGAACCTTGGTTATATGCTTTTTATAAGAACCACACATTAAATATAAGGAAAATATAAACTGAAAGTGAAAGGATGCACTTATCAAAGAAACTAAGAGGGATTATTTTAATAAAAGACAAAGTAAAAATTCAGCCTCTAATAATAAGGTAAAAAAGACCTATTATAATGATAAAATATCAATTAAACAGAGAGATATACAATTCAAAACTTATATGCATTAATAATATATCTTAAAAATTCATAAAGCAAAAGTTGAATATGAAACACATTGTTGTATATGGAACCTTTACCAGAACAGACAATGTGCAGGGGCATCTCATGTAAAATCTGAAACAGCAAAAATTATAGAGTATATTCTCTGAACAGAAAGGAATGAGATTAGAAATTAATGACAAAGAGAAACAAAAAAATTACCAAATGTTTGAAAATTAAGAAATAAATGTTTAACCTATATGTCAAAAAAATCATAATAAAATTTATAAAATTCTTTTAAATGAACAATTATGAAAATAAAATATTTTCAAACTTCTAAGCTATACCTAATATAGATGGTCTACAATCAGTAAAGTGGAAAAATAAATGAACATTAAAAATTGAAAAGGAAGAAATAAAATGAGTTATTCACCAATAGCAGGAATGTGCAAGTTAAAAATCTAAAAGAACCTACAAACTAATAGAATTAATAAAGAAATTTAGTAAGTTCACTGCATCTGAAAAAATAATTTCCATATAAATGCAACATTAGTATTTTCGTTTCTAGTTGAACATTAGTTTAACGTTAGTTTCATGCATTGAAGACTCCCCTAGTGGCTCAGACGGTAAAGAATCTGCCTGCAATGCAGGAGACCCAGGTTCGATCCCTGGATCTGGAAGACCCCCTAGAAAAGAGAATGGCAACCCACTCCAATATTCTTGCCTGGAAAATCCTACAGACAGAGGAGTCTGGTGGGCTACAGTCCATAATGTCACACAGAGTTTGACATGACTGAGAGACTAACGCTTCATGCATTGGAAATGGATTGGAAGATTCAATATTATTATCACGTCATCTCTCCCCTAAATTACTTGCAAAATAATTTAAGTTCTAATAAAAATCCAAGCATATGTATGTGTGTGTGTGTGTGAGTTGACAAAGTGATTTCAAAACTTATATGGAAATGCAGAACTCTAAAAAAAGACAAGAAATCTCAAAGAAGAAAAAGTTGGAGGATTTACACTACTATTTCAAAGCCATAGACATTAAAGTGGATTGGTATTGGGGCAAACAAAGACCAATAGAACTGAAAAGAAGCCAAATCATACACTGCCTGATTAGCAAAGGTACCACTGCCATTTAGTGAGGGCATGAGGGTTATCAGTGGACTAGATAACTTTGCTGTTTTCAGGGCTTCCAGGTGGCACTAGTGTTAAAGAACCCACCTGCCAAGGCAGGAGACTTAAGAGATGTAAGTTCGATCCCTGGGTCAGGAAGATCCCCTGGAGGAGGGCATGGCAACCCACTCCAGTATTTTTGCCTGGAGAATCCCCATGGACTGATGAGCCTAGTGAGTTACCATTCACAAGGTGGCAAAGAGTCAGATATGAAAGCGTCAGACTTGGCACGCATGAGCACAGTATTCAAACAATGAGATACTACACGGCAATGTAAAAGTGTGGAATTCTGCTACTCACAACAGCATGAATGAATCTCACAGACAAAGAATGGAATGCAGGCATCTAATGAAGGTCAAGAACAGGAAACCTGATCTTTGGTAAGAAAAGACAAATAGCTGGTTAGTTTTGTGGAGCTTATAGACTGGAAGGGACATGAGCAACTCTTTCAGGGTACTTTTAATGCACACCTTTATCTGGATGATGGTTTCATGGGTGAAATACATGTGCAAAAATCCATCAAGCTGAACAATTAAAATTTATGCACTTTATATATCTTATGTTTCAGTTCTTAAAAAAAAAATCAAACATTAAAACAAGCTTGCAAAAAAAAAAAAACTTTTTCAGGAGTTTTAAGAAGAGAGAATGACCAGCAGAGATGGGGTGAGGGGTACCTGAAGAATCTGTTTAATTCAGCAGCAAAGAGGTCCTTGGTGATGAGACCTTTATGAAGTAGAAAAGCTGAATATAGTTTTCAATGTTTCAAGTTGTGAATGGAAGAAAGAACTACAAAAAGTTACAGTACATTAATCCTTGCTATCCAAGCAGGAGAGAGAGGATGGCAGCTTGTGAGGCTTTGGGTAAGAAAAGAATGGTTCAATTTAAATAGAAATGAGGCTTTGTATTATTCCTTAATATCCATAAAAACTATTTCTAGTCCATATAAATCTAACTGGATCTCAAGTGTTAAACTTAGCAAAGAAACTTTTTCTCCTCTACTTCTATAATCAGAAGAGAGAGTACACTTCTAATGGAATTTGGAAAGTTCCACACTAAAATCTGAAATACTCAACATTTTACTAAAAATTACCCAAGCAGAAAAGAGTTTGTTTAAATATATCTTGGGCTTCCCAGGTGGTGCTGGGGGTAAAAAATCTGCCTGCCAATGTAGGAGATACAGGAGGTGTAGGCTCAATCCCTGGGTTGGGAAGATCTCCTGGAATAGGAAATGGCAACTCACTTCATTACTCTTGCCTGGAAAATCCCATGGACAGAGGAGCCTGGTGGGCTACAGTACATAAGGTCACAAAGAGTCAGACATGACTAAGAAATTGAGCACACACAATATATCTAACTAAAGGATAGTTTACAAAATTAATTACCTTGAAAATGCACACCAAAGTATAGTCCTTAATCCAATAATTATTTTCTCCCTCTGTTATTTCATATGAAGAGTGCAGGTTGACAATTGATAAGCGAGAACTACACACTGTCAGACTTTATTTTTGGGCTCCAAAATCACTGCAGATGGTGACGGCAGCCATGAAATTAAAAGACGCTTACTCCTTGGAAAAACAGTTATGGCCAACCTAGACAGCATATTGAAAAGCAGGGACATTACTTTGCCAACAAATGTCTGTCTAGTCAAGGCTATGGTTTTTCCAGTGGTCATGTATGGATGTGAGAGTTGGACTATAAAGAAAGCTGAGCACCGAAGAATTGATGCTTTTGAACTGTGGTGTTGGAGAAGACTCTTGAGAGTCCGTTGGACTGCAAGGAGATCCAACCAGTCCATCCTAAAAGAGATCAGTCCTGGGTGTTCACTGGATGGACTGATGCTAAAGCTGAAATTCCAGTACTTTGGCCACCTGATGTGAAGAGCTGACTCATTGGAGAAGACCTGATGCTCA
This sequence comes from Capra hircus, assembly GCF_001704415.2. Lineage (NCBI taxonomy): Eukaryota > Metazoa > Chordata > Mammalia > Artiodactyla > Bovidae > Capra > Capra hircus. The sequence continues at coordinate 66,562,316 of NC_030823.1, read as the reverse complement.
GAAGGATTGAGGGCAGGAGGAGAAGGGGATGACAGAGGATGAGATGGTTGGATGGCATCACCAGCTCAATGGATATGGGTTTGGGTGGACTCCGGGAGTTGGTGATGGACAGGGAGGCCTAGTGTGCTGCGGTTCATGGGGTTGCAAAGAGTCGGACACGACTGAGTGACTGAACTGAACTGAACTGAACTACACTTTTTATTGTTTCATAAACATTCAATACTATTTCAGATATTTTGGCATTTTCCCCTTCGCATCCCTCTTTTCTGGAAACTTACAGTGATAAAAAGAAGAGATGAGTTAGTTTTATTACAGATTCTGCCTTATTTGAACCACAGTAAGTTCACATAATTTTCATTTAAAAATGTAAGATTTTTCATAGATTTTTATATTTTTGTCCACTTAAAAGAAAGCTGCAAGTTAAGTTTTATTTGGGGCAAAATGAGGATTGCAACCCAGGAGACAGAACCTCAGATAGCTCTAAGAATCTGCTCCAGAGAGGTCAGTGTATATGTGATTTTGGTGAAGGGTGAATACATGCAATCAAGCACGTATTTTCCAGAAGGTTTCTACTAGTCTTGTGAAGGTGTTGTTAGTCACAAGGAGCAGTTGCCACCATGAAGGATTTTAATGCTTTTCTAGACATGGAAGATATAAGAATCAGGCTCATAAAATGGGCTCCTGAAAATATCTATCTAAAGACCTATTCTGCCAGTTCCCCCCCCCACCGCCCCACCTCCAGCACATTTAGACTCTCTGCTGCTAAGTCACTTCAGTCATGTCCGACTCTGTGCGACCCCATAGACGGTAGCCCACCAGGCTCCCCCGTCCCTGGGATTCTCCAGGCAAGAACACTGGAGTGGGTTGCCATTTCCTTCTCCAATGCATGAAAGTGAAAAGTGAAATGGAAGTCGCTCAGTCGTGTCCGACTCTTCGTGACCCCATGGACTGCAGCCCACCAGGCTCCTCCACCCATGGGATTTCCCAGGCAAGAGTACTAGAGTGGGGTGCCATTACCTGGTTCATTTATACTCTCTACCCTGAACTCCTTTCAGGGGGTGGTTGAAGGTCTCAGCAGAAGCACATGATTTAATACTTGTAGAGGTAGGTAGATGGCAAGTGCCCATGGCAAGTGCCAATTTGTAACTGACACTTAACAAGAAACATCAGCGATACTCATGCGCAAAAGTATGTCTGACCCCCTCCCAGAAGAATATATAAGCAGTAAATGACTTACTATAATGTGTTGATAAGGATCTATAAATGACATGTTGGTTTCAATTACGAGAAATCTCTTCACACTTCAAAAGTCTTCTTTGGCACTCTAGCTTCTTTAAAACCTACAAAATAAACAGTCCTTATTGTTAAGCCTTTTCTTGGATGCATTTACAAGATTTAAATGATGATGGATATGACTCTTAGGAAGTAAGATTCTACCCAAGGGGACTTGTGCAGATTGAGCTCCCTAATTGTTTATACGTGTGGCTATACACACATCACTTAGAAAAGGATAAACATATTCTGCTATTACTGCTTACTTTCCATATTTGTTCAAATTTATTCTGTGAGTAATTATTAGGAAACTCCAGGATTTTTTTTTTGCATTTCCCAAGTACTTCATGAGAAATTTATTGCAATTATGGAAAATTAAAATTATTTTTGTACTATTTATAATCAAAATGCCACCGGCTACTGTTTGTTTTCTTAATTGGATCAGTACTACACACATTCACAATTTTAAAAAAGGAATGTTTTTCATTTTAGCTATGTGTTAAGAGTTTTAAAAACATATTCATGTTAAATTTCAACTTTTAATGCTGATTATTTAAAATACATGATTTGTTCATTCTGAAGTTCCAGCTTAATTTGAAAGCAATTAAATGAAAGTTTAAGTGATTAGAAATAGTGCTGTACAAAATGATGGGAACAAGCAAGTGAAACTAGGGAATAACTGGGAACTTGATCTCAGCAGAGGAGCAACTATAGAGGGTGAGGAGGAGTGAATTTAGAATTTAGAGTTCCAGGCAGGCCGTTTGAGGAACTGAGAGAAAACACTGGCTGGTGAATGGTGAGCAAAAGTGGCTCATGATGAGTTTGGAAATATGGGGAGGAGCAGATCATGCAAGGCTATGGAGCAACAACGATTCACCTAGATATAGCTCAGCCACTCTCCAAGACTCAGCGTAAATGTCACCTCCTCTGAGAAGACTTTCATGATGTTCAGAGTATGTTTGGTTTGCCTGTTCCTGGTTTCACTTGTACCTTGTACTTCTTTTTCAAGTCTTTCATTCCACTTATACAATGTCTGCCTTCCCTGAGAGAACTAAAGACGCATAAAGTCAGTGACCATATTTATCTTGTTCATAGAGTTATCCATCTTTATTGCCTGGTGCTGCGCCTAAAATATAGTAGGTTGAGGATAAATATTTGTTGGATAGATGGGTGGATGGATGGATAAATATGACATAATTTCAGGTTTATGTATGAAGGAAATTCACAGAATAGTACTGGGTACTCTCTTTTGATGTCCCTCTTTGTCATTCCTAACAATTCTTAATGTAAAAGGATGTTAAATATCCATCTCTAATTTTAAAAGAAAAAAAATCAGAACCAGTGAAATCTGAGAAGGAGTGAGGTTAGTACTCCAAATGTTTAGAGGAAATTTGTTGCTGGTGCCCAAAGTTTGGTTTCAGTAACTTTATTTCCTCTTTCCATTTCTAGCAACTCCATTCATAACCCCTGTGCTTACCACCTAACTCTTTACCACTTCTGTCAATATTGTATCCTGCATCAGGACCTAGATAGAGGCTCTCTCCATATTAAAGCCAAAAGTAGGCAACATGCATACAATAGCTAACTGCCCAGGTCTATGGTTTTTCCAGTAGTCGTGTACAGATGTAGAGTTCAACCATAAAGAAGACAGTGCCGAAGAATTGATGCTTTCAAACTATGGTGCTGGAGAAGACTCTTTAGAGTCTACTGATCAGCAAGGAGATCAAACCAGTCAATCCTAAAGAAAATAAACCCTGAATATTCATTGGAAGGATCGATGCTGAAGCTGAAGCTTCAATACTTTGGCCACCTGATGTGAAGAGCTGACTCATTAGAAAAGACCCTGATGCTGGGAAAGATTGAAAGCAGGAGGAGAAGGGGACCACAGAGGACAGAGAATGAGATGGTTGGATGGCATCACTGACTCAATGGACATGAGTTTGAGCAAACTGTGGGAGACAGTGAAGGACAGAGAAGCCAGGTGTGCTACAGTCTACGGGGTCATAAAGAGTCGGATACGACTTAGCAACTGAACAATACAAGATATTATATTGGGGAAATCTGGGTAATGAATATATGGAAATGGCAATTTTTGCTGTTTCTTAACTTAGATTATTTCAAAATAAAAAATATGTCTTAAAAGTCCACTATATGTGAATAGGTGCAATTTATACATACAATTTTCATTCCAAACTTAGAGAAGCAACATCAGTCATATGGGAAAACTGTTGGGTAAGGTTCACTTTCTTCCGAAAAAAAAAAACATTGGTTATTATTGCCAGACAGTGATGACATTTTCTGTTCCAGTTACAAATAGGCACCCATTCATCATTTTACCTCCCTACACTGTTAATAGTAGCAATAGATATCTTCAGTTTCTGTGAAATTATGACATTTCTGTCCACCCAGCCACATTAAACACTGAGAAAATGCCACCCCCCTTCCCTCCCCCACCGCACCCCTTGCAACTAGCATAGCCTGGAAACATTATTGCAACTAGTTTGCATAACCACTATCATGAATGCTTATAAAACAGCAGTTTGGAGTGGGATGGGGGAGCGGGGTGGAGGGGAGGGTTGTTTTTACTAATTATGCTGAATAACCAATCTTGGTGAGTGTACAGTCTTTTAAGTCTGAAGCAACAAATATGAAGCTCATAGTTTCTTTTATTCTTTACGTTCCCCTCCTCCCCTGTAATTAGATACTTCCTGAACACTAATGAGGGGGAAATGCAGATACACTTTTCAACACACACTTGCCTGTGCGATGTAACTGTTGGCTTTCAGCGAATGCTTCATAGTGTGTGGTCTGTCCAAAACCCTGTTAGTCATGTTGGCAGGAGAGATGGACTTCTCTTGGAAAGGTAAAAAAAAAAAAAAAAATACCCACAGACTAGAAGGTTTTGTCATTCTCTGCTTCTCTGGTGGTTAAAAGAATCTGCACCATGCAGGAGACCCAGGTTCAATCCCTGGGTGGGGAAGATCCCCTGGAGAAGGAAATGGCAACCCACTCCAGTATTATTGCCTGGAGAATTCCATGGACAGACAAGTACGGTCAGCCACAGTTCATGGGATCGCAAAGAGTCAGACACAGGACTGACTAACACTTTTCCCTGCCTAGAATTATGGGAAACAGGGAAACAAGGGGTTATCATGGACATGTGAAGGTGAACTGAAGGTGTTAGTCACTCGGTCGTGTCCGACTCTTTGGGACCCCACGGACTGTAGCCCTCCAGGCTCCCCTGTCCATGGAATCCTTCAGGCAAGAATATTGGAGTGAGTAGCTATTTACTTCTCCAGGAGAACTTCCTGACCCAGGGATCAAACCCATGTCTCCTGCATTGCAGGTGGATTCTTTACTGTCTTAGCACCAGGGAAGCCCAATCATGGACATACTTCAGAGATATTGCAGGTTTGGTTCCAGACCACTGCAAAAAAGGCAGTATTTCAATAAAACTAAGCACAAAAAATGCTTTGGTTTCCGAGTGCATAGTAAAGTTATATTTAAACTGTAATGGAGTCTATTACATGTGCAGTAGCATTGTGTCCAAAGAACAATATACAAACCTTAATTTAAAATACTTTATTGCTAACTACCATCTCAGCCTTTCAATTCAGTTCAGTTGCTCAGTCATGTCAGACTCTTTGCGACACCATGGACTGCAGCACACAAGGCTTCCCTGTCCTTCACCAACTCCGGAAATTGCTCAAATTCATGTCTACCGAGTAGATGATGACATCCAACCATCTCATCCTGTGTCATCCCCTTCTCCTCCTGCCTTCAATCAGTCCCAGCATCAGGGTATTTTCTAACAAGCCAGATCTTTGCATTAGGGGGCCAAAGTATTGGAGGTTCACCTTCAGTATCAGTCCTTCCAGTGAATATTCAGGACTGATTTCCTTTAGGATTGACCGGTTTGATCTCCTTGCAGTCCAAGGGACTCTCAAGAGTCTTCTCCAACACCACAGTTCAAAAGCATCAATTCTTTGGCACTCAGCCTTCTTTATGGTCCAGCTCTCACATCCATACATGACTACTGGAAAAACCATAGCTTTGACTAGATGGACTTTTGTTGGCAAAGTAATGTATCTGCTTTTTAATATGCTGTCTAGGTTGGTCATAGCTTTTCTTTCAAGGAACTAACATCTTTTAATTTCATGGCTTCAGTCACCATCTGCAGTGATTTTAGAGCCCAAAAAATAAAGTCTCACTGTTTCCATTGTTTCCCCATCTGTTTGCCATGAAGTGATGGGACCAGATGCCAAGATCTTAGTTTTTTGAATGTTGAGTTTTAAGCCAGCTTTCTTACTTTCCTGTTTCCCCTTCATCAACAGGCTCTTCAGTTTCTGTTCTATTTCTGCCATTAGGGTCTTATCATCTGCATATTTGAGTTTATTGATATTTCTCCTGGCAATCTTGATTCCAACTAGTGCTGGATAACCAGCCCAGCATTTCACATGAGGTACTCTGCATGTAAGTTAAATAAACAGGGTGACAATATACAGCCTTGACATACTCCTTTCCCAATTTGGAACCAGTCTGCTGTTCTGTGTCTGGTTCTAACAGTTGCTTCTTGACCTGCATACAAGTCTCTCAGGAGGCAGGTAAAGTGGCCTGGTATTTCCATCTCTTGAAGAATTTTCCACAGTTTGTTGTGATCCACACACTCAAAAGCTTTAGCATAGTCAGTGAAGCAGAAGAAGATTTTTTTCTGGAATTCTCTTGCATTTTCTATGATCCAGTGGATGTTGGCAATTTGATCTTTGGTTCCTCTAGCTTTTCTAAAATCAGCTTGAACATCTGGAAGTTCTCTCTTCATGTACTATTGATTCCTGGCTTGGAGAATTTTGAGAATTATTTTGCTAGCGTGTGAGACGAGTGCAATGTGCAGTAGGGTGAGCATTCTTTGGCGTTGCCTTTCTTCGGGATTGGAATAAAAACTGACCTTTCCCAGCCCTGTGGCCATTGCTGAGTTTTCCCAATTTGCTGGCAAATTGAATGTGGCACTTTTACAACATCATCACTGAGGATTTGAAATAGCTCAGCTGGAATTCCATCACCTCCACTAGCTTTGTTCGTAGTGATGCTTCCTAAGGCCCACTTGACTCTGCATTCCAGGATGTCTGGCTCTAGGTGAGTGATCACACCATCATGGCTATCTTTGTCATCAAGGTTTTTTTGTATACTTCTTCTGTGTATTCTGGTCACCTCTTCTTATTTTCTTCTGCTTCTGTTAGGTCTATAACATTTCTGTCCTTTATTGTTCCCATCTTTGCACGAAATGTTCCTTTGGTATCTGTAATTTTCTTTAAGAGATCTCCAGTCTTTCCCATTCTGTTGTTTTCCTCTATTTCTTTACATTGATCACTGAGGAAGGCTTTATCTCTCCTGGCTATTCTGAAACTCTGCATTCAGATGGATATATCTTTCCTTTTCTCCTTTGTCTTTAGCTTCTCTCCTTTTCTCAGCTGTTTGTAAGGCCTCCTTAGACAACCATTTTGCCTTTTTGCATTACTTTTTCTTGGGGATGGTCTTGATCCCTGCATCCTGTACAATGTCACGAAACTTTGTCCATAGTTCTTCAGGCACTCTATCAGATATAATCCCTTGAATCTATATGTCACTTCCACTGTATAATCATCAGTTCAGTTCAGTCGCTCAGTCGTGTCCGACTCTTTGCGACCCCATGAATCGCAGCATGCCAGGCCTCCCTGTTCATCACCAACTCCCGGAGTTCACTCAGACTCACGTCCATCGAGTCAGTGATGCCATCCAGCCATCTTATCCTCGGTCATCCCCTTCTCCTCCTGCCCCCAATCCCTTCCAGCATCAGAGTCTTTTCCAATGAGTCAACTCTTTGCATGAGGTGGCCAAAGTACTGGAGTTTCAGCTTCAGCATCATTCCTTCCAAAGAAATCCCAGGGTTGATCTCCTTCAGAATGGACTGGTTGGATCTCCTTGCAGTCCAAGGGACTCTCAAGAGTCTTCTCCAACACCACACTTCAAAAGCATCAATTCTTCGGCGCTCAGCCTTCTTCACAGTCCAACTCTCATATCCAAACATGACCACAGGAAGAACCATAGCCTTGACTAGACAGTCCTTGGTCGGCAAAGTAATGTCTCTGCTTTTGAATATACTATTTAGGTTGGTCATAACTTTTCTTCCAAGGAGTAAGCGTCTTTTAAATTCATGGCTGCAGTCACCATCTGCAGTGATTTTGGAGCCCAAAAAAATAAAGTCTGACACTGTTTCCACTGTTTCTCCATCTATTTCGCACGAAGTGCTTGGACTGGATGCCATGATCTTCGTTTTCTGAATGTTAAGCTTTAAGCCAACTTTTTCACTCTCCACTTTCACTTTCATCAAGAGGCTTTTTAGCTTCTCTTCACTTTCTGCCATAAAGGTGATGTCATCTGCATATCTGAGGTTATTGATATTTCTCCTGGCAATCTTGATTCCAGCTTGTGTTTCTTCCAGTCCAGCATTTCTCATGATGTACTCTGCATATAAGTTAAATAAGCAGGGTGACAATATACAGCCTTGACATACTCCTTTTCCTATTTGGAACCAGTCTGTTGTTCCATGTCCAGTTCTATCTGTTGCTTCCTGACCTGCATACAGATTTCTCAAGAGGCAGGTCAGGTGGTCTGGTATCCCCACCTCTTTCAGAATTTTCCACAGTTGATTGTGATCCACACAGTCAAAGGCTTTGGCATAGTCAATAAAGCAGAAATAGATGTTTTTCTGGAACTCTCTTGCTTTTTCCATGATTCAGCGGATGTTAGCAATTTGATCTCTGGTTCCTCTGCCTTTTCTAAAACCAGCTTGAACATCAGGGAGTTCACGGTTCACGTATTGCTGAAGCCTGGCTTGGAGAATTTTGATAAGGGATATGATTTAGATCATACTTGAATGGTCTAGTGGTTTTCCCTACTTTCCTCAGTTTAAGTCTGAATTTGGCAATAAGTAGTTCATAATCTGAGCCACAGTCAGCTCCTGGTCTTGTTTTTGCTGATGGTATAGAGCTTCTCCATCTTTGTCTGAAAAGAATATAATAAATGTGATTTTGGTATTGGCCAGCTGGTGATGTCCGTGTGTAGAGCTGTCTCTTGTATTGTTGGAAGAGGGTGTTTGCTATGGCCAGTGCATTCTCTTGGCAGAACTCTGTTAGCCTTTGCCCTGATTCATTTTGTACTCCAAGGCCAAACTTGCCTGTTACTCCAGGTATCTCTTGACTTCCTACTTTTGCATTCCAAAAGTCACTCAGTCGTGTCCAACTCTTTGTGACCCTGTGGACTATACAGTTCATGGAATTCTCCAGGCCAAAATACTGGAGTGTGTAGTCTTTCCCTACTCCAGGGGATCTTCCCAATCCAGGGATCGAACCCAGGTCTCCCACACTGCAGGTGGATTCTTTCCCAGCTAAGCCACAAGGGAAGTCCAAGAATACTGGAGTGAGTAGCCTATCCCTTCTCCAGTGGATACTCCTGAACCAGGAATCAGACCAGGGTCTCCTGCATTGCAGGTGGATTCTTTACCAACTGAGGTAGAAGGACATTTTTTTCTGGTGTTAGCTCTAGAAGGTCTTGTAGGTCATCATAGAATCATTCAACTTCAGCTTATTCAGCACTAGTGGGGGGCACATACTTTGATCACTGTAATATTGAATAGTTTGCCTTTGCGAGTCATAATCTTTTGCTGGTGGAGAGTCCCACCTCAATGTTGATGGCTGCTGACTGACCAGGATGGTGGTTTCTGAAGGCTGGGCTGACTATGGCAATTTCTTTTGTGTGTGTGTAGCAATTACTTAGAATGAGACAACAATGGAGGTTGCCGCATCAATTAATTCTTCCTCACAAGCACAATTTCTCTGTAGCATGCAATGTTATTTGAGAGCATTTTACCCAGAGCAAAATTCTTTCAAAATTGGAGTCAATCCTCTCAAACCTTGCTATTGCTTTACCAACTAAGTTTATGTAATATCTTAATTGTTTCACTGTCATTTCAACAGTCTTCACAGCATCCTCACCTGGAGTAGATACAACCTTAAGAAAATACTTTGCTCATCCATAAGAAGCACCTCCTCATCCTTTCAAGTTTCATCAATCAGACTGTAGCAATTCAGTCACATCTTCAGGCTCCCTTCTAGTTCCAGTTCTCTCAGCATTTCCACCACAGTTATTTACTCCACCAAAATCTTGAACCCCTCAAAGTCATCCTTGAGGGTTGGAATCAACTTCCTATAAACTTCTGTGAATGTTGATATTGTGACCTCTTTCCATGAATCACAAATGTTCTTCATGGCATCCAGAATTGAGAATCCTTTATAAGGTTTTCAGTTGACTTTGCCCAGACCAATCAGAGGCAGCAATTGCCATATAAAATTTACTTCTTAAAGAACAAGACTTGAGTCAAATAAATGGATGCTGTGTCAAGAGGCATGAAAACAACATTAATTGCATCTCTGTCTGAGCTCTTGGGTAATAACTGCATTGTCAATGAACAGTAGTAGTATTTTGAAAGGCCTTTGTTTCGAGAAGTAGGTCTCAATCGTAGGCTTAAAATATTCAATAAATCATGTTGTAAACAGATACGCTTTCATCCAAGCTTTGTTGTTCCATTTATAGATCACAGCAGAGTAGATTCTTAAGGGCTCTAGGATTTTTGGAATGGTAAATGAGCACTGGCTTCAACTTAAAATCACAAGATGCAACTGTGAAATCAGCCTGTCCTTTGAAACTTTAAAGCCAGTCAATGACTTCCCCTCTCTAGCTATTGAAGTCCTAAATAGCATCTTCTTCCAATAGAAGGTCGTTTCATCTCCATTGAAAATCCATTGTTTAGCCACCTTCAGTGATTACCTTAGCTAGAGCCTTTGGATAATTCACTGTAGCTTCTACATGAGTACTTGCTGCCTCACCTCGCACGTGTCTTCTTTACTGAAACCTCAAGAACCAAGCTCTGTTAGATTCAAACGTTTCTTCTGCAGTATCCTCACCTCTCTAAATCCTCATAAAACAGAAGAGAGTTAGAGCCCTGCTCACCATTAGGCTTTGGCTGAATTAAATTTTGTAGTTAACTGGATCTTTCATACAGACCACTGAAACTTTCTCCATATCAGCAGGAAGGCTGCTGACTGTTTTGCTTTCTTATCATTCATGTGCTCACTAGAGTAGCATTTTTAATTTCCTCAAGAACTTTTCCTGCGCATTTCACAACTTAAGCTAACTCCGGCACAAGAGGCCTAGCTTCCGGCCCATCTCAACTTTCAACATGCCTTCTTCACTAAGCTTAACCTTATTTCTAGTGTTTTATTTAAAAGTGAGAGACATGTGACTTTTCCTTTCATGTGAGCACTGAAAGACCACAGTAGGGCCTATTAACTGGTATAATTTCAAGATTGTTGTGTCTTAGGGACTAAAGAGACCTAATGAGAGGGACAGAGGTGGGGAGCAGACAGCGGATAGAGCCTTCAGAACACACACAATACTGACTAAGTTTACTGTCCTATATGGGTGCAGTTTGTGGAGCCTCCACACAATTATAGTAGTTTCTTTATCTGTACATGGGAGAAATGGTTCCCACACCTCACAGAGGCAATGGGAGGATGAATTGAAGATATGTATGTCAACAATTATGCACAGTACCTAGCAGGTCATAAGTATACAAACGTATCATTTGTTATTATTAGTTATGAAACATGCTTTCTCCCAAATTCCTGAGACTGGTTTGGCTCTATGAAGATTTCTAAGAAACTCAAATAGGCAAGTTTGAAGAACATCTTTTCTATAAAGACTGTGTATTTGTCATACTCAAAAATGAGTTTTAATTGAGATTAAAAAGTACTGCTATTTCTGATCTATAAAATTGTATGTATGTGTCTGCGACTTCACTTTAACTTTTCACTTTCCACTTTCATTGGAGAAGGCAATGGCAACCCACTCCAGCGTTCTTGCCTGGAGAATCCGAGGGACGGGGGAACCTGGTGGGCTGCCATCTGTGAGGTCACAAAGAGTTGAACACAACTAAAGCGACTTAGCAGCAGCAGCAGCATATGCATACATATATGTGTGTGTGTGTATATATATATATATATATATATATATAACTCTGATTTATCTGCTTCCAAATTCAAAGCTTTCTCCATTATTCTGGATATAGAAACATGTCCTAAAAGGACTAAGGATAGTTCATCACTGTTTCCATCATCATCCATAAATATAAATACACACACACACACACAGTTACTAAGACATCAGTAAAGTTTTAAATCCTTAAATTACTTTGCTGTTGCTTTCCTAAAACCTAGGCTAAGAAAAGAGTTAGACATCACCAACACGCACAGAAGAATGAAGAAACAGTAAGAATTAAGTAAATGAGCTGCTTTAAATTAGAACTGTCTCTCAGGCTGTGTGAGTGTGCTAAGTCACTAAGTCATGTCCAGTTCTTTGCAACCCTATGGAGTGTAGCCCACCAGACTTCTCTGTCCGTGGGATTTTCCAGACAAGAATACTGGAGAGGGTTACCATTTCCCTCTCCAGTGATCTTCCCAATCCAGGGATCAAACCTGTGTCTCCCATATTGCTTGCACTGCCAGGCAGATTCCTTACCACTGAGCCACCTGGGAAGCCTGTCTCTTAGGCTGAACCCTAATTTTAATACAAGGACTTCCCTGATGGTACGTTGGATAACGGTCTGCCTGCTAATGCAGGGAACACAGGTTCAATTCCTGGTCCAGGGAGATCCCACATGCGCTGGAACAACGAAGCCCATGCACCACAACTACTGAAGTCCATACGCCTAGAGCCTGTGCTCTTCAACGAGAGAAGCCACTGCAAGAAGCCCCCGCACCACAAGCAAAGAGTATCCCCTGCACCCCTTCACAAGAGAAAGCCTGTGCAGCAACAAAGACACCGTGCAGCCCAAAATTACATAAATACACACACACACACACATGCACAAAATCTGTTAAAATAACTCTCCCATTTCCAAGGAAATGGAAAAGCATGCCACCAGATACAAAGGCACAGATTAATGAACTGGGTCTATTTCTCAAGCCAGGAAACCAAGAGTATGGTTTGTGCCGGTTGGGCCCTGCAGTGAGATACCTGCTCCCTCACTGATGTTCGTCCACAATATTCCTTTTGAATTGACTTTTTCCACTCTTTATTTTTATTCCTAGACCACTGACTCTGCTTCTTTGTCTCTCAAATTTTCATTATTGAGAGTTCATTATTTATTCAGACAAGTTTATACGGAAAATCTCCTAGAGTTTCAGAACAGAGAAAGATTTCTGTGGTTTAAAACAGACAAGGCTTGCTGGAGAAGGCAAAAAACTGAGCTGATATTTGAAACCAGGAAAGGGCCCAAATGTCTAGAAAGGGGAGGATGAAAACATGTGCTGTGGGAAAAGGTCATGAATAGCAAGCTACAGCCACAGTGGAGATGCCCTTCCCATCTCAGGCTCTTATCAGTGCTACCCAGTCACCCCAAAATGCCGCCCAAAACCTTCCTACCCCTCCCACATACCTTCTTGGCCTTGCTATGCATGGTCTGTGAGATCTTAGTTCCTGGATCAAGGACTCAAACCTGGGGCCCTTGGCAGTGTAAGCACAGAGTTTTAACCACTGGACTACCAAGGACTCCCTCCCCCACATGCCTTCAGCACAGCAGAGTCTCTGCCTGTCCTTCAGGATTCTGCATAAACTCACTCTCTGAAGTAAACCGGCTCTTTTATCTACGTGGTTAGGACCCTGTATTTCTCCTAGATACCTCTTACCACAGGATTATGTACGCTACTGCCATGATTTAGAGGGTATTGAGCAACAAGAGGGAAACTCTGTCTCCTTCTCCCTGTATTCTTGTTGGACCTCAAGTGATCACTCAACTAATATTTATTAAAGGATAAATGAACAAACTTGGGGATTTGTACCGAGTATAGGGGAAAACTGATTAAACCACAGATGAGGTTCGGCGTTGAGTAACAGTTAAGGAGAAGTAGAACCTAATTATAGAACCTGGAATGACAAGCTGGAAAATATCTCAGCAATTACTAATTTAAATACTTAATCTTCAAAGTTCACATTAAACATTTGCTAGATGCCAGTGATGCTGTGCTAAGTGATTTTTATATATCATCCTGTTTTGCCTTCATAATAAGAGAGGAATTGCTATTGCCGTTTTAGAAATAAAGGGTGAGTATTTAAAATCAGTTTAAAAATCACTGACAACTCAAACTGAGGCAGATGGGCCCTCATTTACTCTACAAGAGAATACTGACTTCCAGAAAGACTAAGAAATGTTTCCCAGCTCGTCCGGCTTCAAATGTTGAGCTGGTCCTAGAATCCTGACCCTCTAACTCGTACCAAATTCTCTTTCCACCTCATTCTGCCATTCTACAGAAGAAACCACAGCCCAGGCAGAGAAAGCGGACACAGTGGAAGTGATGCTTTGTATTCACTTGCTAGGGCTACTGGGATAAAACACCACAACCTACATGGCTTAAACAACAGAAATTTATGTTCTGATAGTTTTAGAGGCCAGAAGACTGAGATCAAAATGCCCAGCAGGTGTGGGGCTTTATGGCTTTCCTGTGTCTTAGTTGCAGTACGTGAGAGTTTCTAGTTGTAGCTCTGGCTTCTCTTGTGGGCGCAGGGGCTCTAGACTGCAAGGGATCAAAACTTGCAGTACACAGATTTACTTGCCCCACAGCATGTGGGGGTCTTAGCTCGCTAACCACGGATTGAACCCATGACCCCTGCATGGAAGGTGAATTCTTAGCCACTGGACCACCAGGGAGGTCCCAGGTTTGGCTTCTTCTGATGCCTTTCTTCTTGGTTTGAAGATACCATCTTCTCCCTGAATCCACACATGTTCTTTCCTCTGCACCCACGTTCCCCTGGTGTTTCTTTGAGTGTCCAAATCTTTGCAACCCCATGAACCATAGTCCACCAGGCTTCTCTGTCCATGGAATTCTCCAGGCAAGAATACCGGAGTGGGCTGCCATACCCTTCTCTAGGGGATCTTCCTGATGCAGGGATCAAATCCAGCTCTCTTGCATTGCATGCAGATTCTTTACTGTCTCAGCCACCAGGGAAGACCCTTCTCATAATAACACCAGTCAGTTTGATGAGGGCCCATCCTGAGGGCCTCGTTTAACTCCGTTGTCTCTTTAAAGACCTAATCTCCAAAAACAGTCACATTCTCAGGGCCTGGGTGGGGGTGGTTAGGACTTTAACATATGAATAGGGAGGGGCACAAATTAGTCCACATCACAGTTCAGTAATATAAATGCAACAGATAAACAAGTAAGCATACAACTGTTAACGGAAAAGGGTGGCATTTGAGAAGGGAGGAGTAACCAGCAGAGAGGTCCAGAAGTCATAAAATGGGCACCTCAACTAGGGCCGGGAGGAGATAAAGAAGAGAGAGCACAGCACTGTTTAGGTATACCAGCCTCCCTTATCTGGTTATTTTGAAAGCACACCGCATACGTGCACATGTGCATATGTGCGCACGCGCACGCGTGCACACACACACACACACACACACACAGTGTACTTAAGTGAGACACAATGCATAATGTAGTTTATTTTACCCCTTCATGATTGGGAAGTACAAAACTATTTTAAGGACCAGAAAACTGGCTAGCCCAGTTTCACATGCTGCATTACAAAAAAGCAATAATGTGTCCTCACAGTCTGCTGTTATTTTTCCATTGTTTCACCACTTTGGTGGCAAAAAATAAAGAGCCATTCAGGCTCTATTTTAAGATCACAAAAAAGAAGCAGTCATAATCACCACCTAGACAGACTTTGTGCACATTTGTAAGCTGAGGTCTAAAGATATAAACAAACCTAGAGTTCACCCAGTTTCGGAAACAGCTGAACTCATCTTGCACTCTCAAGCTGGGGCCCTTTCTTTACACCCTTTCAGCATCCCTTCCTCTCCTTTCCCTCCACTCCCCTGAAACACTCAGGCTAAAAAGATAATAGAGCCAAAATTAGAAGAGCATTTGTATACAACTTAGTTTGACCACTATTTTAAGTTGCTAAGCTATTTTTTGGTGGTGTGAAGCAGGCTTAAGATATGTATCTGAAGGAAAGAAATAACTGAGTTTCTCTCCGTGATTGGTTAAATAAAGCTGGAAAAGAGCCATTTTCACCTTTTATACTTTTTTAGATTTGAATCATAGTTATTAGACGCTGACTTACAAATCCTACATGGATGGTTTTTTAAAAATTCCTCTTCTCACAATGGACCTAGAGTCTATCATACAGAGTGAAGTAAGTCAGAAAGAGAAAAACATCATATATTAATATATATGTATATGGGATCTAGAAAAATTGTACAGATCAATCTATTTTCAGGCGAGGAATAGAGACTCAGATGGCTTTCCCTGCTGTGGCAATCTTGAGTACATCATAAAAGGAGGCAGCAATTAAAGAGGCAGTGGAGCCCTCAACAAAACACAGATACACTCTAGGGGGACATATTTGCAAACCCTAGAGATCAGTAGACAGCGGATGTGTGGACACAGAGAGGGGAGGGGAGGATGGGATGAACTGAGGGTAGCACTGACATATATATACACTAATGCGGGTAAAACAGACAGCTGATGGGAACCTGCTGTGTAGCACAGAGAGCTCAACTCGGTGCTCTGTAATGATCTTAACTTGTGGGATGAGGGGAGGTGGAGGGTGAGAAGGAAGCTTAAGAGGGAAGAAACACCTGTGTACATACAGCTGATTCACTTTGATGTACAACAGAAACTAGTATCATATTGTAAAGCAGTTATATTCCAAAAATAAAATATGAAAAAAAAAGTTTTTAAAAATGTTCTTCCCCACACAGACCACTATGGATTAATGCCTCACTGACACTGAACAAACTATATTACGCTCATTTTCAGAAAATGTTCCACCTTTTACTTAAAAGAAACCGATCATGGAGAGGAATCAGTATTAACGCTTCTTAACTATACCTAACAACATGGCACAAAATGCCAGGAAAAGGAATGGGTTTTGAAAAGTGCATTTATTTCTACAATTTTCTCTCTCCAGACGAGACGGTTTGCAAATAATGTCCCCCTAGAGTGTATCTGTGTTTTGTTGAGGGCTCCACTCCCTCTTTAATTGCTGCCTCTTTTTATGACGTACTCAAGATTGCCACAGCAGGGAAAGACATATCTTTTTCTAAAGAAAACAGTCCAGGGAAACCCCCCAGGAAAACCGTCATGATGGCTTCAGTGTTTCATGAAAGCCATTTTATTACTGGATGAGTTATAACATTCTGGAGAAGTTTTACTTTTCAACTCACACTGTAACTATTTAAAGCAGCCACTGAGGTTGATCTCATAATTAAAAGTGGGATGCTGACTATGATCCTGAAGTGGAAAAAAATGAAAGAAAAAATAGCAGGAGCTGTGGAAGATCAGAGGCTCCGTATACCCACCCATCTCATGGGTTACTGGGAAGCTAAACCACGAAGCATGACATGAGCGTTCTACAAATCCTGGATTGTGTAACATTTAATATGGGTTCAAGTTCACCATTCTGTTTTCAGGTTGTAAGAAGTTTTAGAAGGGGCTTCTAGACACTGTGAATGATAATTCGCTTTTGAAATAATCCAGAAATTTAGTCGTTTGCAGGATTAAGAACTCTGTTCATAGGAAGTGTGCATATGAGGAGGAATTCTCAGGAGCCCTTAAGATGTTTTGTGTCTTGGATCTATTTGGCAGTCTGGTGAAGCCTGCAGACCCCATGATATGGTCTGACACTGAAAAATTCTTAAAATGAAAACACTGGTTTACAAAGGAAACCAATTATATTGAAATACATGGAATCTATGCAGTGTAGTAGACCTCTTAAATGGTATTTATGTATGCTTTGAAGGCTTGCATTTTCTCTCGCTACCTCTGTGGAATACACCCAGATAATTCTAAAGTTCAATGTAAAATTTTTGAAGACAGAACTTACAGAACTGTAAGGGGTGAAACAATAGAAAACAAAATGGCTTTTGTTCCCTCTGCTAGCACTGTAATAAACATGTAAACCCAACCTGAATATTTAGGGGTTACATATAATAAGCACATGGAGAAAGAAATGGCAACCCCCTCCAATATTCTTGCTTGAAAAAGCACATGGACAGAGGAGACTGGAGGGCTGCTGTCCATGGGATCACAAAGAGTCAGACGTGACTGAGCAACTAACACACACACACACATCATAAGCACAGGTTAAAATGAACTAGAAATACTCATTTGCTCCAAATTATGAAATTTACATTTCCTCAACCTCTGATCAACAGCAGAGAACAGAGACAAGAACATTAATAAAACCTGTAAGAATGTTTCAGTTGAGCTTCCACCCATGAAATAGTATGCCTGAATGGGTTTGTGAAAATGCAAAATTACCAAAAGCAAAGTTATACTCTTCTCTTCGTTTTGGACAGGAAGAAGTTTGATCACTAAACCACAGCCTAAGGAAATTTGGGCAGCACCAGGAATAAAGTCCAGGATGACTTTCCAACACATGTTAGACATGTGTCGTTGAAACAGGGAGGAAAGGAGGACAAAGAGGCATCTCCCGAGTGGCAGGCCGTGCATCTGAGAAACATCCAAGCCAGAAGCACACTCAAGTTCATCTGATCACAAAGAGCTTCCTCTCCATACCTCCCTGCCCAGCCTGACACACACAGATTCACTGCTTCCGTTCATGGAAGCACCTGGCCATCAACAGTATAAAACCAGAGCACTTCAATAAAAATATTTATGAAAAATGGCTATTGAATCAAAAATTTATTAAAACAAGATTTTTTTTAACTTTGAGGAAATACAAGAGTCAGTATTTCTTTTTTTAAATAACCTTTATAAAACTTTTTATTTCATCGTGGGGTATAGCTGATGAACAACGTTGTGATAGTTCACGGTGAACAGCGGAGGGACTCAGCCATATATATACCTGTATCCATTCTCCCTCCAACTCCCATCCCATCCTGCTTCATAACATTCACCAGAGCTCCCTGTACTGTCCAGCGGATCCTTGTTGGTTATCCATTCTAAATATGGCAGTGTGTACATGAGAAGACCCTTCTTTGCAGTGGTGGATTACAATCACTCAATGTTTCAGCTCTCTTTACATTGCACAGTTGTAATGGTTCCAAGTCTATAACCACTGTCTTCTAGGGAGCACTGAGGTGGCCTTAGGAGCTAGCAGGAGTTGAGGAGTAAGATATAAACTATACACTAGAACCCAGCTAGACATCCAAGAAAGGTAGGCATGGCAACAGTTAAAACTTTTAGAACTTAACAATCTATCAACTAGGAAGGAAAAGGAGCCCAGCAGAATGGCTCCTGGAAATAGGTAAAGGCACTGAGGGCCACTGAAGTATAGAACCAGGCCTACCAGTTGGCTAAGCCCAGAGGCCAAGAGTGTAAAAGAACAAAGACTCAATCCTTGCCAATCAGATGCTGGAAATCAAGCTAATTTGTGACTACTCCCTACTAGTTAATAATTACCCTAGAAAAAAGGATGTGTATTCTACATGCTCATGAATTTCTATGTATTTTTATTTTAGGTGTTTTGTTTTGTTTGCTTTGTGTATTTGGTGGTTTATTTTAAGGATTTCTAGATTTTCTTTCACTCTTTAAAGATTTCACTCTTTCTAGATTTCTTTCACTCCCGCTGAAACCAAACAAAACAAAGCTATCCAGAAAAACTGAAGCCATTCTGGCTTCCCGAGGTTTGCTCCTAGCATTTAAACATAGCTGGAGAAAAACCACCTAACCTGGCAAACTGGTTTTTAATCTTAGGTTCACTTTCTCAAATCTCAGAGAGGCTCTCACGACTACACAGCATCTTGCTAAATTGTTCTGGTGCCCTTGTATGCCAACACTAGGAAGACTTTCTTCTCCCCTTCAAGTCTCTCACCTGACCCCACCCTCACTCTTGGCTGTGACCTCATTTCCCTTCTCTGAAAACACAGAAGGCAGCGGACAGAAGTTCCCCATCTTCCCACCAGCGACTCTGCCAACTCCTCTGCCCAGGCACTCGGGTTCTCCTTCTCCCTGTCATGAAGGAAGCAGAGTTCCCCCTCCTGTTGCGACCCATGGGTGGCTTCTAGACACAAAATCCCTCTATCTTCCTCAGGTACTTCCCTCTAATGGCCATGTCTTTCTTTTCTAAGTTATCAAACTTTACTTTCTACTAGATTATCTGATTGGCAAACTGTGTTAGTCTCCCGCTGACTTCACATTTCTTTTCCCTTCATGTTTCCATTTTTTAAAAAATAGTAGGAATACACCACTTGCTTTAACGACTAGAAAAACAATTATGGTTACTATTAAAATATCAGTAAATTACCAAATAAAGCTGAAAAAAAAATCCCTTCCAACCTGTTTTCCGGTGTTGAAGACTGCCTTCTCCTGGGGTGTTTTTCCACCCCCTTCTTCCATCAGTGAACATGTCTGGGGTCTCTCAAAAGACAAACTCCCACTTCTACACTCACACATCAGTACCAAAGATGCCCAGCATTAAAAGACGCTTACTCCTTGGAAGGAAAGTTATGACCAACCTAGAGAGCATATTCAAAAGCAGAGACATTACTTTGCCAACAAAGGTCCATTTAGTCAAGGCTATGGCTTTTCCAGTGGTCATGTATGGATGTGAGAGTTGGACTGTGAAGAAGGCTGAGCGCTGAAGAATTGATGCTTTTGAACTGTGGTGTTGGAGAAGACTCTTGAGAGTCCCTTGGACTGCAAGGAGATCCAACCAGTCCATTCTGAAGGAGATCAGCCCAGGGGTTTCTTTGGAAGGAATGATGCTAAAGCTGAAACTCCAGCACTTTGGCCACCTCATGTGAAGAGTTGACTCATTGGAAAAGACCCTGATGCTGGGAGGGATTGGGGGCAGAAGGAGAAGGGGACGACAGAGGATGAGATGGCTGGATGGCATCACCAACTCGATGGACATGGGTTTGAGTGAACTCCGGGAGTTGGTGATGGACAGGGAGGCCTGGCGTGCTGCGATTCATGAGGTCGCAAAGAGTCGGACACGACTGAGAGACTGAACTGAACTGAACTGAACTCCTCAAGGTTCTGCCAAGAGTATGTCTCCATTTTTATGTTGTGTTTCCTGGACACATTTCTTGAAAGGGCCATTTGCTCCCAGTGTATCTATTCATGTCCTCAGAGTCCTCACCTCCCATCCCCTCCGCCATGTTATCGAATCCCCACCGCTCCACTGGAACTGCTCTTATTAACGCCACTAATGACTTCCAAGTTTTCAAACGTGGTTGTCAACTTTCCTGTTTCTCTGGAACCACTTTGCTTTTTTGGTTCCACGACATTATCCTAACTACTGGTTTTCCATCAGATTGCTTGGTTGTTCCTTTGCAGGCTTATTTGCAAATGCTGTTCTCTGTCTCAAGCTCCCATCTGAGCTTCACCACCCTCAATCCCTTCCCCTTTCATGCCTGGCTTCTCAACCTTCACATCCCAGTTTAAATTTTACCTCCCCAGGAAACCTTTCCTTCACCTCCCCAGGTTAGCCTGTAGTAATAAAGTCCATTTGCTCCTCTTATTATTTGTTTATTATTTGCTTAATTATTATCTCTCTCCTCCAAGAAGGAATTAACTCTTTATTCAGGTATGTTGTAAACATAGCACTGTGCCTAGCATGTAGTTAGTATTAATTAAAACATACTGAATTCGTGAAGGAAAACATGTGCATAGCCCAGAGATCAAACATTCCTGGATAATACTAGCATCTGCCTTTTTATTTCCTTGACCCAGCAGGTAAAATTCTTAAGTGCAAAAGTGAGTACAGACTATCTAATATGCTTTCTCTAATACCTCTTCTTCTTTGAAGAATTTTTAAAAGGTATATGTTTCCTACTCTTTTCTTAGGCATGTTGCATATATTAATGAATGCGTGTGTGTGCTAAGTCACTTCAGTCCTGTCTGACTCTTTGCCACCCCATGGGCTGTAGCCCACCAGGCTCCAGCTCTTCCCTGGAATTCTCCAGGGAAGAATACTGGAGTGGGTTGTCATGCCCTCCTCCAGGAGATTTTCCCAACCCGGGGATCAAGTCATATTCATGAATAGTATCTAGAAATTCTTTTCTTCACAGAAAATTATAATTTCTACAAGAGCGCTCTTTTCATTGTGACAATAAATTTAAGCAGACAGTAAAATTTTCTGCAAACACTGAATGAGTCTCAAAAAACTGGTACTTTTATTGCTTTTCACTGACAACCGAGGGGTCATTAGTGGTAAAAATAAGAAAAAAATCTCATATAAACATTGTGAACATTTATATATTTTAAATATAAACCCCTGCTTGCCACTGCCTCAAAAAGTAAATACCACACATCTTAATATTTTGCAACTAAATTTTTAATTAAACAATCTTTATAAATGAGAATTTTTGCTGTGAGAAATCATCCTAAAATATGTTAAGGGCACACTTATCAATAATATAATGATATTCTGAAGTCATATTTGAACATGAATTCCCATTGCACACTGAAAGCAATGATTTTGAAAACTAGTTCCATGAACTACAGAAATGCCCTAGCATCGTCTCTTTGAGATCTAAGTTCATACAACCTCAACCAGCTTTAAACTCATCTGCCACTTCTTCATGACAGTTGCATGGAAAGGAAGTTGATACCTGTTTGAGGTAGATAATAACAGGGACTGATGGATACTAAGAAATCTTAATTACAAATGCAGGAATCTAGTATGTCCTCAAAGCCATATGCATCTTTAGATACTTTCTCCCAGGATGCTGTTCTAGAAATTCTTACTTAATTGCTCTAAATTACTTTCCTTACTGGACAGATGGTGCTAGTGGTAAAGAATCTGCCCACCAACGCAGGAGACACAAGAGACATGAGTTTGATCCCTCGGTTGGGAAGAACCCCTGGAGAAGGAAATGGCAACTCCCTCCAGTATTCTTGCCTGGAAAATTCCATGGACAGAGGAGCCTGGAAGGTTACAGTCCATGGGGTTGCAGAGTTGGACGCAACTGAAAACGTGTACACACATGCACTTTTCTTACTATTCACATAATATTGCATCAACTACATATAAAAAGATCACAAAATGGACTACCTTTTTGTTTCAAGAAATAAAAAATGAGAGCCTGGGGACAATTCTGGCATTCCAGTGGTTAAGACTCCACGCTTCCACTGCTGGAGGCATCAGTTCGATTCCTGCTTGGGAAATTAATATCCAGCATGCCAAGAAGAGGCTGAAGAAAACTTACAGACACCAGTTATCTCCCCTTAAACAATCCCAGGCAGACATTATCTCTTCTACAATTACAGATGCAAGAATCTCGCAAGAATACATAAAGGGTCTAACATCTCAATTTACTGCTGAGGTACGGCACTCATCTTGTCGAAGCTGTGGACATAAAAGTATGGGGCAAATAGGAAGTGTGTCTGTTTACTGACCGAAATTCAGAAGCTACCTGCTGACCTAATGTGTCAAGGGGCACAGTTTCATCTAGCAGTCAAACATGACCTACTGTGTGTTATTTATGATGGAGTTTTACATATGTGTGTGTAATAAGCCATTCTATAACTAAAGTTGATTTTACTCCAGAAAAAAAACAATATCTAGTTTAGGTAAGCTACTGAGTTGCTTAGAAAGGTAAAATAATGATGAGGTTTTCTTCATACAAATGATAAATCCAAAGTCAGAGTAACTATTTCGATATAAATGCTTTAAGCTAACCACCAATATGAATGAGGCCAAAGGAACCATAGGCTCTGCAGGTTATACTCAGGATATCCTAACAGAATGCTCTATTACCAAATAAAAGTAAAATCTTCAGTAGCATTATTGTTTTTTGTACAACTCATAATATGTCTATTTTGTATTTTTGGATTAAACTTCATATACCTTGTTTTCTTAAAGTAGCATATATCTCTATACAATGCTGAATAGTTACAAAGTAAGAAATTCTAAACTATAGAATACTTCTTGAGACTTCCCTGGCAGCCCAGTGGTTAAGATTCTGTGCTTCCAGACGTGCAAGTCCAATACCTAGTAAGGAAAATAAGATTCCACACGCCCTGCGGTGCCTCAGGCAAAAACAAATTAATTAATTAAATGGGAAAAAAAAGAAAAAAATTTTTTTCATTAAAAAGGAGCTAATTCAACAAATAAATAAATCATATACTACTTCTTCAATCATTCTTAAATGTTTATGCAACTTCCTCTATATGTCAATCAGTAATCCCATTATAAGAACAGAATAGTTAGGAGGGGAACTGTTGGGATGTGTACCTTCTAGTTCTTCCCCTATAATTTTTGTGATGTTAACACAAACAGGAAGAGGTGGACAGTCTTAAATAACATGCATCAAAACTGGAAATATAAACCAATCAATGAGTCAACTGAAGCACACAAAATACATCAAAATGAAAATCATAAGACTTGGATACTAAATAAGCGAGAGCAAGTCCCCAACATATGAACCCGTTCTATTCCAAGAGCGTATTCATAAGTCCCAACAAAGTTAGCCTAGGTACCCAATTAACACAAGCGACTATATAGTACTGTACTGTAATGGTTTTATATTAATAATATTTGTCACATAAAAAGCCAACACAAAAAATAGAGAAAACATTTTAAATCTTACAGTATAGTACTTTGAAATGTACAGTAGTATGGTATAACGCTGGTATACAGAGGCTGCGACATATGTTCACATCTTTGAAAGTTTACAACTTGAAGGTTTGTATATAAGGGACTTATGGTATTTAACTGTCCAACCACACCTCTTTCACATGTGTAAAATGTGAATATCTGCTCTGCTAACTTACATGGTTATTATGTGAACAAAGTTCTTAAGCAGTCTCTTTATAAACCACAAAATGCTAGTTAAACAAAAGGTATTATTGTCCCTCTGATATTTTGTTTCAAACTAGGTAATCAGAAAACAGACTGTAAATTAAATAAAATGAAAAACAAAGCTCAGTGCTACAAAAATGAGTTTTTCATATTATGGAAGACTGAAATCACACATATTATGGATATTTGTTTTCTAACTCAAAACAGACTATTACCTAAAATGCATAAACTTCCCTGCAGACTTCAGAAGTCAAGCAACTGAGGAATATTAAGGAAAAGGGCGCAGTTGATTTACAAGTGCACTCTCCTCCCTATAAAAAGGGAAAGCAAGGGAAATGAGTGCAACGTGGTCCCAGTCCCTCATCTTTGACTCAGTGGTTATTAAACTCTGACAGGGATCACTTACAGACGATTGCTGCGTTTCACTAAAGCTATTTCAACTCATTCAATAGGCAATCAAACTGGGGGTGCAGCTTCATAAATCGGCTTATGGAGGGCACTGAATTATTTAAGCTTATTTTATATTTGTATGATGGAGAAATAAATTATATTTTCAAAGAATGTTCTAAGGGTGGACCAGGAATCAAAGAGAATCCAAAAAAAAAGTGAGAATCACACACTGGCAAGGGTAGCAAAATTTGGGTGCCTCTCTTTTTCTCAGGTGTATGGCGGCATCAAAAGACAGCCACAAAATCAGCTCTGTTGCACTGGTTTCTTTGGAAAGAACTCCAGAACCAACTCTTTGGTTCTCCCAACTGTCACTGCCCTAGTGGCCAAGGAGCAGAAGAAGAATAGCTAAAGCTTAAATTCATTGTCTCTAAGTTAGTTCTTGACAAACATGGATACCATTTTTCTTACAAAGCCTTTAGCAAGAATTATCTGTAACCCTTAGTCCTGTCTCCATCTTCTCTGTATTAAGCAAGTCTGGATGTTCCTAAAGCTGTGGGAGATTCTACAAGAATCTCCCTCCCGAAAAAGGCCCTCTTCTCGGAAACCTCTTCTACTTCCCTGATTTTGTAGAAAATGACAGTCTATGAGAATAAAAAAACTTGCTTTCATTTTTCTATGCATCTCACCCACTTTTTAAGAAACGTTATCAGGAAACAATATGAACAAATCCTCTAAACTCGAAAAAAGCAATGTCTACAGAATTTCTATTTCTATTTCAAAATTTGGCCTTTAATGTTAAGACCCCCTAACACTCTTCAGAATTATTGAGGACCTGCAAGGGTCTTTGATTATATAAGTTATATCCGCTGATATTTACCACGTTAGAAATTAAAACTGAAAAAAAGATTGAAAAATCACATTAAAAGAGGCAATTCATAAACACAAAGACAGAAGGGGCTGCCATGAAAACTATTCAACCTTATTTCTGAAAGAAATGCAAATTTAAACAAGATACCATTTTCATATAACAATTGTCTCAGCTTTTTGATTTGCTGTTATTTGTTCTGTTTGAATATTAACATCATGTTGGCTTAGGGAAATTATACTCTTATTCTATTTATACATGGATACAATATTTATCAACAGAAAAATGGCAAAAATAATAACTAGCACTCCACAATATTTTGCTGAATATTTTTTAAATCCTCTAGATACTCAATAAATATTATTATTAACCTTTTACAGTTGACAAAAGAACATTTTGATTAAGCATTTGACTTAACAATCTCACCTGTACTTAGGAGAACTTTTAATAGAACTTGAAAAATACATTTTAAGAATCTATCCAGGACTTCCCTGGTGGCACAGGAGATAAGAATCCACCTACCAACGCAGGGGAGACTGGTTTGATCCCTGTCCAGGAGATTCCACATGCCACAGAGCAACTAAGCCGGTGCGCCATGACTGCTGAAGCCCCAGTGCAGCAACTGCTGAGCCCTCGTGCTGCAGAGCCTGTGCTCCACAAGAGCAGCCATGCCAATGAGAAGCCCAAACCCTGCAACAAAGAGTAGCCCCTGCTCGCTGCAACCAGAGAAAGCTGGCGCACAGCAATGAAGACCCAGCGCAACCGAAAATAAATAAATAAATAAAGTTGTAAAAATCTATCCAAATGTAACAAACAAACATTTGTTTTAAGAGGTCCTAAGTGAAACACTATTAATAACAGCAGAAAATTTTCATCCATGTAAAGATCTAGCAATTTATAATCAGCTAATACAGAATTTCCACCGACAAAAAATTAGATCTTAGAAGCATACTCTCTGGCTCATGGCTAGACTGCCATCACTTGCATAGTGCCTGACCCATAGGAGGGCTCACTAATATTTGTTTACTATCTGAATGAATATCAAAGAAAAACTAAAGACTATAAAAATGTCTTGTGAGAAAATTTCATGATTGAGGAGAAGCATGTTACAAAACAGCAAGAACAGTGTATTAAATTAATTAAACATGGAGGTCATTAGACTAAGGTGACCCTAATGCCACCACAACCTGCATCAGCAAACCAAAATTTAAGCCAGTAAATGCCTCAAAGCTACAAAATCGAAAACTAAGGACAATCATTCAGAAACAGCCAACTAAGCTTTACGCTGTAGCCAATCAATAAATTCCTTACTCTGCTTCTGCTTTTCCTCTATAAAATCTCTCCCCCCATATAATGTCAGTGAAGCACCTCTAACCACTTCTGGTTGGGCACTGCCTCATTGCAATCACTTTTTCCTCAAATAAACTCGAATATTTTTTAATATGCCTCAGTTTATCAACAAGTGCAATCACAATTTTGTGAAATCCACATATGGATAAATGTATTATAGAAAAATGTCTAAAAATATAAAGAGATGTATATACTTGAATTCCTTGTCTCTATGCTGATGCATGCTAGTTACTCAATAAATATTTCTGATTGAATAAATGACATTTTAAAAGTAGTTACCCCTTAGGGGGACTATATGTACAGTTTTCCTTTTCTTCTTTGTAATTTCTATATTTGACAAGATTTAACCAATAAGCGTGAATTATCTTTGTAATAAATAAGAATATGATAAAACATACTTATGCTGGGAAATGTCATTAAGAATTTTGGAGCAAAAGTAGCAAATATAGACATCCTACAATCTAATAAAAAGAATAACATGTATCTTACTTCCCTATTACGTTTTACTGATTGCATTTGGCAATAAGAAATATCAGATGTTACAGAAAAATGGCAAGCTTAAGATTGTACAGCTAATTACTATTGGGGTGGAGTCTAGAATGTAGGTCATTTGATTTCCAGGCAAGTAGTTTTTCCATTATACAAAATTATTTAGAGTTCTGAAACACTAACTGAATAAATGCAATATTCACTATAAGGTAGTTCTTTACTTATAAGGGAAATAATTTGCTAATTATTTTATACTGTCAGAAAACTCCAAAATTCTAAGAAATACTATGTTTTCACATGACATGAATCATTTGGAGAATCTGAAATTCCTAAAGGTGTTTAAAAATTTGTGCATTTTTGAGGAGCGTATGTCATTATTCAGGGAAGGGGTCTACAGCTTTCATAAGGTTTGTAAAAGGGTCTGTGAAAATAAAAAAGAAGTTGAGAATGACTAAAGCTTAACTCTACAAGCAAGAGGAAGAAAAAAACTAATGGTAAATAAAAGGCACAAGAGAGGAAAAGGAACCACAGCTAATTCTGTCTTCCTCTTTTTTATTCCTGGAACATATTTTTTTAATATGCAAACAATTTGGTTTTTATGACTTTGCTTTCTAAGCAGACACTAGGAATGATACTGATAGGTTAAAAACACAGGCAAATTACCTCTGTGGGATGAGCTTTATCAGGTACTGTTAGCAAGAAGCTGATAAATGTAAAATGTAAAAAAAAGAAAAAATTAACATTGCAAGTCACTTTTGAGATATTTTTCATTCATGTTTAATTGAGAAAAGGAAAATTATTAAATACATTTCTTAGTTTCTTGTCCCATGAAATGTGCTTCCCCTACAGGAAGTTTGTGAAGCAGTTTTGAGCAAATGCAGATTAAACACTTCTCTGTGCATTTCACAATTATTGCTTAAATGAAAATTTAACTCTTTCTTTGCACAATGAAAGAACCAAATATCTGTTGTTTAATCCCAATATTCAACTTGATCGGCAAGGTTTAGAGATATCTGGAATATAATTTTAAAACTCTTAAGCAAGATTTGTTTCATTATTCTTCCCTGCAAACCTCTCTTAGGCCACAATTTCAAATTTGTGCAGCAAACAGAAATAAAACAAAACAGAAATTCCCCTTGAATCCAAAAGGTTATACATGCAAATATCATAGGTTGAAATTGACATACATCCAAATGGTCTGCCTCCTGTATGCTCCATCTCCCTTAGATGAATAAGTGCTTACGTCATCAACCAACCTGAAGACCATTTCTTGTTTTACGTTTTGAGGTCATTTCTAAGACTAAAATGAGTACAATATAGGAGACATAAATAAATTAAACCACTATCATTTCAAATCCAAGTGGCTTTTTTTTTTTTTTAACGAATGCTTTCAATACGAAATTACTAAAATAGTTTCCCACTCAAAACTTAACTTTCTTATTTGAGCAAATCTTTTCCACATCTAGTTTCAAGCTCTGCCCTCTTGGCATGTCCAGTAACTTAGAAGGACGAATCAGAAGGCCAGTCATTGTACAATTAGTTTTTCAATGTTGTCCATCTTTTCACGTAACACTGCTGCACATTAAATACCCAGGTATGCTTTGCATAAGTAACCGAAATGACCGTTTTTCAATTAAACCTTAAATGAGTGGATAAATTCCTTCGCTAAAGATCCTCAGGGCTGTCAAACAGCAGGTTGCTCGAGTATGGGCATTGGCCACAACCTCACGTGGAGTTCTAGCTAGAGTCACCTCGCTGCGGTTCTAAACGTTAGCTTTCTTTCCGGGCTGTAAAAGAAGGAAACGCCTTATCTCGGACTCCACAGTGCCTCTAGCCCCCGGAAAGCAAACTGGCATTTGTTAGAAGCAAATTAAGGTCCCCCGATCTGTGTCTTATTGCAAAATACAGAAGGCATGCAGACTTTCGAGAGAGCGATGCCTCCTAGCCTTCCCTCCGTCCCTTCTTCCTTCCAAGCAAGGTAGAAACTAAAAGCTATCGAGAGTGGGAGAGAGACCTGGAGCGAGCGGGGATGGGGGTGCGGGGAGAGTAAATAGATTGCTTACAGTTCCCAGAGTTACAGTGAGATCCTTCGGGCTCCTTTACGCCTCTAGTTTTCAGTCGGGATCCTTTCTTAGCCCGGGACCACAGAGAAGTTCAAGTCTTATCCTTGGTAGGAGGGGCTAAAATGTGGGCTGGTTTCCTTTCGTCTTTGCAGATGCGTTAAGGTGGAATTAAAAAGGAAGGCAGGGAAAGCGCTGTTCTTGGAGGAGTTAACATCTTAAATGTAAACGTTTACTGTTTAGAACTAGGAGGCTGAAGTCAGCCAACATGCACAAGTGAAATGTAAGTTAACCAGTTCTAAATTTCATGGATGCTGTGTATGCATGTGTGTTTGAAAATACTTCTTGTCCTTAAGTAGCTACTGCTTCCTCCTTTTTTTTTCTCAACAAGAACTCAACTGAAAAGATGAATAACCCAGAGCATTTTTTTTCCTCTTTACAAAAGCAAAGTTTATAACGAACCTAAAGTATAGGCTACACATTTTGGAGATGAACTATTAGACCACTTTAAAAATGAAATCAATTTAAATATTTCCTCCCCAAACACCAAAGGCCAGTTTATAACCATGTGTTTGTAACTTTAAGATTAAAGACATACCAAAGAATGTACTACATATGTTGAGATTTAGGGGGAAAAAAATCAAATCAGGTTAAATCAAAAATATGCAAAGTAAATTCAAATACCTGATGTCACTGTAACAAAGAAGGTATATAGATTAAATTTATCCAAATTCCATAAGAATCAGTTAGTCTCTTTAAAGACTGACCTATTCATTTAGTATATCTTGCTTTTCAAACACAGGATCTTCTAATTTGGTCTTTTTAAAATTTATTTTTAATTGGAGGATAATTGCTTTACAGTGTTGTGTTGGTTTCTGCCATACAATAGTGTGAATCAGCCATAAGTATACATATGTCCCCTCCCTCTTGAAACTTGCTCCCACCAGCTATTGCATCCCACCCCTGGAGGCTGTCACAGAATACCACGTTGCGATCCCTCTGTTATACAGCAATTTGCCATTAGCTATCTATTTTACGTATGGTAGTATATACGTTTCAGTGCTATTCTCTCAGTTCATTGCACTTTGTCCTTCCCCACTGTGTCCATAAGCTTGTTCTCTATGTCTGCGTCTCTACTGCTTCCCCGCAGATAGGTTCATCAGTATCATTTCTCTAGATTCCATATATGCGTTAGTATATGAATTTTGTTTTTCTCTCTAACTTACTTCACTCAGTATAACAAGCTCTAGGTTTTATCTTTCATATTCAGCACACTCTTTTAAAACATTTTCAAAGAATATAACTTCTGTAGATGCCATCATTAAATATTCTGGAAAATTATTTGCTTTCTGTAGCCCAAGATCCAACTTCTTTTTGTCTTGATTTTCTCCCATAAATTCAAACCGCTATATCATCAATCTATCCTTCCTAAAAAAAAAGGTCTGTGGTGTCTCAGAAAGTGAAGATCTTTTTCTTTCCGAAGAAGATTCTGAATTTCTGAAGGTTAAGTATGCTAAGTAGAGGAACAGAAAGCACACTACTATTTTTTCTTTTTCTACCTTTTTCCCAAGGTTAAAAAAAAAAATGACTATGTTTTTCATGGCATACATCCTAAGACTCTTGTGAAGAAAGACTCCTTTGAAAAACAGCTTCAACTTGCTCAGATCAGTTTGATAATAAAAAATTGTACCTCAGTATTTGGAGGGGATAGCCAACAGTGTGTAACCTGTTAGAGATAAAAGTTTTGATTCTGTCGTTCAGTCGCTCAGTCGTGGCCGGCTCTTTGCGACCCATGGACTCCAGTGCGCCAGGCCTCCCTGTCCTTTACCATCTCCCGGAGTTCACTCAAACTCATGTCCACTGAGGTGGTGATGCCATCCAACCATCCTGTCTTCTGTCTTCCCCTTCTCGTCCTGCCTTCAATCTTTCCCAGCATCAGGGTCTTTTCTAATGAGCCAGGTCTTCGCATCAAGTGGCCGAAATTTTAGAGCTTCAGCTTCAGCATCAGTCCTTCCAATGAATATTCAGGACTGGTTTCCTTTAGGATGGACTGTTTTGATCTCCTTGCAGTCCAAGGGACTCTCAAGAATCTTCTCCAACAACCACAGTTCAAAAGCATCAATTCTTTGGCACTCAGCCTTCTTTATGGTCCAATTCTCACATCCATACATCTTTAAAACCATTTAATCAAAAAAAGTTTTGATTAAATGCTTTTAAAGAGAATTTCAGGGTATGTTATGATTAGGGTTAAAACATATGGGGAGGGCTTCCTTGGTGGTCCAGTGGTTGAAATGCTGTGCTTCCACTGCAGAGGGCGTGGTTTTGATCCCTTCTTGGGGAGCTTCCACATGCTACACAGTATGGCAAAACAGCAAACAAAATGTGTGGCAAGTGAAGCAGCTGACAAAGAATTAATCTCAAAAATAAACAAGCAGCTCATGCAGCTCAATTCCAGAAAAATAAATGACCCAATCAAAAAATCAAAGAACTAAACAGACATTTCTCCAAAGAAGACATACAGATGGCTAACAAACACATGAAAAGATGCTCAACATCACTCATTCTCAGAGAAATGCAAATCAAAACCACAATGAGGTACCATTTCACACCAGTCAGAATGGCTGCCATCAAAAAGTCTACAAACAATAAATGCTGGAGAGGGTGTGGAGAAAAGGGAACCCTCTTACATTGTTGGTGGGAATGCAAACTAGTACAGTCACTATGGAGAACAGTGTGGAGATTCCTTAGAAAACTGGAAATAGAACTGCCATATGACCCAGCAATCCCACTGCTGGGCATACACACCAAGGAACCAGAATTGAAAGAGACACGTGTACCCCACTGTTCATTGCAACACTGTTTACAATAGCCAGGACATGGAAGCAACCTAGATGTCCAGTGGCAGATGAATGGATAAGAAAGCTGTGGCACATATACACAATGGAGTATTACTCAGCTATTAAAAAGAATGCATTTGAATCAGTTCTAATGAGGTAGATGAAACCAGAGCCTATTATACAGAGTGAAGTAAGTCAGAAAGAAAAACACCAATACAGTATATTAACGCATATATATGGAATTTAGAAAGATGGTAATGATGACCCTATATGTGAGACAGCAAAGGAGACACAGATGTAAAGAACAGACTTTTGGACTCTGTGGAAGAAGGCGAGGGTGGGATGATTTGAGAGAATAGCACTGAAACATGTATATTACCATATGTGAAATAGATCACCAGTCCAGGTTCAATGCATGAGACAGGGTGCTCAGGGCTGGTGCACTGAAATGACCCTGAGGGATGGGATGGGGAGGGACATGGGAGGGGGTTTCAGGATGGAGAACACATGTACACCCATGGCTGATTCATGTCAAAGGGCAAAAACCACTACAATATTATAAAGTAATTAGCCTCCAATTAAAACACATAAATTAATTTTTTTTAATGTATGGGCAGATGTTTGCCTCTTTCCACCCTTACTAAATCAGACTGGACTTAACTCCATCCTTATAGTGAACAATCTACTGCAGGTATGTCTCTTCCTCTCTGGAATGGATGTCAGGTCACCTCCCATTGCCCACATTCTATTCAGTTTGGCTCCCTACCTATGATCTCATTGTTTACATAGACTTCTTGATGAATGATGCCTATTCAGATTGGCTATCCTCACTTAGTCCTAGTTCCTCCAAAAATATTTCCAGCGTTAGCCTACTAGTTCCAAGAATCTCCACCTTAGGTAATACAGTCCCTGCTTTCATAGCCTGTCTCGATATATAGGATGAATTAGGTGTGAAGACTGTTATTCATCCTATGTACTGGGCCTGCCCATCAAGATTTGTTAGGAGGAATATAGGTGGGCCCATCTGAAACTGAGCAATATTGTATGTAGCAGCCTCTTTAAGTCCAATCCCACCTTATGCATTATTACTAGTCATTAAGTTTCAGATCCTTTACCATTAGTAATGAAATTTTTGAAAAATTTAGACAGAAGATAATAAGGTAATTTATTCACTAGATAAGTAAGCAAAAAGAACAGCCTAAGAACTTGCTGAATTAACTACAAAAAAGTAGTTACTTGTCAAAATCCATGGCTTAAAAGCAAAAAAGAAGACTGATGTTTTCATGACTGATTTTTCTTCCTTTACGTGCAGTCGCTTTCTATTCTCTTTTTCACGACTTCTACTTCACCTTTCCTATATTCTAAGCACATGAAAACGATCAGTCTCCCATGACCTTGGACTTGAGGAATAAGGTACTATTTGATAGTTTAATCCATACATCCAGTGAAAATTATTAGCCAACACGGGATGCTTTTAGAGAGACCTGAATAGAGGACTCTAAATACAGATTGCAGATAGAACAGAGAAGGTTCTAAATCGTCACCAGTGAACCAATTTATTCATAATAATATGTCCCTCTCGTATACTGCTTCACTTCGGTGTCCTACTCCATAATGCAACAATAGTGATAGTAAATCAATAAATTGGCATTGTCACTGTTTATCTGCCTGTGAATATAATTAATGAGTCATTCCTCTCTTTATATATTAACGAAGTCAAGTTAATAAGACACCCCAATCAAAGAAAATGAAAGTAAGTCTCACTTGTGAATTTTTTTGGCATCCAGCTAATTAACTCTCATCTTTCATTCAGACTGCCACAGAAACTAATCTCCTAGCACAACTTTCTCTGCTAAAATAATCCTACTTATTCTGCCAGGCTTACCTCAATTATACCTTGTCTGAAAGTTTCTCTACCCACTCCCCTTTCCAGCAGAATTATTCTTTCAATATGAACACTTACTAAAGCACTGATAAATTTGTATCACACTTGGCTGTCTAAGAAAAAATATTTTAGGCTCCATGATGGTAAGGAACAGACCTTTATTTTAGTAAACCCTTTTTCCACACAAAGTCTATAACATATTAGGAGCTCAAAGGATGTTTGTTGAATTTGTTATTGATGGTATTAGGTTCAAAGACATCTTAAACCTAACACCCAATTAGCACCCTACTTGTCACTGCCATTTTCATCATTATGAAAGAAGAAAATGCTAATTTTTTTAATGCCCCTACGTTGTTGTTTAGTTGCTAAGCCATGTCTGATTCTTTGTGACCCCACAGACTGTAACTGGCCAGGCTCCTCTGCCCATGGGACTTTCCAGGCAAGAGTACTGGAATAGGTTGCCATTTTCTTCTCCAGGGGATCTTCCTGGTCCAGAGATCAAACCTGTGTCTCCTATATTGGCAGGCAGATTCTTTACTGCTGATCCACCAGGGAAACCCTATGTCCCTCCCCCCACCCACCACACACACACACATACACATATACACACACTAATAAAACTCCTGGAAATATGAAGATAATCAGAGACAAGGATGAAATGAACCCTACTTAAAATATATTTACAATTAATTTAAAAATTAGATATCATGGGAGTTCTCTGGTGGCCTAGCGGTTAGAATCCTGAGCTTTCACCACCGTGGTCTGGGTTCAGTCCCTGGTCAGGGAACCGAGACTTTGCATGGTGCAGCCAAAATAAATCAATATTTTAAAAAATACATAAAAATTAAATGTCATGATGAAAGCACAGATCTAGGGAGAGTATATTTATGAACAATAAGAACTCTATTTTAATAGCTAAATACCTACTAGAGGTTATCATCTATATTTTCAATGTACATTTACTGTACCCATGTTTGCATCAATATTTTGACCTAAAAAATGGAAGTGATTTTTCCTCTCAATTACTATTTTTTTAATTGAACACATTAGGGAGATTATTACTACTTTATGAAACTTTTTCTCCTCAATGGTTTTTTAAAATATATTCAGAGGACTATACCAGATAATAGTATTGCATTACCAACACAATAGATATGAGTTTGAGCAAACTCTGGGAGCTGGGGGAGGACAGGGAAGCTTGACATGTTACAGTCCATGTGGTTGCAGAGTCGGGCACGACTTAACAACTGAATGACAACACCACCAGATAAAGCAGCAGTCATATCATTGTTGCTCCTTATCTAGAGCTGGTGCTGGGCCACGTACTTTGTTTCATCACTACACTTGCAGTATCATTAACCACTGTATTAAATTAGGCATTATTTAATCAGTAGTGAAGCCAGGATTTCAATCCAAGTCTGTTTGACAATTATTTCAGTGTATCATGCCATCTCTTATAGCAAGTATTGTTTGACCATGTTTTCAGCCTATTCCAAGTCAGCGAAACCCCTGACTTACAAATTTATGTTGTACAAATGGAGTCATATTTTCAGGGATTAATATGACTTAATACACAGTAGAACATGTTCAGGAACTTTTGACGAAACCAAGTCATCCTAATTCATTTGACTTTCTTGTGGCAATAATGTACAAGCTATTTTCTTCTCTTCAAGATCCCACTAAATTTGGTAAAGTAAACTTATGTCTAATTTCAGCCTTTCTGTCAGAATGGGCACAAACCCAGTCACACAGCTCAGAAACTGACTTGCAGACACTTTATAGGGATTTAAAAATTCTTGTGCCTTTGGAATTTAAATGTACTGGCAGTCATGCAAGAGGTTGAATCCGTGTCTTTTGCTTTGAAGGTAATCTTGATTAGGAAGAATTACTGCTAAGCAAATGTCCAGAGTTCCTCAATTAACTGAGCTCTGATGATGTCAGTAGAGGGTTTCCATTAGAGAATGGTAATAGCATTTCTATATTTATGTTTATAAAACCAGTGACTAAGCATCTCAAAAGCACTTTTGCTATTTGACTTTTTAAATATATTGTCAAGACCAACATTTTCTCTTTGGAAAAATATGTTTTCATTCATTCTTTACATAGATATAAAGAATGGATATATATATATATATATATAGTCCTTCTCTGATTGGAAATACAACAAACACAACTCTTGATCTTCGCCCAAATAACAAAAATAGTCACATAACAAATTTTAATTTCATTACATTTATAATTTAGCCTTAAAGTCCAGTTAGTCCCAAGTTTATTTTTTCAGATAGAGTAAAATTTGATCATTTATAACCACAGTAACAAAAATCCAGAAGTTATAAAAAAAATTTCTGCTAATCTAACTCATTCCAAATTAACAAAATGATCCAACTGTTTTCTACATATAGACAGGACTATTAAAGAAAACAGTGCTGATTCAACAAATTTAAACTTAATTTAAATTTAATTCCCTAATTAATACCCTACTGAAGTATTTTTGCTTTCCTGAAAATAGCAGTGGTCCAGTAATTGAATTAAAAATAAAATTTTAGGCTAATATCCTAAACAGTTGTATGTCCATTGTCACTTACAAACTGCTAAATTTAAAGAAAGCATTGAAATATCAGATAATGTTTTCCTTTATCACTAAAATAAGAAGAAAGAAGGTACAACTATTTTGCTATAATTAATAGTTCTAGAAAAATGTTCTCCTTTTCATTTGGCTCTCTAGATGGTTCTATTTACTTTCCTTAACAGCCATTCTGCTATTTGTAATAAACCCATGACTTACGTTATATATCGTCATTATTTTGGAATGTTCCACCAACTCTCATACATCATTCTCTTTGGATTTAATGTGTGTTTAGTAAACAACATCAGTTTACCCAATTAATATGATTCATTCATTTGGTCCCTCATTCACAACAGTTTTTAAATGTCCGTGCGAGGAAATCCTTTACAAATTTTGTAATATACTTGGGGAAGCAAAAATTAAACTCAGTAAGCGCAGAATTACTACTGAAGTGGCCAAGTCACTTAATCCCTTGAAAATAAGACTCGTTTACCCTACCTCTATGCCAAGATTGGGCCTGAGAATTCCTGGCAACATAACCCAACTTTACCAAGGGCTCCATACAGCCAGTCCCCAGAAGTCTTTCCTACTTACCCTGTGCCTAGCATATGGTTAGGCACTGGAGAGAGCGAGCAATGTCCATATTTTCATGGAGGTTACATCCTAGCGCAGGCAGGAGACAAGGAGCAAGATAAACATGATAATGACCAAAAAAAATAAAAACATGTCCAGAAAAGGCTGTTCTGAGGATACATTTTGACTTAAAAGATGAGGATATGCCAACCAACCATGAAACCATGTGAGAGGAAAGTTTCAGGCAGAACCAACAAGTACAAGCATAGAAACCTGTTATCATCACACGAACCATGAAAGACATATATGACCAAAAGCAATTACGAGTGTCTTGAACAGGAAATACGACAGTAAGGAAAAGACCAGAAAGCACCAAGTCAAATCGGAAATCCAAACTGGGCCATGAAACTAGGATTGGATTTTGGTGGGTAGCTGTGATCAATTTAAGCAGCGAAGGCAAAGGGAGGAATTAACAATTGAGAGGAAGTATAAAGGCAATTCTAAGAAAGGAGGAGAGCTTGTGAAGAGAGCAGTTCAGAAATGTATACTGAGGGTCAGACTTTAAAAATTCATGAAAAACAGATGGAGGAATTTAGACAATTTCCTGTGATGAAGAGGAAACTTCCTGGACTTCTCAGCTGGTGCAGTGGATAAGAATCCACTTTCCAGTGCAGGGAACGCAGGGGACCAAGTTTTGATCCTTGGTCCAGGAAAATTCCACATGCTGAGGAGTAACGAAGCCCTAACTTGAGGGCCTGCGATCCATGACCACTGAGCCCAAGCGCCCTAGAGCCTGTGCTCGGCAAAAGAGAAGCCACCTCAGTAAGAAGCCCATGCACCATAAGGAAGAATAGCCTCCCCCCAACCCCACTGCTTGCCACAACTAGAGAAAGCCCTCATGAAAGTAATGAAGACCTAGCACAGTCAAAAATGAATTAATTAAAAAAAAAAAAAAGTAAGAAAGAAACCTTCCCTGGTATCACCGAAGTGGAAGAAGGGGGATAATTTAGGAGTTTGGGATTAACATGTACATACTACCACATATAAATAGGTAACCAACAAGCACCTACTATATAGCACAGGGAACTATACTTAATATTTTGCAATAATCTATAAGGGAAAAGAATATGAAAAAGAGTATATATACATGTATAACCGAATCACTTTCCTGTACCCTTGAAACTAGCCAAGAAGCTGTCGATCAACTATACTTCAACAACAAAAAATATTTTTTGCAAAGAGAATAAATGCATGTGGCAAATCCAAAAAAAAGAAAAAATGATGGAAGTAGTTAGTTACACTATTTTGTTTTGAATTTGGTAGTTGATTGTCCAAGATGGGTGTTGGTTTCTTGGCCTAGTGAGGGAATGACATTACTAACCTGGCAGAGATTGAAGAATGGAGACTGTAATGTGGGGAAGGGAAACCCAGAATTATTACTGTGTCAAAAAGGAATGGTCAACTCCCAAGGGAGGAGAATTATCAAAATGGGAAAGACTAGGTTGAAGCAATTTGACAAAACTCAGCTACAGGAATAAACCAGGCTATTTGATATGAGAAGATAATCTGTATCAGGTGCATGATTCAGACACACAATCTAGAGACTTAATGACTTATACGTGGTATGTATTTAATAGTGTTTTATTAAGAATTAAGCAATGAGTCAGACACAACTGAGCGACTGAAGATATAATCTCCAAATTGCCTCTTACTTCATATATTTATGTCTGAACAAGTTAAGTCAGTTTATTCTTAGTTGGGATCAGTTTTGCCATCTGAAAGCTGTGAAAAACAATTTAGAGGAAAAGGAGATTTAGGATTATAAAATGTATCCTCTGCTTTTAAGTCCTCAGAGGGGCAGACATGATTGCTTAAAGAAGAAACTCTTCTTTAACACCCCAGTGTCCTGAGGTCTTCTGATGGAGTGTAAACTCTGAGATTAAGGGAGGTCTTTGCAGCATTACCCCAACCTTGTAAAGCAGAAGATTTACCCAAAATTGAACATCAAAGTTTAACCAAAACTTTGACCTCAAATTACATATCTATAGCCATTTCCCATTGCTTGTTCACATTTGATTAAATAGCCCATCACTGACTCAGTGGATATGAAGTTGAGCAAACTCTGGGAGACGGTGGAGGATAGAGCAGCCTGGCATGCTGCAGTCCATGGGGTCACAAAAGAGTCAGACACAACTTAGAGACTGAACAAAACAAATTCCCAGATAAATTAATTGAGCCTTAGAAGTCAAAGAAAAAGCTCCCAAATAAATAGGAAATGGGGACGTTTCTGAGTTTTTGTCTACAGATGCTTGCTTGGTTTCCTGATAACTTTTTTTTTTTAATTCACATTAGAAAGGTAACAATTCCACTGTTGAACATTTAGAAAAATGTATGTGCCATCCTTTTTTGTTTATCCCTCATGATTGTGGGTATTTTTTTTTCTTTTTATTCCAAGTCATGCTTTTGTGTCCCCTTAATAAAGACTCTTTTAAGAAGTAAAAGCAACCACCATAAAGCATGGGAATTACTACTGTGGACTCCCTGCTTTCCTCCATGTCTTTTCCCAATTATGTCTGAAAAGCACAAATTCTTGTAGGGAATTTTGAAAGGGAACAAACATGAAGACGAGGTAGAAGGGATCCAGGTGATTAGTGTATTTACAGAGAATTGGTAACCCCATGCCTCAGATAAAGAGCAGGTAACAAGACTTCTGCAGAATGGCTAACTGGCCACATGATAGAAGATAATTTGTATAGGATTGCTGGTTCAGAGACTCCATTTAGAATTAAGGACTTTAGCGCCTTACACATAGTAATAGATATTGTTACATGGTAGTACATAAGCAATACACAGTGATACATAAATAGCATGCATTTGATCACGTACTTTTAGATTTCATCTTTAAATTTACACACATCATGAATTAATTCTTAAACAAAAAAGCCAGTTTATTCTTAGTGGGAACCACTTTTACCATGTGAACAAGAGAAAAACAGGACTTCCCTGGCGGCCCAGTAATTAAGACTCCACCCTCCCAGGGCTTCCATTGCAGGGGGCATGGGTTCAATCCCTGGTCTGGGAACTAAGATGTCAGATGCCATGTGGCACCACCAAAAACAGAACTGAGAAAAACAATTTGAGGACGCATGAAGAGATCTGGGATTACAAAATGCACGATGACGGGGTAAACGTTGGACTATATCTGCAGGAGTTCACAGGACTCAAGCTTGGCGCAGAGGCATGAGAACAATTCTTAGATTTGAAGGCATGCTGGGCTTATCATGAATGACGAGAATATGCCAAAAGCTGAAGATTCTATATAAAAGTTTGGAACTTTACAGTATCCACAGGACATTTGCACAAACTTGGAGAATTTTAAGAGGAAATAAGTTTCAACAGTATTTGGAATTAAATGTCCTAGCCAGATGGCAACTGGGAATAGCTTAACTTTGACTAGAAAAATAGAAGAAACATGGTATTTCTTACATCCTGGCTTATAGAAGTCATAGCCTAGTTATACAGAAGAAAAAAAATAGAAATCATACACCCTAACACCCAGAGTTAACAATGGGTAACATTTGTTGTATTATCATTCTGGTTTTTTATTCTATGCATACGCATGTGATTTTCCATAACATTACACTGTATACATTGTTTTATTTCTATTTCTCCCTATTCATAGCGTGTTGGAAATATTTAACATGCCAATTTTTAACAGTTGTGTAGAATTACAATATATGGTACACTAGAATTTTTTTTAAAGGATAAGTATTTTAGGATATGCTGTTTCCAACTTTTCACTGTTATAAACAATGCTTTGATAAATTTTTTGTAACTAAAACTCAGCTGAAATAAAGAATTAATCAAAGAGACAAGCTTTGATTTGAGAAGCAATGGGAAATTTAACATTTGCATGTTTGCTTGTGGAGAACACTCTAGATCAGGTAGATGGATGTCCACCATCCTATGTATTCAAAGGGATCTAAGTGGAAAGGAAGCGCTGTACACTAGAACTGAAGAATGAACCTGAGAAGAGGATGAAGTGAAGTGAAGTCTCTCAGTCGTGTCCGACTCTTTGCGACCCCATAGACTGCAGCCTGCCAGGCTCCTCTGTCCATGGGATTTTCCAGGCAATAGTACTGGAGTGGATTGCCATTTCCTTCTCCAGGGGATCTTCCCAACCCAGAGCTCGAACCTGGATCCCCCGCATTGTAGACAGAGGCTTTACCGTCTGAGCCACCAGGGAAGTCATTTATTGAGGGTCCAGAAAACATATTGATGCTCTTTCATTCATGTTCAGCTGCACTGTGACAAGGTATTATCCACATTAATTAATAATTAATAATATTCCCATATAAATGAAAGACTAAGGCACAGTTTACCTAAATTGCCCAAGGTTAAGTTAGTAAGTGTTAGAGCAGAGATCCAGATTCAAGTCTTCCTGATTTCAAAGCCCATGGCTTTTTTAATTGCTTTTTTTTTTCTTTCTTTTAAAGTGGATAACTTAAAACAAGTTTGACCAACACTGTACATAGGCAAGATTTTAGCTAATAATAGTAGCATTTATTCTGCTCTAAAATATGTAAGAAATGATGAAGGAAGCAGGAAGTTCAAATTTCTGGAAATACTCTTCTTGGTGGGCTAGTAGAGGCATGCTTGCATGTTCCTCTCCAGGTGAAGACTAAACACACAGACCTTCTTAAGCCTGCTTTATATATAGACGAAAATTACACGTTTATGTTTCCAAAGCTCTTTTCCCCCAGATGATCTATTTTAGTTAAGAATAAAAGGAAAGTGAAAATATAATGTCGATAAACATTTTTAGAGATGCTCACTCACTGGATCTTTATTTTCTAAACATTTTCAATATAAATTAATATATATGCAGCTATTTTAGGTGTCTCTTCCTTAGAAAAATGCCACAAGTCACGGAAGTCTTAAGAGGTTTTAAGTTTCTGTTCCTATTCTGGGGTTACTTTTCAGCACCCTTGAATGAAAGCATGATGACTCATCAGAATTGTGTTGTGTCTTCCAGGGGAATATTTACAAATCTAGTAGCTATCAAACAAAGGAAAACTCAGAAACATCTGCTCTCTTCCAATGAATAAGCAACTAATGTTGCTTTCTGGGTAAGAGAGGTTAATCCCCTGGTTGATGTTGTTAGTGGCTCAATCATATTTGATTCTTCGCAACCCCATGGTCTGGGACCCCGTAGCCCACCAGGCCCCTCTGTCCGTGGGATTTCCCAGACAAGAATACTGGAGTGCGTTTTCTTTTCCTTCTGCAGGGGATCTTCCGGACCTGCATTCCCTGCATTGGCAGGCAGATTTTTCTATCACTGAGCCACCAGGGAAACCCCAAGCCAAAGACACAGCTGTGGACCTAAGGTATATGTCAAACCCTTAAGTGACTTAGGGTATGTTTGATTCACAATTAAAGGCAACACTGGTTTTTATCCTGTCTCTCTGGTAGGTAGAGCTGTTCAGTTCAGTTCAGTCGCTCAGTCGTGTCCGATT
This sequence comes from Capra hircus, assembly GCF_001704415.2. Taxonomy (NCBI): domain Eukaryota; kingdom Metazoa; phylum Chordata; class Mammalia; order Artiodactyla; family Bovidae; genus Capra; species Capra hircus. Next base: position 66,519,647 of record NC_030823.1, on the reverse strand, counting down.
CTTTGCAACCCCATGAATCGCAGCACGCCAGGCCTCCCTGTCCATCACCAACTCCTGGAGTTCACTCAGACTCACGTCCATCGAGTCAGTGATGCCATCCAGCCATCTCATCCTCTGTGGTCCCCCTTCTCCTCCTGCCCCCAATCCCTCCCAGTATCAGAGTCTTTTCCGATGAGTCAACTCTTCACATGAGGTGGCCAAAGTACTGGTGTTTCAGCTTTAGCATCATTCCTTCCAAAGAAATCCCAGGGCTGAGGCATACACAAATTCAGTTTTGGGGCCACTGTGAATAAGACATAATGTTATAGCTTTGTGAACTATATAACTAGAAAAATCATATACACAAAAATGTTATTAACTGTCCTTTCACAGGAATGAAAAGCCTTACCATCTACTGTGGCATTATATGCTCTTTGAATTTTGGTGTCAAGGACTTTCCTGGCCATCCAGTGTCTAGGACTCCACGCTTGCACTGCATGGGGTGTGCGTTCAGTCCCTGGTTAGGGAACTGAAATCTTGCATGCTGTGGGGTGTGGCAAAAAATAATTCAATATAAAAATGATTAATAAAATAAATTTTTTTAACTTTTAGCATTAAAAATAGCAATCCAAATTTTTATTGGAGCTATTGCTTTGTTTCGTTTTTTGGAGGGGAGAAGGAAGTAATTTTTGATCCCTGATATCCAAAGGTCTGAGAACCAACATTTTGAACCCTTTCCAGAAAGACTAGAAAATCTTGCTTTCTTAAAATGCTTCCAGCAGTACAAACATTTACAATCTCACAATGAGTGTTGTCATCAAGAAAGAAGACTTCCCAGGCTGCATACATGTGATAAATCATCATACCAAACTTCTTTTAGCTTTTTCTGCAGTTAATACAATCTACCTTATTATCTGGTAGACATATTTTCCCAGAGGCACATATAGATATACACACATATGTTCCCCACTTGCATTCATTTTCCTTCCAAAGCTTTCTCCAATAGGATCCAATAAGATCATGATCACTGTGGTACAAAACCTTTTGTCACTTTCCTTCAATGGCTCCCCACTTCCTTTGAGATGCTACCCATTCTCTTTGACACCATCTCAGAATATCTTGACCCAATAATCATCATCTGTTTCTCATATTTGCATGAATATATGATATTTATTCTCCTCTTTCTGCCTTCACCCTGTCTCTACAAATCAGTCAAGTTCATTCCTTTTTATGGCTGAGTAGTATTCCATTGTATATATGTACCACCTCTTCTTTATCCATGCATCTGTCAACGGGCACTTAGATTGCTCCTATGTCCTGAGTATCGTAAGTAGTGCTACTGTGGACACTGGGGTGCATGTGCCTTTCTGAATTGCGGTTTTCTCAGGGTATATGCCCAGTAATGGGATTTCTGAGTCATAACGGTAGTTCTATTTGTAGGTTCTTTTGTTTGTTTGTCCCATGGCTATGTAGACTTCTTTCAGTTCAAAGAATATCTCATACTCTTGACTGTCTAATTATCATCCCATATATTCCATGTCTTTTTCATCATCTCTGCCATGCTGGCATCTAGTTAACTTCAATGTTCAATTTAAACATTACTTTTTCCAAAAAGATTTAACCAGGTCAACACTTCCCTTCTTCTGCCCAGACAAACCAGGCTTCTCCCCTTTTCCTTCTATTTCCCCAGGGTGTCTCCATCTTAAAACTTCACGTTATTGCGCAATGCCTACATTCCCTATAGTTTCATGCTCTGGACTATACTCTTGCGGAGCAAAGGAACTGTCTATTTTGTGCTCTGCTGTAAAACCAATGAAAAGGTCAACTTTCATTCCAATCACAAAGAAAGGCAATGCCAAACAATGCTCAAACTACCACACAATTGCACTCATCTCACACACTAGTAAAGTAATGCTCAAAATTCTCCAAGCCAGGCTTCAACGGTATGTGAACCGTGAACTTCCAGATATTCAAGCTGGATTTAGAAAAGGCAGAGGAATCAGAGATCAAATTGACATCATCTGTTAGATCATCAAAAAGCAAGAGTTTCAGGAAAACATCTACTTTTGCTTTCTTGACTATGACAAAGTCTTTGACTGTGTGGATCACAACAAACTGGAAAATTCTTCAAGAGATGGGTATACCAGACCACCTGACCTGCCTCTTGAGAAATCTGTATGCAGGTCAGGAAGCAACAGTTAGAATGGTTCCAAATAGGGAAAGGAGTACGTTAAGGCTGTATATTGTCACCCTGTTTATTTAACTTATATGCAGAGTACATCATGAGAAGCGCTCGGTGGATGAAGCACAAGCTGTAATCAAGATTGCCAGAAGAAATATCAATAACCTCAGCTTTGCAGATGACACCACCATTATTGCAGAAAGTGAAGAAGAACTAAAGAGCCTCTTGATGAAACTGAAAGAATAGAGTAAAAAATTGTCTTAAAGCTCAACATTCAGAAAACTAAGATCATGGCATCTGGTCCCATCACCTCACAGCAAATAGATGGGGAAACAGTGGAAACAGTGTCATACTTTATTTTGGGGGAATCCAAAATCACTGTGGATGGTGACTGCAGCCATGAAATTAAAAGATACTTGGATCCTTGGAAGAAAAGTTATGACCAACCTAGACAGCAATATTAAAAAGCAGAGACATTACTTTGCCAACAAATGTCTGTCTAGTCAAGGATATGGTTTTTCTAGTAGTCATGTATGGATGTGAGAGTTGGACTATAAAGAAAGCTGAGCACCAAAGAATAGATGCTTTTGAACTGTGGTGTTAGAGAAGACTCTTGAGAGTCCTTGGACTGCAAGGATATCCAACCAGTCCATCCTAAAGGAAATCAGTCCTGAATATTCATTGGAAAGACTGTTGCTGAAGCTGAAACTCCAATACTTTGGCCACCTGATGTGAAGAATTGACTCATTTGAAAAGATCCTGATGCTGGGAAAGATTGAAGGCAGGAGGAGAAGGCAACAGAGGATGAGATGGTTGGATGGCATCACCGACTCAATGGACATGAGTTTGGGTATACTCCGGGAGTTGGTGATGGACAGGGAGGCCTGGCGTGCTACAGTCCATGGGGTTGCTAAGAGTTGGACACAACTAAGTGACTGAACTGACTGATAGAACCAATGTAAAGCCTGATACCTAAATAAGTTGATATTAACTTATTTATTAAGTTAACTCAATAATTTATTAAATAACTATAAATATTTTCAATAAATGAATTCTCTCTGCTTAGCTTTCTAAGCTCTTTTGTCAGATTATTTTCTATTCTATTAGTTTCAATAACTGATCTTAATTCATTCAAGAGACAATGTGATAAATCAGTATCCCACTTTCCAAGGTTTTACTCAGTTCAGTTCAGTTCAGTCGCTCAGTCATGTCTGACTCTTTGCGACCCCATGAATCGCAGCATACCAGGCCTCCCTGTCCATCACCAACTCCTGGAGTTCACTCAGACTCACGTCCATCAAGTCCGTGATGCCATCCAGCCATCTCATCCTCAGTCGTCCCCTTCTCCTCCTGCCCCCAATCCCTCCCAGTATCAGAGTCTTTTCCAATGAGTCAACTCTTCACATGAGGTGGCCAAAGTACTGCAGTTTCAGCTTTAGCATCATTCCTTCCAAAGAAACCCCAGGGCTGATCTCCTTTAGGATGGACTGGTTGGATCTCCTTGCAGTCCAAGGGACTCTCAAGAGTCTTCTCCAACACCACAGTTCAAAAGCATCAATTCTTTGGCACTCAGCTTTCTTCACAGTCCAACTCTCATATCCATACATGACCACAGGAAAAACCATAGCCTTGACTAGATGGACCTTTGTTGGCAAAGTAATGTCTCTGCTTTTCAATATGCTATCTAGGTTGGCCATAACTTTCCTTCCAAGGAGTAAGCGTCTTTTAATTTCATGGCTGCCATCACCATCTGCAGTGATTCTGGAACCCCCCAAAATAAATGCAGCCACTGTTTCCACTGTTTCCCCATCTATTTCCCATGAAGTGATAGGACCAGATGTCATGATCTTCATTTGCTCTGCATTTAATATATGATAGTAACATGTTTCCTGTAACATTTCTTCTTTGTGTTACCAAATTCTGTATTATGCTTCCCAGATTCTGGTTTAATTTTTTAAAGATAAGCTGCAATGAATACAGGACCAGTAATAACACAAGCTAGTATGCTTCTATTTCTCATATTAAGGTTCTAGAGTGAAGTCTTAAGACTCTGCAACATACCTCAACTGGATGATTGACGGCAGTAGGGCTTCTTTGTCATTTCTGAGGGTGTGATATGGTGAAATGGTTGAAAGTAAACAGAAAAAGCATTTTGTCAAATAATTACTGTGGAGGAAAAGGAAACCACAATAGAAGACCATCTCATAACTATGGATTAAGTTGTCATTTAAATTTAAATATTAATAAATTTTAAAATTTTAAATGTTGTTTAAATTTTAAAAAAGAAAAAATGGTAGGCAGTTGTGTGAAACAATGCTTACTGAAGAGAAGAAGCAATCGCAAACATTTTCAGGCCTTGAAAACTAAAAAAATTCACTATTGTGTGTAGAACCTGGGAAAGATTTCGGATTATATACTTATTTTTAAACATATTTGTTCATTCAGATAATGGTCACTTTCAGGACCATCATTTTGAAATAAAAAGAGGGAAGGAAGGGGAGGGGAATGTAAAAGAAGGAAACTGCCTCAATTCACAAGAAACTTACAAATTTAGGGGACAATGACCTTCAAAACCACCTAAGAAAATTCTCGTCAATTCAAATATGAGGAACTGAGATATGAATTGCTCTAATTTACATTCACCCAGTCCGTGATATTTAAAGGGATCATTTTGTTGTTTAGTCACTAAGTCATATCCAGCACTTGTGTGACCCTGTGGACTATAGCCTCCCCACCCCCACCCAGGCTCTTCTGTCCATGGGATTTTCCAGGCAAGAATATTGGAGCTGGTTGCCATTTCCTTCTCCAGGAGATCTTCCTGACTCAGGGATCAAACCTGCATCTCCTGCATTGCAGGCAAATTCTTTACCACTGAGCCGCTGGGGAAGCCCGAGTGAACCCTTAGGATACCTTAAAAATGTAATGAATTTTAAGCAGCCCTTAGCACATTCCTTAAATTGGATTCTATTCCAAATTCCCTAGTGCTCTTAAGAGCCATAGGCTCATATTCCTAGAGTTAAATTTGTAAGAACTCTCTCCATGTTATCCTACATTTAATGAGATTCTGTCATTTTTTTTCCCTACTCAATATCTCCTATATTATTCTTTTCTTTTCTTGTTCTACAGCTTCAGTTCTAATTCTCCATAATTCCTCATGTGGAAGATCTGTGATAAGCACTAACTGATCTCTCTGTTGAGTCAGCCTGTACAAAGTAGCCAGAGCAATGAAAATGATTATCTAAAAGATCATTTCCATCATAGCATATTACATGTTATTGTATCACTTAAAATCTTAAATAGTTCTCCACTGCCTAGTAAAATGAAAACATTCATAGCAATCAGGAGCCATCTGCACCTGGACAGAAAATTCCCCTTCTTGCACACTTGTCCGTGAGTTCAACACCATCCTTGCTGGGATCTTGGGCTAACTGGATAAGATAAGCACAGCAGTGGAAAGAACCCAGACATCATTTCCCAGCCTTGCCCATCATCAGGTGTATGACCTTGCTGCTGCTTTTCATTCGCTCTGAGCTGCAGTTTGTAAATGATTTCACTCTCCACCACACTGACTTGCTGTGAGAATTAACAGATATTATGAAAGTATGAGATTTTTGGATGGCATCACTGAATCAATGGACATTAGTTCTAGCAAACTTTAGGAGATAGTGAAGGACGGGGAAACCTGCAGCTCATGGGGTCGCAAAGAGTCGCATGTGAACAACAACGCAGGTATAGCACGTGGCATGTATTTAACACACTCACACTTTTAATAGCTGCTGCTGCTGCTGCTAAATTGCTTCAGTCGTGTCCAGCTCTGTGCGACCCCATAGACGGCAGCGCACCAGGCTCCCCCATCCCTGGGATTCTCCAGGCAAGAATACTGGAGTGGGTTGCCATTTCCTTCTCCAGCGCATGAAAGTAAAAAGTAAAAGTGAAGTCGCTCAGTCATGTCTGACTCTTAGCGACCCCATGGATTGCAGCCTACCAGGCTCCTCCGTCCATGTGATTTTCCAGGCAAGAGTACTGGAGTGTGGTGCCATTGCCTTCTCCGCTTTTAATAGCTACTGTCTTATATATCTGCCCTGCCTGATTTCACAAAGGATTTAAATAAGCCGTCATCTACTCATTTTTAAATTCATGTATTTAACCAAATATATTGAACACTTCCTTGTGTCAGACATTATGTCAGTTATTTGTAATATAAAGAATAAAATGTAATCCCTCACTCTGGAAAAACTCACGTAGTATCAAAATGTAAAAATATAAATATAAAGCAATGCGCCTGTGTGAGGATAGTAGTTCACTGTGCATTGGTGGATCCCTGAGGGTAGAATCTTAAACTCAGCTAAAATGTGAAAGTTGAGGGTCTTTCCTGGTGGTGCAGTGGTTAAGAATTCACCTTGCAATTCAGGGACTCAGGCTTGATCCCTCAGGTCAGGGAACTAAGATCACTCGTATCACACATACCCAGAGCAACTAAGCCCAAATGCCAGTACTACTGAGCCTGTGTGCTCTGAAGCCCATGAGACACAATTAGTGCCCACGCATCGCAACAAAAGATCCTGTGTGCCATGACTAAGACACGATGCAGCCAAATGAATAAATAAATACATGCTTAAGACTTTGAAATTTGGGTCAAGAGAATGGGACACCTGATTTCAATCAATAGGCAAAAATGAGTTAATGTTATGAAGGCAAAGAGAGAACAAAAGGCTGTCAGAGGTATATGGGTCAATTACTGTGACAATGTGGTTGTCAGTGTGGTTATTACTATTATAAAGATCTCCACCAGAAAGCACTGCCTCAGATCCAAGTTAACTTCTGCCTCCTTACTTCCAGCAAACTGTACTGAATACTTTGCCGTTTGTCTGTGACTGAATCCCACACCTACCCCCGTACCCAGCTCTGGACACGTTCTCTCTGAACTGCTTCTCTGCTTCTGTATAATTCAGAATCGTGGTTTAAGTTCCTGAGATCCTTCCTCACAGGGTCCTTTACCGTGCTTGCCTAGCCATTTGTTTCTTGTCTGTTCCTTCTTGGCCACGTTGGCCTCCCAGGGTTTTGGAATTAGTCTGTCTGCTGAAATTTTTCCACCAGACTGAGTTCATTTCAGCCACACATCCCTCAGTGTATGTGTGTGGCTCCTTCTTGACATCAGGTCTTTGCTTAAATATCACATCTTCAAAGGGCCCTCCCGTACTCACCTCCCTTCCCCATTTCCAGATTTAAGAAAACCTCAAACTCAGTCTCTTTCATAGTATTCACTTTAATTTCTGCATAGCAATTGTTATCTGGTATTTTTTTCCCATGTGTTTACTATGTGTTTCTGACTCTTTCCACTAAGATGTAGGTTCCATGAGGTTTAAAGCCACGTCTGTTTTACTCCCTGCTGCATCCACAGTTCAGTTCAGTTCAGTTCAGTCGCTCAGTCACATCTGACTCTTTGCGACCCCATGAACCACAGCACACCAGGCCTCCCTGTCCATCACCAGCTGCCAGAGTCTACCCAAACCCATGTCCATTGAGTTGGTGATGCCATCCAGCCATCTCATCCTCTGTAGTCCCCTTCTCCTCCTACCCTTACTGCCCAGACCATTTTTTGGAACATAGTAAATTATCAGTAAATATAAGATTAATGAATGGATGAATGAGTATCTCTATCAGCTGACCATAAATTCCTGCTCTCCAGATTCTCAAGGCCGGTAAGATTCCTTTGCTTTCAGTTAACTTCTGGTTTTCTCTTACGATCTACCCCACTGGTTGCCATACAAGTCCCTAGATCCACATAATGGATAATGAAGATCATCCATTATTTTACCCATCTCAATCCTTAACTCATACTTTATTAAATCAGCAAGTTGACCCCTCTACTTTAGCCAACAACATTTAGTCGTCATCATTCAGCCAAACTTACTAATGTTTATCCTTGTCCCTTAACGCAAGTCACTATCTTAGCTTTAGAATATGAATTTATTTTCAATGTCACTGAAGACCAAAATAAATTAATCATGTTTCCAAAGGTTGTTGTGGAGCACAGCTTGGCTCTTTCACTCCACCAACAGCTTAGGCTGTGACACCGGAGTGCTGGATCCACTGCTTTGGCGTCCATGGAATTGTCACAGAGTTGGACTGTGCTTGCTCAGTGGAATTGACCCAGATGGCTGTGCTTGTGGGTCTCATTGCTTTAGCACCAAAACATCAAAGGCCCACTGTTCTTAGCTTTCTCTTACTTGTTATTACAGAAACTCCATTCTTTCCTCAATAGGCAGAAAAGCAAATTTGTAATATTTTAGGTGCTTTTTCAATGTATCTTGTTTACCATTCTGTAATTTATTTTCCCATATTGTGTAGAAGGCAAAAAGACCCCAGATTTAGAAGAATCAGTGATATGTTTGTGACAGATAAGTGGTGAAGAGTAACATGTTACTGTATAAGACCCCAACTCAGCCAGGGCTTAGCTATAGAGAAAAAAAGGAGGGGTCACTTCAATCATAGTAAGAGGCAGAAGATGAGAACTAGGTAGGTCTCAAAGTTAGAGACAGATTAGCAACATTTTTTGCTGGAGGCTGAGCTAACAAACTATTATTTTAGTGCTTATTATGTTTTCCTTGATTTGGTTCCAGAGTCTGAAGCAGAGCCAAGCAGTGCCCGTAGGTGTCAAAAAAGCCCAGCTATAAAGTTTGGAAAAAGGAAATGAGAAGGAGACAGGCAAGATATTATCCTCTTGGGTGCATCCTCTGATTGGATCATACTCATTTGATCCCTGTGTTTATGAGGTCCATTTGCCCTTCTCTATTCCCACTTACATACACATGTATGATGCTGTACTCTTTTTCTTATAAGCCTGATATTAACCTTGAATATTCTCATTGGATCAGAATTTAATTTTAGTTATATTAACTCAAGATGGTATTTTCTTATTAGAAATTTAAGAGAATTTCTTGTAATTCTGAAAGCACTGAAAGTTTATTCATCTAACATCGGTTTCCTTATAGAACCATAATCCTTCATTGTTGTTGCTGTTGTTCAGCTGCTCAGTTGTGTCCGACTCTTCGCAACCCCATGGACTGTAGCATGCCAGGCTTCCCTATCCTTCACCATCTCCCAGGGCTTGCTCAAACTCATGCCATCCAACCATTTCATCCTCTGCCGTCCCCTTCTCCTTCTACCTTCAGTCTTTCCCAGCATCAGGGTCTTTTCTAATGAGTTGGTTCATTGCATCAGATGGCCAAAGTATTGGAGCTTCAGCTTCAGCAACAGTCCTTCCAATGAATATTCAGGGATGATTTCCTCCAGGATGAACTGTGTGCTCTCCTTGCAGTCCAAGGGACTCTCAGGAGTCTTCTCCAACAGCTTATTTCAAAAGCATCAGTTCTTCAGCTCTCAGCTTTCTTTATGGTCCAACTCTCACATCCATACATGACTACCGGAAAAACCATAGCTTTGACTAGACAGACCTTTGTTGGCAAAGTAATGTCTCTGCTTTTTAATATGCTGTCTAGGTTGGTCATAGCTTTTCTTCATATAACCTGCCAATCATTCAGTTGATTGACTATTAAGAGCTTAACTATATAGAGCAGGCTTCCCAGGTGGCACTAGTGGGAAAGAATCCAGCAGCCAGTGCAGAAGAGACTACTCACAGGAGCTTGAACCTGCTGTGAACTGCGCCTGTGAGGGATCTAGGATGCATGCTCCACATGAAAATCATCCCAAGAGCACTGCCCTCCTTCTCCAGTCGGTAGAAAAATTGTCTTCTGTGAAACCAATCCCTGGTGCCTAGAGGGCTGGGCACCACTGATATAGATGACTTTCATTTCTTTTCCATTATTTTGTGTAAGAGGTGAACTACTGGCCCGGAATTTAGCTAAACTTATTTTGTATCATGGGCTTCTCTTATAGTTCACTCGGTAAAGAATCTGCCTGCAATGCAGGAGACTTGGGTTTGATTCCTGGCTCCAGGACTCCAGTATTCTTGCCTGGAGATCCCATGACAGCAGAGACTAGCAGGCTATAGTCCATGGGATCGCAAGAGTCAAAGATGACTTAGCAAGTAATCCAGAACCACCATTTTCTGTTATACTTCTATTTTTCATATTGATTCATACTCAAGTCTCTTCTTTTGGGGTTCATTCTTTTCCTGCAGAATTTTGACCTCAGTCTCCCTTGAGGAGCTATAAATTATTTATCTTGGAATCTTTTAAAAATTCTTGTGGCTCAAAAGATTTCAGTAGTAAGACTATTTTCATTACTATGAGGCAATCTCTCAGTGAAAGCAGCGTAAACGTCACTTTGCTAGGCTGCCACCCTATATTTTCTCTCTTAACAAAACAAAAATGTATTTGGGGATTGCCACAGCCCTCTTAATTCCCTTTCTGTAAAAATTTATTCATGCATTCAATACGCCTTATTCAAACCTTTATTACATACCAGTAACCAAGGAGGAACATTGAAGTAAAGAATGACTCAATATTTTCCTTCCAAAAGCTTGTAATCTAATTGGGGCTATAAAAATACATATATGCATTAAAAAAGTAATGACAATAATAGGTATGAGAATAATAATAACAATAGCAATAACATTCTTATGGAGATTTACCATTGTTAGGGAACATTCTCTTATTTGATCCTACAATAATCCTGTGAAATGGATGATATTACCCTGCCTATTTTACATATGAGGAAACCAAAGCCTTTGCCACTAAAACAGAAACATTTAAGACAATTATCTATATATTCATCTAAAAATAAGAATAATAGCTTCATTAATAAGAACATAAATATATTTTAGGGACAAATAAGATTCTCCAGCAAAAAAAAAAAATTAGTGGGAAGAGTAGCATTATTGGACATTTTTGCAAATTTTTGTACTGTCTCGCTGAAGAGAGGATGTCTATATACTGTCCCTGGTCTGTCCATTGCAATATATTGCTTCAGTTAGAGTGTACAAAGAAAATCCAGCTTCACTCAGATATGCCACTGGGAAAAGAGAAATATTTTAATAGCTCTTTAACAATTACCTTTGGTCATCCTGGTCTCCAAGTCCCTGAAATTTGGAGTCTTCTTTTTCTCTTCCTTAGCTTTCACCCTTGGACAGAAACAATATGGGATAAAACAGGGCTGATTATTTCTCTACTATATTTTCGGGACACCTCAACGTCCTCTCCAAACCATGTTTTACTAGCAGAAACTCCCTACTGATTTCCCTACTCCTAGCCTCTGTGAGTCAGAATTTAAGTCCACCTTCCACAGCTGTGGGGTTCCCTGGTGGCTCAGTGGTTAAGAATCAGGAGGCATGGATTCAACCCCTGGGTCGGGAAGATCCCTGGAGAAGGAAATGGCAATCTACTCCAGTATTCTTGCCTGGGAAATCGCATGGGCAGAGGAGCCTGGCGGGCTACAGTCCACAGGATTGCAAAAGAGTTGTACACGACTTAAACCCAGCAACCGCAGCTGTAATTTTTTCCTGGACAGGATCATGACAGTGCCCTAGCAGCAAGCCTAATCTCACATCCTTGCTCCTCGCACCAGATTCAGAATCCACACTGTTTTGTCTTTAGGTTGTTCCTTCCTCAATTGCTCTTTCACTCCTCTAACTGCCCTCGTTTTTTATTACTTTTCAGCCCAGTCCTGATGAGACTGGAAGACTGGTGATTCTCCAGTGAAAGTGAGGAAGAAAGTGGTTCCACTGATCAGCCTTCAGCTGGTTGCCTTTGTACAAATCTGCTCTCTGTTCAGTTTTTCTCTTAACTCTTTTGGATTATAATTGTAGGACGGCTGAATCCCCTTGCCCACCTTGAGAATAAATCTCTTTCCTTTGCATCTTCCAGTTTAACTAATATGTGCTTATCTAAAATGTATGCCGACACAGACGTTTCTTTTTCTGCTTTACAGGTGTAGACATGACTCTATTTCGTTCCAGTAAGCCACAGTGTGTAGATATTATCACCAATATTTTAATGAAAAATTTAAACCTTAGAATGCTGAAAGCGTATTATGCCTGTTTGGCAGTGCGTGTTGGAATATGGACATTTACTATAGCTTGAAAACAGTATAATTGAACTAACAAATTATAAGCTGGCTAAGTTAAGGTTTTTGGGCAAAATGTTAAGCCTTGAGGAGCTGAAGACTTTGGAAGAGTCAGAGTCAGGGGGCTTCGTCTGGGAACTGCTGACTTGGCCCACATGAGATCAGCCTCCTGAAGATTCCAAAAGATGCAGCCTTAGAGGAGCAACTGGTGCTCATGCTTTTGGTTCTGTGTCAGTTAATAAGAAGTTCCTACCCCAGGGAGCCAGAAGGAAGTGCACTGAAACCCAGGTCTTTGCAGCCTCATGGACTATACAGTCCATGGTATTCTCCAGGCCAGAATACTGGAGTGGGTAGCAGTTACTTTCTCCAGGGGATCTTCCCAAGCCAAGGATTGAACCCAGGTGCCCCTCATTACATGCAAATTCTTTACCAGCTGAGTCACCAGAGAAACCCAAAAATACTGGAGTGGGTAGCCTACCCCTTCTCCAAGGGATCTTCCCAACTCAGAAATTGAACCGGGGTCTCCTGCATTGCAGGCGGATTCTTTACCAACTGAGCTACCAGGGAAGCCCAGGTCTGTATCAGCTAACATTAGCGTTGACTTTGGGAGCAGCACTGCCTTTCTAAACACAGGCTTCTCCCTCTATCAAGGCTGATCACATTTTAGTTGATTACATCCAGGTTGAATTGTTACTGGCTTAAAAAAATGAAATCTTTCTCAGTCTAACTGCTAAACTTGTTATCTGAAGGATTCTTTGCAAAGCTTTTATCTGATATGAATATCTGCCACGGTTCTTTTCTAATTTTTTTTTTCCCTCGACTGGTATACGGCCTCTGCAGAGTTCAGTTTTTGCTACTGGAAGGCTTTGTAGCACAGAATTCAGTGATACGAACACTTGATTATCATGGAGTATTCGGGGACAGTCTTGGGAAAAAAGGTTATATGTCAGATGTGGTATGTATTTGGCTGTTTGTTGATTATCAGCCTGGGATAAGCTGAGCTGTGCAGGGGTTACTACACACCATCAGCTTCTGAACAGAAGAGGACCTTGCTTCTTGCAGAAATACTTAAAGCTTCAAAGATAGGGAGGGAAAAAACAAGTTAATTCAGTCCTAAATTACTGCTCAAATGGTTTTATCTCTGAGGTTTGAATAGAGATTAGCTTAAATGACACTGAACGTCACTTTTCCTTGTGCATATCTTGTGCGCATCATTGTGAAGAGACCTTTCTTCTAGTTTTGTTAGTAATCACATGAATGTTAGTTGCTGTTTGTTTCCTTTTCCTGAAGCAAATCTCTCTCTCTGGGCCGGGTTGGCAAGAAGAAGACCCGGTTTAGGTTACAGAACAGTATAAACCTAGTACTTTGCTTATGTGCTAAAAACAGCCTATCCTACAGGGTGTTACAAATAAAATAAAATCACAGATATGTGTTCTTGACAAGGAAGTATTTTATATATATGGCTTTTATTAGAACAGCCATGGTTTAGTGATGGGCATTATGATTCTGGCTACTATTACTACTAATCACTTTTGTAAATCCCTCACACATTTGAGACTATTGAAAAATTCTGTGCTGAAAGGATTAATTCAGGATGTAGTCAACTGTCTCTAAGGTGAAACTGAAGAATAAGGTGGCAGTAAGATTAAGATCGGGGAAGGCAATGGCACCCCACTCCAGTACTCCTGCCTGGAGAATCCCATGGACGGAGGAGCCTGGAAGGCTGCAGTCCATGGGGTCGCTGAGGGTCGGACACGACTGAGCGACTTCGCTTTCACTTTTTACTTGTGGTGCAGTGATTAAGAATCCACTTGCCAATGCAGGGGATATGGGGTCGATCCCTGCTCTGGAAAGATTCCACAGGCCATGGAGCATCTAAGCCCTTCTGCTACAACTACTGAACCCACTCTCGAGGGCACATGCTCTTGCGAGAATCCACCACAATGAGAAGCCCAAGCCCGCGCACTGCGACTAGAGAATAGCCCTGCTCAGCATAACTAGAGAAATGTCATGTGCAGCAGCAAAGACCCAGCACAGCCAAAAACACATAAATAAATGAAATTAAACAATTACCTTTGCTTCCACACCACGCTATAATATTCTTAAATGTGAGTTGAAATGTGGACTCTGAAACCAAGTATCAATAAACTTTTTGTACTTTTTTTTATGTTCAAATTCATTGGCTTGTCTTACGCTTGAATAGATTTTTTTACTCATGCATGATTTTGTGGCGAATGTGTTTGTCTTTGGGAAATATTGGTTGATTGAGTCACACACTCTTTAAAACACTGGCACACTTCATTATAGAAAACGAAAGGTCACATTTGTTAATATTACTACCTATCTCATCAAAAAGTGTTTAGGTATTTGGAAACTGTTAAGCTCACAGTGCTGGATATAAGCTTTCCAAAATTCTGATTTTCATATGAAACTTCAAATGTTATTGTCAACAAACACTGTGAACTGTTTTCCTTGAAGTGACAGCCTCACTTCATTCATTTTTGAGAGAGCGAATGCCAAAAATTAAAGCCGAAATAACCATAATCTGTCAACCAGTGGGCCTTTCAATTAAAAATGGTAGTTCCTTAAAAATGTGACTATTTTAGCTCAAAGCTCAGACAACTGTATGCAAGCTTTTTCCTTGAGACACCGTCATATTCAGGAAATAGAATGGTTTTATGTATTCTGTTTGTATCACACAGAATATTAAAAAGGAATATACTCAAAAGTTGAGGTTTATTAATAACAAAATTACTATATTTTACTACTTCTTAAAGGGCATTTTTAAGTAATGCTGGCTTTTTTTTTTTTTTACTGAGATTGTATGGTAGTCAAGGATCCCGTGACTATAATGAGTACTAGTACTAGCAGCGGCGCCCCACTCCAGTACTCTTGCCTGGAAAATCCCTTGGACAGAGGAGCCTGGTAGGCTGCAGTCCATGGGGTCCTAAGAGTCAGACATGACTGAGCGACTTCACTTTCACTTTTCACTTTCATGCGTTGGAGAAGGAAATGGCAACCCACTCCAACAGTCTTGCCTGGAAAATTCCATGGACGGAGGAGCCTGGTAGGCTGCAGTCCACTGGGGTCACGAAGAGCCGGACATGACTGAGCAACTTCACTTTCACTTTTCACTTTCACACATTGGAGAAGGAAATGGCAACCCACTCCAGTGTTCTTGCCTGGAGAACCCCAGGGACGAGGGAGCCTGGTGGGCTGCCGTCTATGGGGTCGCACAGAGTCGGACACGACTGAAGCGACTCAGCAGCAGCAGTACTAGCAGTGAAGAGTACAGTGACTTCTAAAAATGGTTAAACAGGGCTTCCTTGGTGGCTCAGCAGTAGAGAATCCACCAGCCATGCACTAGATGCTGGTTAGATCCCTGGGTCAGGAAGATCCCCTGGAGAAGGAAATGGCAACCCACTTCAGGCTTCTTGCCCGAGAAATCCCATGGACAGAGGAGCCTGGCAGGTTTCAGTCCAGGGGACTGCAAGAGTCAGGCCCAACTTAGTGACTAAACACAACGGTTAAATGAATAATGGGCAATTACTACCCTAGCGTTGTTATGAAAATGTTTCTCCTTATAGACTTCTTAATGGGATTTGGGCGACCCCTAAATACTGTTGCTTTAGAACATCTGATAATAGCTGATGTTTATAGACTTTTCCTATTTGCCAGGACCTATTCTAAGCACTGAGTTATTTTAAATCTGGATGTGACGTCATTTTTACTTCAATGAGAATTTTAAATGTGTCAAAGTGGAAGGATATAATACTTTTTAACAAAACACATCCAGGAAATGCTCTCAGTAACTCTTTTTCCCATACAGTTTCCTTGAGAAAATGGACATATAGCACTGTGTAAGTTTGAAGTGTATGGCATAGTGTTTTGACTCACATATATCCTAAAATGATTATCACGAAAAGCGTAGAGAATATTCATCATCTCATGTGGATTCAAAATTTAGGAAATAGAAAGAATACAGATTTTTTTTCCCCTTGTGATGAGAATTCTTAGGATTTGCTCCCTTAAATGTCATATAACATACAGTACTGTTAATAATATTTATCATGTTGTACATTACACCCATAGTACTTGTTTATCTTATAACTGGAAGTTTATACATTTTGACCACTTTCACCCAATTCTCCCACCTCCTACCCCCAACCTTTGGTAACTATGTGTGCCCATCTTTAGTTGTGTCCAACTCTTTGCAACCCCATGGACTGCAGCCCACCAGGCTCCTCTGTCCACAGGATTTCCCAGACAAGAATACTAGAGTGGGTTTCCATTTCCTCCTCCAAGGGTTCTTCCTGACCCAGGGATTAAGCCCATGTCTTCTGTATCTGCTGCATCAACAGGCATATATCTGATCTATTTATCTATGAGTTTTGTTTGTTTTTGCCTTACGATTGACCTACAACACTATATTTGATCCTAGTATGTAACATAGTGATTCAATATTTCTGTACATTTCAAAATGGTCACCATGTTAAGTCTAGTTAGCATCTGTCACTATACAAAGATATTGTATAAGTATTGGCTATATTTCCCATAATGTACATTGTTGGTTTTTTTTTTTTTTTTAACTTTATTTTACTTTACAATACTGTATTGGTTTTGCCATACATTGACATGAATCCACCACGGGTGTATACGAGCTCCCAATCCTGAATCCCCCTCCCACCTCCCACCCCATATCATCTCTCTGGATCATCCCCATGCACCAGCCCCAAGCATCCTGTATCCTGTATCGAACATAGACTGGCACTTCGTTTCTTACATGATAGTATACATGTTTCAATGCCATTCTTCTAAATCATCCCACCCTCTCCCTCTCCCTCAGAGTCCAAAAGTCCGTTCTATACATCTGTGTCTCTTTTGCTGTCTCATCATTCATTTTGTAACTGGAAGTTTGTACCTCTTAATCTCCCTTACCTATTTCTCTCGTCTCCCCACCCTCTTCCATCTGGCAACCACTGGCTTGGTCTTGGTACCTATGATTCTGTTTCTGTTTAATTATGTTTTTTCATTTATCTTGTTTTTTAGATTCCACGTGTGAGATCATGCGGTATCTGTCTTTCTCTGTTAAACTTATTTCACTTAGGATAATACCTTCTAGATCTACCTATCATGTTTTCACAAATGGCAAGACTCTTTTTTTTCCTGGCTGAAACTATACAATCTGCATCTTCTTCATCCATCTGTCTATTGATGGCCACTTAGTTACTTTCCATATCTTGGCTACTGTAAATAAAGCTGCAGTGAACCTAGCGGGGCATGTATCATTTAGAATGAACTTTTTCCCCTTTGTATAAATATCCAGGAATCAACTGGCTGGACTGATTCTCTGGCATTAGTCTTAGCAATACTTTTTTGGATATATCTCCCCAGGCAAGGGAAACAAAAGCAAAAATAAACAAATGGGACTACAGAAAACTAATTTTTTTAGGAACTTTCCTACTGTTTTCCATAGTGGCTGCACCAATATTCCCACCAACAGCGTACAAGAGTTTTCTTTGCTCCACATCTTTGTCAATACTTGTGATTTGTTATCTTTTTGATAATAATCATTATGACAGGTGTAAGGTGATATCTCATTGTGGTTTTGATTTGCATTTCCTTGATGATTAGTGATGCTGACCATCTTTTCATGTACCTGTTGGCCATCTGTGTGTCTTCTTTGGAAAAATGTCTATTCATTCCTTTTACCCATTATTTAATCAGGTTATTTGTTATTTTGATGTTGAATTATATGAGTTTCCTGTATATTTTGGATATGAACCCCTTATTGCATATATCATTTGCAAAAATCTCTCATGCAATAAGTAGCCTTTTTGTTTTGTTGATAGTTTCCTTCACTGTATGAAAGCTTTTTAGTTTTTTTAAAATTTTCGCTTTTATCTCCCTTGCCTGAGAATATATATCCAAAAAACTATTGCTAAGATCAGCACCAAATAATGTGCTGCCAATGTTTTCTTCCAGGAGCTTTATGGTTTTCGATCTTACATTTAGGTCCAGTTTGAGTTTATTTTTATGCATGGAATAAGAAAGCGATCTTATTTGATTCTTTTGCATTTTGCTGTACAATTTTCTCAACACTGATTGCTGAAGAGGTTTTCTTTTCTCCACTTTATATTCTTGCTTCCTTTGTTGGGGATTAACTGGCTTGGTCTGTGTGGGTTTATTTCTGCCTCTCCATTCTGTTCCATTAATCTGTATGTCTGTTTCTGTGCCAGTACCATGCTATTTTGATTACTATAGCTTTGTCATATTGCTCTCAGTAACTTCAGATCTAAAGTATATACTTTTAAATGATACACACTGGTAAACTGTAATAAATCAACATTTTTGTGGGACTGTAAGTAGAATGAAATTTCCCCAGTTCTTAGCACCAATTTCTCCCATTGGCAAAACAATTAACAGAGGATTTTAAAGAGAATTATGCCTACTTGGTGTTACAGCAATTTTAGGAAGACCCAGTTCCTATCCTTAAGAAATTTATTTAAGCTCAGAATTAGACTCTAGTCCAAGGTGTGCTATTTTGTGGTGCATAATACAAATCACTAACTTTTGGGGTGCTGGAGTATTAAAGGAAGAATTTTAAAGTATGTAAAACCATTAAAAGAAAACCCAAAGCCTGCTCAAATTCTAAGGCAAGAGTTATTAAGAAGGATTGTTCAGCAGACATTCTCCTTTGGAAGTGGCTAGTAAGACAGCATTTGGAAAAAAGGCATTTAGCCATTGGAAAATAGAAGATTTTTAGGTCTTATGGAGACATCAGTGAATAACAACCACACTAATCTAGATAGTCTAAGTAATAAAGAAAAAACAACAAATGGAAAACTCGTTTCTCTAGACTTGACACTATACCATTTTATCTATCTTGTTTGCTAAAAGTTAGTTTCTTGTTCTGTAAAACTGATCTAATAATACTGGCCTAAATGATTTAGGAGGCGGCCGAGAGGAGCAACCCTACTTCCAAGGAGCGGTGGCTGCGCAGGCGCAGGAGGGCCTAGAGGAGCTACTCCACATTCAAGGTCAGCAGGGGCGGCTGTGAGGAGATACCCCTCGTCCAAGGTAAGGAGCAGCAGCTGCACTTTGCTGGAGCAGCCGTGAAGAGATACCCCACGCCCAAGGTAAGAGAAACCCAAGTAAGACAGTAGGTGTTGCAAGAGGGCATCAGAGGGCAGACACACTGAAACCATACTCACAGAAAACTAGTCAATCTGAACACACAGACCACAGCCGCCTTGTCTAACTCAATGAAACTAAGCCATGCCATCTGGGGCCACCCAAGACGGGCAGGTCATGGTGGAGTGATCTGACAGAATGTGGTCCACTGGATAAGGGAATGGCAAACCACTTCAGTATTCTTGCCTTGAGAACCCCATGAACAGTATGAAAAGGCAAAGTGATAGGATACTGAAAGAGGAACTCCCCAGGTAAGTAGGTGCCCAGTATGCTACTGGAGATCAGTGGAGAAATAACTCCACAAGAATGAAGGGATGGAGCCAAACAAAAACAATATCCAGTTGTGGATTTGACTGGTGATAGAAGCAAGGTCCGATGCTGTAAAGAGCAATATTGCATAGGAACCAGGAATGTTAGGTCCATGAATCAAGGCAAATTGGAAATGGTCAAACAGGAGTTGGCAAGAGTGAACGTCCACATTCTAGGAATCAGCGAACTAAAATGGACTGGAATGGGTGAATTTAACTCAGATGACCATTATATCTACTACTGTGGGCAGGAATCCCTCAGAAGAAATGGAGTAGCCATCATGGTCAACAAAAAATCTGCAATGCAGTACTTGGATGCAATCTCAAAAATGACAGAATGATCTCTGTTCATTTCCAAGGCAAACCATTGGATATCACGGTAATCCAAGCCTATGCCCCAACCCAGAATACTGAAGAAGCTGAAGTTGAATGGTTCTATGAAGACCTACAAGACCTTTTAGAACCAACACCCAAAAAAGATGTCTTTTTCATTATACGGGACTGGAATGCAAAAGTAGGAAGTCAAGAAACACCTGGAGTAACAGGCAAATTTGGCCTTGGAATGCAGAATGAAGCAGGGCAAAGGCTAATAGAGTTCTGCCAAGAGAACGCACTGGTCATAGCAAACACCCTCTTCCAACAACACAAGAGAAGACTCTACACATGGACATCACCAGATGGTCAACACCGAAATCAGATTGATTATATTCTTTGCAGCCAAAGATGGAGAAACTCTATACAGTCAACAAAAACAAGACCAGGAGCTGACTGTGGCTCAGATCATGAGCTCCATATTGCCAAATTCAGACTGAAATTGAAGAAAGTAGGGAAAACCACTAGACCATTCAGGTATGACCTAAATCAAATCCCTTATGATTATACAGTGGAAGTGAGAAATAGATTTAAGGGCCTAGATCTGATAGACGGAATGCCTGATGAACTATGAAATGAGGTTCGTGACATTGTACAGGAGACAGGGATCAAGACCATCCCCATGGAAAAGAAATGTAAAAAAGCAAAATGGCTGTCTGGGGAGGCCTTACAAATAGCTGTGAAAAAAAGAGAAGCAAAAAGCAAAGGAGGAAAGGAAAGATATAAGCACCTGAATGCAGAGTTCCGAAAAATAGCAAGGAGAGATAAGAAAGCCTTCCTCAGCGATCAATGCAAAGAAATAGAGGAAAACAACAGAATGGGAAAGACTAGAGATCTCTTTAAGAAAATTAGAGATACCAAGGGAATATTGCATGCAAAGATGGGCTCGATAAAGGACAGAAATGGTCTGGACCTAACAGAGACAGAAGATATTAAGAAGAGGTGGCAAGAATACACAGAAGAACTGTTAAAAAAAGATCTTCATGACCAAGATAATCACGATGGTATGATCACTCACCTAGAACCAGACATCCTGTAATGTGAAGTCAAGTGGGCCTTAGAAAGCATCACTATGAACAAAGCTAGTGGAGGTGATGGAATTCCAGTTGAGCTATTTCAAATCCTGAAAGATGATACTGTGAAAGTGCTGCATTCAATATGCCAGCAAATTTGGAAAACTCAGTAGTGGCCACAGGACTGGAAAAGGTCAGTTTTCATTCCAATTCCAAAGAAAGGCAATGCCAAAGAATGCTCAAACTACTACACAATTGCATTCATCTCACATGCTAGTAAAGTCATGCTCAAAATTCTCCAAGCCAGGCTTCAGCAATACATGAACCGTGAATCTCCTGATGTTCAAGCTGGTTTTAGCAAAGGCAGAGGAGCCAGAGATCAAATTGCCAATATCCGCTGGATCATGGAAAAAGCAAGAGAGTTCCAGAAAAACATCTATTTCTGCTTTAATTAACTACGCCAAAGCCTTTGACTGTGTAGATCACAATCAACTGTGGAAAATTCTGAGAGAGATGGGAATACCAGACCACCTGACCTGCCTCTTGAGAAATCTATATGCAGGTCAGGAAGCAACAGTTAGAATTGGACATGGACCAACAGACTGGTTCCAAATAGGAAAAGGAGTATGTCAAGGCTGTATATTGTCACCCTGCTTATTTAACTTATATGCAGAGTACATCATGAGAAACGCTGGGATGAAAGAAGCACAAACTGGAATCAAGATTGCCGGGAGAAATATCAATAACCTCAGATATGCAGATGACACCACCTTTATGGCAGAAAGTGAAGAGGAGCAAAAAAGCCTCTTGATGAAAGTGAAAGAGGAGAGTGAAAAAGTTGGCTTAAAGCTCAACATTCAGAAAACTAAGATCATGGCATCTGGTCCCATCACTTCATGGGAAATAGATGGGGAAACAGTGGAAACAGTGGCTGCCTTTATGTTTTGGGCTTCAGAATCACTGCAGATGGTGATTGCAGCCATGAGATTAAAAGATGCTTACTCCTTGGAAGAAAAGTTAAGACCAACCTAGATAGCATATTCAAAAGCAGAGACATTACTTGCCAACAAAGGTCCATCTAGTCAAGGCTATGGTTTTTCCAATGGTCATGTATGGATGTGAAAGTTGGACTGTGAAGAAAGCTGAGCGCCGAAGAATTGATGCTTTTGAACTGTGGTGTTGGAGAAGACTCTTGAGAGTCCCTTGGACTGCAAGGAGATCCAACCAGTCCATCCTAAAGGAGATCAGCCCTGAATGTTCTTTGGAAGGAATGATGCTAAAGCTGAAACTCTAGTACTTTGGCCACCTCATGCGAAGAGTTGACTCATTGGAAAAGACTCTGATGCTGGGAGGGATTGGGGGCAGGAGGAGAAGGGGACAACAGAGGATGAGATGGCTGAATGGCATCACTGTCAATGGACGTGAGTTTGAGTGAACTCCGGAGTTGGTGATGGACAGGGAGGCCTGGCGTGCTGTGATTCATGGGGTCGCAAAGAGTCGGACGCGACTGAGCAACTGAACTGAACTGAACTGAACTGAGAGCTGTCAGTACAGTAGAATTCCAAGACAGCACATTCCTGGCTATAACGAGTCAAATTATAGGACAGTTTTGGTGTCATAGACTCTAAATATCAGAATAAAGGATCAAAAATCCCAAAGCAACCTCTAAACTTTCCTGCAATTACTGAGTTTCATTCTAACCTGGGAGGATGGAACATAATGTGTCCTCCATCATCATCATATTCAGGAAAAAGGCCTGTCAGACGAAACGTAGGGAAATGACATAGCATTCTCTCACAGGTCAGCAGGGGGTGTCACTTCACCAGCCTTCTTGTTGTCCTGTAAGCTCCTGCAGTTGGAGAAGAGATCTTTGAATGAACAAAGCGTTCCAATGAAATTCATCCAGGACAGCTGTGACTCTTCTCATTTTATTCCCTTCTAAAATGACAACCCACTCCAGTATTCTTGCCACGGGATTCTTGCCTCTGTCCAAGGGATTCTCTAGGCAAGAATACTGGAGTGGGTTGTCATTTTAGAAGGGAATAAAATGAGAAGAGTCACAGCTGTCCTGGATGAATTTCATTGGAAAGCTTTGTGGTCTATAGGGTCGCACTGAGTCGAACACGACTGAAGCGACTTAGCATGCGTGCATACATAGGAGAAGGACATGCCAACCCACTCCAGTGTTCTTGCCTGGAGAATCTCAGGGACAGAGAAGCCTGGTGGGCTGCCATCTATGGGGTCGCACAGAATCGGACACGACTGAAGCGACTTAGCAGCAGCAGCAAGCAGCAGCATTGATCTCCTGTTTCCTTATGGTTTTCAGAACTATCTTTCTAGACTTCTGTAGAAAATTAATATATTATATTGCTGCATTAAAAATTATATTGCAGCATAAATAAATTTAAAATAAAATAAATTAAAAATTATATTGCTGCATAAATAAATTTTGTTCCTGGACTCAGTTCCTGTGTGTGGGCAGGGTGGGGTGTGGGGGGCTCTCCCAAACTAGTGAGCAATTCTCAGATGCCAGCAAGGTGTCCAAGAACTCAATCCATTTCTGGCCCTATCTAACTGGAGATTGAGTCAGATTCCACTGGAAAAGAGCTCAGTTCCACCGTACCCCACTCCACTTCAGATGTCAGTTTCAGGTCCAACTAGTTACCTGGGCTTCTGACCAATTGGTAATAAATCAAAGGTTCCTATGACCCCATCCTTGGGTTTCATTAGCTTGTTAGAATGGCTCACAGGATTCAAGAAAGTCCATTCACTCACTCAATCACTGATTAATTACAAAGGATATGAGCTAGCCAGACAAAGGGAAACATAGAGTGGTAAGGAGGTGGGGAGGGGGTGCCTCACAAGGAGGCATTGTCCTTGCGGAGCATGGGGCCTGACACAGTGGTACATGGAAGTGTTCTTATAAGAACTTGTTATGACTGGATAAGGAATGAGTGAGGAAGAGATGGCTTTCAGAGATTTTTTTAATTTTAATTGTTAAAAAAACCCCACAAATTTAAAATGCTTCTTTAGAGCCTGTTGCGAATAGCAAGACACCCATTTCACCCATTTCACCTTTGCATCAAAGAAGCATTTTCAGAAACTGAGCATAAGACAGCAATTATTATAACAAAGATACTCCCAAAGATACTCTTATTTTTCAGGAAATTTCAAAGGTTTTGAGAACTATGAGTCAGAAACTATAGATGAAAACAAAATATATATGAGAAATATATTTAACCAAATATATGTGTATATATATATATGTGACCAGAGTTTGATCCCTGTGTCAGGAAGAGCCCCTGGAGAAGGGAATGGCAATCTATTCCAATATTCTTGCCTGGAGAATCCCATGGACAGAGGACCCTGGCGAGCTACAGTCCATGGGATCACAGAGTCAGACATGACTGAAGTGACTGAGTACACAGCACTCACACACATATATAACCAAATATAAATATTTCTTATAAATCACAATATTGCAACAAAATTATTTAAAATTCTCAGCTTATATTTTACAAACATGTCCTTATTTTTTAATCACTGTCACAAAAGTCAACTCATTTTGAAACAGAATTAAAGCAAATTTCTCATTCTTTAAAATAAATTTTTTGAAAAGCAGAAAAAAATCAGAGTCAGCCCAGGAAAAACTATAGAATTCCTCAAGTGATATGGAGCATTATAGACTGTAACTATAGAAGAACTTTAGAATAGTGGTTGTTGGACAAATAAGCAAAGTTTTCCTCAATAAAATTTAAGTCAAGTATTAAGAGACACAATTCATGCTATAGAGTTGCATCTTGGCACAACATATCATATGGGAAGCTGGTAAAGATTCACAGTCAGGGCAAGGGTATCATGTCTGGTAAGGAGTGAGTAGGGAACAGATGGATTTAGGAGATTTTGCCATCTTTAATTGTTTAAAAAAAAAGAAATTTTAAATGCTAATTTACAGCCAAATATAAAACAGCTTACAATTTTTTTCAACTTTATTTTAAAATTTATTTTTAAAATATTATTAAAGTATAGTTGATGTATAGTGTGGTATTCATTTCTGCTGTACAGCAAAGTGATTCAGTTATCCACAGTGCAACACTCCGGGCCTCCCTGTCCATCACCAACTCCTGGAGTTCACTCAGACTCATGTCCATCGAGACGGTGATGCTATCCAGCCATCTCGTCCTCTGTCCTCCCCTTTCCCTCCTGCCCCCAATCCCTCCCAGCATCAGAGTCTTTTCCAATGAGTCAACTCTTCTCATGAGGTGGCCAAAGTACTGGAGTTTCAGCTTCAGCATCATTCCTTCCAAAGAACACCCAGGACCAATCTCCTTTAGAATGGACTGGTTGGGTCTCCTTGTAGTCCAAGGGACTCTCAAGAGTATTCTCCAGCATCACAGTTCAAAAGCATCAATTCTTCAGCACTCAGCTTTCTTCCCAACCCTGAAATTCTTTTAAGTCTTAAAAAAATTCATGGGGGAAAAGCTATCTGAAGGAGCTAGTAAGGGAAAAGCCTGCTCTCTTCCTATTCACGGGAGAAGGCAATGGCACCCCACTCCAGTACTCTTGCCTGGAAAATCCCATGGACGGAGGAGCCTGGTAGGCTGCAGTCCATGGGGTCCTAAGAGTCGGACATGACTGAGCGACTTCACTTTCACTTTTCCCTTTCATGCATTGGAGAAGGAAATGGCGGCCCACTCCAGCGTTCTTGCCTGGAGAATCTCAGGGACGGGGGAGCCTGGTGGGCTGCCGTCTATGGGGTCGCACAGAGTCAGACACGACTGAAGCAACTTAGCAGCAGCAGCAGCAGCAGCTTCCTATTCACTTTGTGCATCAATGGAAACCAGGACATTGGGCTGCTTTCTCTGTTGTCACAGCTAGAATCTGGACAATTGTCCTCACTAACTACTGATTCCCCCAGATGACTGCAACTCAATCAACTTTAGCAACTCATGTGTTTAAGAGAATGTAGAAAGTAAGTTAATTACTTAATGTCTTTTGTGTTAATAGATAAACACAGCTCTGACCCTCTCATGATGTACTTTGCGGAAGCGGTTTTCGTCGACTTGGTTATTTTCTTCCTCAAGTGGGCCAGGCAATCTGGATCCAGGGGTGGATAGGTATAATTCATGAACTTTTAAATAATCAGGAAGGGAGAAATTCTTCTCTTTCTAGGTTCTTTTGACAGGTCTAAAAATTAAAATGACATGCAATAGGGACTTCCCTGGTGGTACAGTGGGTAAGAATCTGCCTACCAATGCAGGGAACACGGGTTTGATCCCTGACCCAGGACATATCCCACATGCCTTGGAGCAACTTGGCCCATGCTCTGCAACAAGAGAAGTCACCACAATGAGAAACCCTTACACCGCAAGCAGAAAAAGCCTGCACAAAGCAATGAAGACCCAGCACAGCCAAAAATAAAATCAATCTATAAAATTATTTTTTTAAAGACATGAGACAGATTAACTAACAGAAGTTTAATAAGATGTATTTATGGGAAAGATACCCCAAGACTGAGCAAGTTACTAAAACGGCTAAGCAAGTCACTTAAATACTACCTTCAGCTAAATACAAAAGAGGAGGTTGAGAGTAGTGGTTTGGAACCTCAAGTAGGAGGAAGGTAATTTACATGGAGGTGGACAAACAAATGTTTGGTAAACAAATGCTTGCTGAGCCATGGGAGACAATGAGACACAGAGTGGCCTCTGATCTCCAGGCCCTGCCTAAAGTTCCCCCCACCGTATTTAGTCCGTGTTGGTGGTGGTGGTGCTTGTTCACTAAGTCACATCCAACTCTTTTGCAACCCCATAGACTCTAGCCCACCATGCTCCTCTGTCCATGGGATTTCCCTGGCAAGAATACTGGAGTGAGTTGCTATTTCTTTCTGCAGGAGATTTTCCCGACCCAGGGATGGAACCTGCATCTCCTGCATTGGCAGGCAGATTCTTTACCACTGAGCCCACAGGGAAGCCCATTTAACCCAACTCTTTGCAAATATGTCTGGTGGTACCTCTATTTGAGGCATAGGCCATCTTTCTAAATTCTTCTAAGCAGTTAGGGGGGAGATCAAAGTTTCTTTCTGTTTTTTGGCCTTGATTATTTTCAGGTCAAAAGTTATCCATACTGAAAAGGTATTTTGGGGTGGCAAATTTGCTTCTCTACAGAACAAAGGTGAATATTTCCAAAGAAAAGGAATCTATAAGCGTGGCACAAAATTGTTTTAAGCCTGGTGATATTATAATGACAAATTGATTCATTATATGTTTGAAAGACAGTTCACATCCTGGCTGATTTATGTTCACGTTGCTGGAAACTAGTTATTTCAAAGCACTGATATCGCACTAAAAATTTCCACTCTTATTTGTGTCCAATGTGGATATTGGTTAAAATACAACAACCAGGGGCTAGGGAGAGTAGGTAATCAAGAGGCAATGATGTGAATAACCTTGTATGCCCTTCAGAAAATGACTGCGTAATAACCGTGTCCAGCCTTGAAACAGCATAGTTGATTATGTTTCTGAATGCTCTATTCAATCATTTCAAAACTTGCCCATGGTTAAAGAGTAACAACATTATTATTTCCTTTTTCCCAAGGGAATTACCAAATTGCAAAATCCTGTTACGAGGACCCAGGCCTCTGACAACATACTGAGTAGGAAAACCTCACTCAGAATAATTGTGCAGGCGGCTCCCTTGTTCTGAATGGGGTCTCTAGAGCACTTTCGTAAATACTTTAATTTATAGACTATTTTGGAAAAAATGTGGCTTATTCATTTCCAGCACATTTTATGATACTCACATCAGTGAGTTCGGATACTCGTAGTTCACACCATGGTTTCAACGATACTGTCTCAGAAGAGCCAGACAAAATTACTTTTACCTCCAAAAGTTAACAACAAACAGCAATGAACAAAATTTTCAAGTGAGAAGCTTAGATGTTTGTTTTCAAGGCTCTCCAAACTCCTATTCATTATTATCCCCTTCAACTTAAGCAGTATTTATTCTTTCAGATACCCACTAGGACCACACAGTTTAATCTCATCTCTCATTAAGGAAAGAGGAGTAAACCTGACGATAAGTAAAGAAGAACACGTACTCATTCTCATCAATCTCTTCACTTTTACGAGTAACCAATGTAATCCACAGATGGCCCCTTCTTTGAAAAGTCATTGTAGGCAATAAAAAGTAGAATGCAAAGGAATTAGAATGAAAGATGTTAATGACTACACACAAGTTTCACCTGGGCTGGGACTTCCCTCGTTTTCCAGTAGCTAAGACTCTGAGCTCCCACTGCAAGGGGCCAAGATTTGATCCCTGGTCAGAGGACTAGATCCCACATGCTGCAACTACGAGTTCCAATGCCACGACTAAAGATTTTGATCTGGCGCAGCCGAATAGATAGTTTTATTTTTTAAGTTTCATCTATGCCAGTGCCTCCCTCTTCTCCATTCAACCCCGCTATTTCTTCTGCCCTAAGGACTTTAGGCTGAAGGAATCCAAAATCTGCTCTCATTTCAAAACACTCCCTGATCTGTGTGTCCTTGAGTACTCATACTTTTTCATTTATAGAATGTTAAAGTATTCCATCTGAGAAATAAGGGGCTGGACCAGGTGGTAACAGTAGGAATAAAGACATAGCCACACGAGATACCTGCCTTTAACAGTATGATCCCATGACTGAAAAAATGTTGCAGGTGCCCAACTGATGTATGTCAGACACTCAGAAGAGCATCTTGTCCCAAAGGGTTAGTACAAAGGGACAGAAATGTTATTTTCAAAACTTCAATTAAGACTGACATATTCACACTATAATAATACATAAAACAGACACTGACTAAGTATCTACTGTATAGCACAGGGAACTCTCAATACTCTGTAATGATCTACATGGGAAAACAATAAAAAAAGAGTGGATACACAGATTTAGAGAACAAACTTATGGTTATTGGGGGAAGGGATGGGGGAAGGAAGTTTGGGGTTGTCACGTACATACTGCTATATTTAAAATGGATAACCAACAAGGATCTACTGTAGAGCATAAAGAACTCTGCTCAATATTGTGTAACAACCCAAATGGGAAAAGAATTTGAAAAAGAGTAAAATAAAAATATAAAAAATTTTAAAGAGTAGATATATGTATATACATAACAAATTCACTTTGCTATACAACAGAAACTAACCCAACATTGTAAATCAACTATGCTTCAGTGAAAATTAAAAATAAATAATAAATGAATGGATGAATGAATAAAACTTCCCTCATGGAGGACAGATCAAGGCAATGTGAGCAGTGGCTGGACGTGAACAAGTTATTTCACAACATTGCTACTCAGGAATGCCTGGTCTCCACATCTCTGCATTGGGAGATATTCCAGAAGACCCTAAGAAAATTCCATCGAGTGCATCTATAGCAATGGTCTTGGCCATTTTCTATACAAGTTTCTTCTTTCACATGGAAGAAGAGGAGAGCAGCAAGATGTCACTGGTTGATCTAATATTTCTATGGGAGAAAAGAAGAGGCCTGCCTCTCAGAATCCCAAATGAGAAAGAAAATTTATAACTGGTTGGAAGAAAAACAAAAAATCTTTCCAATAAGGAAAGCAACCTCATAGTCAGAGAGCTAAAGAAGAAGTAGGAGTGATGTTTGACAATTGTTCTTAATTTTATCTTGAATAAAATATACCAGAAACAATGGTAAAAACTATTTTTGCCTGATACCTTTTTCTTAGAGTTCTTAATATTTTGATATCTTGAAAAAAAACACAAAATGTATTCTCTTTGAGTTCAATAAAGATAAGAGAGTCTCTCCTGACATTCCTCAAATATGCCATCAAAAAGGAGATTTAGGATATATCCCAGGTGAAATATTCTTTTGGTCTGCAGGGCAAGTGAGGAATATAAAGAGACTACATCATCAGTATCTTCCAGCATTTTTCAATCTAGGTCAGGTAGGCACTTTATTGGGGCATTTCTTGTGTATGTGTTTCTATGTTTTATAATAACTTATAATAACTTCCTCTCCATTTAAGTTTTGTTGTTATATTAATAGTGTAATAAAGTGAAGAAAACAAACTGATGGACTATGTGGTGACTCCAACCTAATTAGTCAGTGATCACTGATTTTTGTTCTTTCTTTCTTTTTTTTTTTAAAACCATGCCATGAGGCATGAGGGATAACTCAGTTCTCTGACCAGGGATCAAAACCATGCCAGGTACAGGGGAAATTTGGAATCTTAACCACTAGACTCAAAATCACTGCAGATGGTGATTGCAGCCATGAAATTAAAAGATGCTTACTCCTTGGAAGAAAAGTTATGACCAACCTAGATAGCATAATCAAAAGCAGAGACATTACTTTGCCAACAAAAGTCCGTCTAGTCAAAGCTATGGTTTTTCCTGTGGTCATGTATGGATGTGAGAGTTGGACTGTGAAGAAAGCTGAGCGCTGAAGAATTGATGCTTTTGAACTGTGGTGTTGGAGAAGACTCTTGAGAGTCCCTTGGACTGCAAGGAGATCCAACCAGTCCATTCTGAAGGAGATCAGCCCTGGGTGTTCATTGGAAGGAATGATGCTAAAGCTAAAACTGCAGTACTTTGGCCACCTCATGCGAAGAGTTGACTCATTGGAAAAGATTCTGATGCTGGGAGGGATTGGGAGCAGGAGGAAAAGGGGATGACAGAGGATTAGATGGCTGGATGGCATCACCAACTTGATGGACCTGAGTTTGAGTGAACTCTGGGAGTTGGTGATGGACAGGGAGGCCTGGCGTGCTGTGATTCATGGGGTAGCAAAGAGTCGGACATGACTGAGTGACTGAACTGAACTGAACTGAACCACTAGACCATCAGGAAAGTTCCAATATGTTTTTAACTAATTAAATTTAATTCTTCTTCTTTTGATGTACCAGCCATGTTTCATAATTTCTTCTCATTTATTTATATTCCTTTTTATTTTATTCCACTGTTCAACTGTGTGGGCTTGTTTAGACTCCAGAAGGCAATCAAAGAACAATTTTTAATAAATAATTTTAATGTTGCATGGTACATTTATTTTATATTAAAACATAATAAATCCTAAAAATTTTCATCATAGGGAACTTTGTTTTCTAATTTCTTTGATGTTGTTTCTATGTGAGATGATGAGTGCTCCCTAAACCTATTGTGGTAATCATTTCATGATGTATGTAACCAAATTACCATGTTGTACAGCTTAAAACTATTAGTTCAGTCACTCAGTCGTGTTTGACTCTCTGTGACCCCAGGGACTGCAGTACACCAGGTTTCCCTATCCATCACCAACTCCCAGAGCTTACTCAAACTCATGTCCATCGAGTGGGTGATGCCATCCAACCATTTCATCCTTTGCCATCCCCTTCATCCTTTGCCATCCCCTTCTCCTCCTGCCTTCAATCTTACCCAGCATCAGAGTCTTTTCAAGTGAGTCAGTTCTTCGCATCAGGTCACCAAAGTATTGGAGATTTAGCTCCAGAATCAGTCCTTCTAATGACTATTCAGAAGTGATTCCCTTTAGGATTGACTGGTTTGATCTCCTTGCAGTCCAAGGGATTCCCAGGAATCTTCTCCAACAACACAGTTCAAAAGCAGCAATTCTTCAACGCTCAGCTTTCTTTATGGTCCAACTCTCATATCCATACAGAAGTACTGGGAAAAAACACAGCTTTGACTATCTGGATCTTTATTAGCAAAGTAATGTCTCTGCTTTTTAATAAGCTGTCTAGGTTTGTCATTGCTTGACTTCCAAGAAGCAAGCATCTTTTAATTTCATGGCTGCAGTCACCACCTGCAGTGATTTCAGTTCAGTGTAGTTCACTTCAGTGGCTCAGTCGTGTCCTAATCTTTGTGACCCCATAGACTGCATCACGCCAGGCTTCCCTGTCCACGATCAACACCCGGATCCTACTCAAACTCACATCCATTGAGTCAGTGATGCCATCCAACCATCTCATCCTCTGTCGTCCCCTTCTCCTCCTGCCTTCAATCTTTCCCAGCATCAGGGTCTTTTCAAATGAGTCAGTGCTGCGCATCAAGTGGCCAAAATATTGGAGTTTCAGTTTCAGCATCAGTCCTTCCAATGAATATTCAGGACTGATTTCCTTTAGGATGGACTGGTTGGATCTCCTTGCAGTCCAAGGGACCCTCAAGAGTCTTCAACACCACAGTTCAAAAGCATCAATTCTTTGGCACTCAGCATTCTTTATAGTCCAGCTCTCACATCTGTACATGACTACTGGAAAAACCATAGCTTTGACTAGACGTACCTTTGTTGGCAAAGTAATGTCTCAGCTTTTTAATATGCTCTCTAGGTTGGTCATAGATTTTTTTCCAAGGAGCAAGCATCTTTTAATTTCATGGCTGCAGTCAGCATCTGTAGTGATTTTGAAGCCCCCAAAAATAAAGTCTCTCAGTGTTTCCATTGTTTCCCCATCTATTTGGCATGAAGTGATGGGACCAGATGCCATGATCTTAGTTTTCTAAATGCTGAGTTTTAAGCCAACTTTTTCACTCTCCTCTTTCACTTTCATCAAGAGGTTCTTTAGTTTCTTGTTTGCTTTCTGCCATAAAGATGGTGTCATCTGCATATCTGAGGTTATTGATGTTTCTCCCTGCATTCCTGATTCCAGCTTGTGTTTCATCCAGCCTGGCATTTTGCATGAAGTACTCTGCATATAAATTAAATAAGTAGGGTGACAATATATAGCTTTGACGTACTCCTTTCACTACTTGGAATCAGACTGTTGTGCCATGTAGAGTTCTCACTCTTGTTTCTTGACCTGCATACAGATTTCTCAGGAGGTGGGTCAGGTGGTCTGGTATTCTATCTCTTGAACAATTTTCCACAGTTTGTTGTGATCCACACAGTCAAAGGCTTTAGTGTAGTCAATGAAGCAGAAATAGATGTTTTTCTGGAATTCTCTTGCTTTTTCTATGATCCAACGAATATTGACGATTTGATCTCTGGTTCCTCTGCCTTTTCTAAATCCAGCTTGAACATCTGGAAGTTCTCGATTTACACAGTATTGAAACCTAGCTTGGGAGAATTTTGAGCATTACTTTGCTAGCATGTGAGAAAAGTGCCATTGTGCAGTACTTTGAACTTTCTTTGGCATTGCCTTTCTTTGGGATTGGAATGAAAACTGACCTTTTCTAGTCCTGTGGCCACTGCTGAGTTTTCCAAATTTGCTGGCGTATTGAGTTCAGCACTTTAACAGCATCATCTTTGAGGATATCTCAATAAAACTGGAAATATGTATACATTTATTATGTATATATTTATTATATACATATGTAAAATACATACATAATATATATGCTTATATTTATGTGGCCTTCCCTGGTGGCTCAGACAGTAAAAAAATTTACCTGCAATGCAGGAGACCAGGGTTCAATCCCTGAGTCAGGAAGATTCCCTGGAGAATGGAGTTGCCACCCACTCCAGTATTCTTGCCTGGAGAATTCCATGGACAGAGGAGGCTGAAAGGCTTATTATACACTGTAATATTTAAATATTTGTAATTTTGTATAGTTTAGTAAAATCGCCTACATTTTACAAAACTAATATACTTGAAAAGACTAATTAAATAACATTGAGTTGATAATCTTCAAGGTCTGGAGTATTAGGTAACTATTCAAGAATCAAATATCCTTCTAAGTCTCTAAAAGATAATACTCAACGTAATAGGACTCTTAGGAGTACAGACTCAAGAGTTTCTAATATTCTTGAAATGATGTCTGCTATAAACCAAGGTTAAGGAGAAAAGGGATTTGAAATGTAGAGGAAGTTGAGAATTCTTGGAATTTTATCACATTATATCTGTGTCTAGAGATTTCCCAAAAATATAATCAGTTCAAATTGTACAAATTGAATGTCATCAAGCAGATAAAATCTTACCTGGCAAGCACAAAAACAGCATGAAAGATATTGTCTTAAAATATTTTTTAATTGAACTCAGTAAACGTGATAGCATCTTTAGTTACACTGGCCAGCTTGGAGTCTTTGGTGTGAATCTGGGGATATGGATATCTACAGTCCTAAAGATAATGTGGAGAAGAGCTGGAGAATATGAATAAAATTGAACAGAGCAATAACATCTTATATGCATGATAAATCTCTACACATTTCCTTCAGTCTAATTGTCCTTAAAACAATAACCTGGTGACAAGTTAAATTGACTGGAATGAACTAGTCTTTGTCACTCTTTGATATGCAACAATATTTGCAAGTGTGTTGGGCTTCCCTGGTGGTGCAGAGGTTAAAGCATCTGCCTGCAATGTGGGAGACCTGGGTTCGATCCCTGGGTTGGGAAGATCCCCTGGAGAAGGAAATGGCAACCCACTCCAGTATTCTTGCCTGGAGAATCCCATGGACGGAGGAGCTTGGTGGGCTACAGTCCACGGGTCGCAAAGAGTCGGACATGACTGAGCGACTTCACTTTCACTTTCACTTTGACCAAAGTCCAGCATTATGATCTACATTTCTATGCTTTGAATATCATGCAATAATTATATAACATTGCAATTAAAATTGTCTTGATCTATCACGTACTATTTGTAGAATATATATCTATGGATTGTGCTAAAGTATTACAAACTCATTAGACAATAATACCCTTGCTTGCATTGTAACATGAAGACTCATGAAATAAGAATATTCATGATTTTTTATAAAGCTGTAATAAAAATAAAAGATGTTTTCTTATTTTACTATCTTTCACATAGAATATTTTCTACACACAAGAAGGGGAAAAAATAAACAAGTATCTATGAATAGACAAATAACTTGACATAGTGTGATTGTAAGAGTAAATCAGTTCAAGATAAAAGAGGAGGAGAAATGGAGAGGGAGTAAATTGGAAGGAGAAGAAAGGGAAGAGGAGGAAGGAAAAGAGCAATAAGACAATTCAGAAACAATCAACAGGAATCTTTTTAAAAAATAAGGCAGAAACTTCATAATACTATAAAGTATACTATTATTGACCTTATAATACTATGAGTAAGTAAAAATGTATTATTAATGTATTATTTACTCAATGGCTATGGTCAACTTTGAGATGTGAAAAGACACTAGGCAACTCCTGAATATTCCAGCTCAGTAATTACTGATCATTTGGGATTATTTTCAAATTATTTAACAGTAAACTTGTGGTTACCGTGGGGAGAAGAGGAGAGGGATAAATTGGGAGATTGCGACTGACACATACACACTGCTATATATGAAATAGATAACTAATTAGAACTTACCATTTAGCACAGGGAACTCTACTCAGTACTCTGTAATGGCCTATATGGGAAACAAATCTGAAAAAGAGATGATATACTATGTGCATAACTGATTCACTTTGCTGTACCATGAAATTAACACAACATTGTAAATCAACTGTACTCCAAAAAAATTTTAAAAATAAACAAATAAAAAATTACTTAACAATAATGCCATCAGTGACTCCAGATGAATAAATTTTTTTCTTTTTATTTTGTGTTGAGATATAGCAAATTAACAATGTTGTGATAGTTCTAGGTGAACAGCAAAGGGACTCAGCCGTACATATGCATGTATCCATTCTCTCCCAAACTCCCCTCCCATCCAGACTGCCACATAACGCTGAGTAGAATTACATGTGCTATACCATAGGGCCTAGTTGGTTATCCATTTTAAATATTGCAGTGTGTACATGTCCACCCCAAACTCCCTGACTATCCCTTCCCTCCATCCTTCCCCCTGGCAGCCATAAGTTCCTTCTCTAAGTCTGTGAGTCTGTTTCTGTTTTGTAAGTTAATTTGTATTATTTCTTTTTAGAGAGATGAATATTTTTTACCTACTCCGCTTTCTCTTTAATTTCATCCTTCAAATAGTTGAACATGTTTCACATGTCAGTGATGCAGAGTTAAATCATCAGATCAGTTCAGCACAGTTCAGTCGCTCAGTCATGCCTGACTTTTTGTGACCCTGTGGACGGCAGCATGCCAGGCCTCCCTGTCCATCACCAACTTCCGAAGTTTACTCAAACTCATGTCCCTTGAGTCAGTGATGTCATGTAACCATCTTATCCTCTGTCATCCCCTTCTCCTCTTGCCTTCAATCTTTCCCAGCATCAGGGTCTTTTTAAATGAGTCAGTTCTTCATATCAGGTGGCCAAAGTATTGGAGTTTCAGCTTTAGTATCAGTCCTTCCAATGAATATTCAGGACTGATTTCCTTTAGGATGGACTGGTTGGATCTCCTTGCAGTCCAAGGAACTCTCAAGAGTCTTCTCCAACACCACAGTTCAAAAGCATCAATTCTTCAGTGCCCAGATTTCTTCATAATCCAACTCTCACGTCCATACGTGACTACTGGAAAAACCATAGCTTTGACTAGATGGACCTTTGTTGGCAAAGTAATGTCTCTACTTTTTAATATGCTGTCTAGGTTGGTCATGACTTTTCTTCCAAGGAGCAAGTGTCTTTTAATTTCATGGCTGCAGTCACCATCTGTAGTGATTTTGGAGCCCCCAAAATAGTCTCTCACTGTTGTCTATTTGCCATGAAGTGATGGGACCAGATGCCATGATCTTAGTTTTCTGAATATAGAGTTTTAAGACAACTTTTTCACTCTCCTCTTTCACTTTCATCAAGAGGCCCTTTAGTTCTCCTTTGCTTTCTGCCATAAGAGTGGTATCATCTGCATATCTGAGGTTATTGATATTTCTCCTGGCAATCTTGTTTCCAGCTTGTGCTTCATCCAGCCCAGCAGTTCTCATGATGTACTCTGCATATAAGTTAAACAAGCAGGGTGACAATATACAGCCTTGATGTACTCCTTTCCCAATTTGGAACCAGTCTGTTGTTCCATGTCCAGTTCTAACTGTTGCTTCCTGACCTGCATGCAAATTTCTCAAGAGGCAAGTCAGGTGGTCTGGTATTCCCATCTCTTGAAGAATTTTCCATAGTTTGTTGTGGTCAACATGGTCCAAGGCTTTGGCATAGTCAATAAAGCAGAAGTAGATATTTTTCTGGAACTCTCTTGTTTTTTCGATGATCCAACGAATGTTGGCAATTTCATCTCTGATTCCTCTGCCTTTTCTAAATCCACCTTGAATGCCTGGAAGTTCACGGTTCACGTGCTGTTGAAGCCTGGCTTGGAGAATTAGTCTGAATGTATAAAATCTCATTTGCTTAAAAGACATTTCCATCATTACCAAATCTGTTATGGGAACAGAAACAAAGGGTAAGACCT
The DNA here is from genome assembly GCF_001704415.2 of Capra hircus. Lineage (NCBI taxonomy): Eukaryota > Metazoa > Chordata > Mammalia > Artiodactyla > Bovidae > Capra > Capra hircus. Next base: position 66,482,340 of record NC_030823.1, on the reverse strand, counting down.
CTGGTTCTCTGTGATTTCCTCTCATAATATCTGCTAAAAATGTCCTATATTTCTTAAATGGAAGGATGTTTCATCTGACATGATATATGAGATCATAGTGAGAGATATTTGCATAGAGCTTATCTGTATTTTTTTTTATGAATTGAGTTGTCTGTGAGACAGCTCTTAACTGGAGGTCCTGGAATATGGAAATCCATAAAAGATTAAAAGATTTGTGAGGAATGTGCTGTATAAGAAAAGAAAAGCCTTGGTTTCAGGCAAGATTACTAGGAAGCCTGTCTCCAGTCGCCTGATCCCCTCTACACTTTTCCTCATTCATGGTGCCTCTTTCTCTGATCTGGCTTCCTCACCACCCCAGTAGACACTTTTTTCTTTTACCGTCTAGTGGCCAAACAACTCCATGAGGATATTATCTCATTTATTCAGGTTCAGGTTCAGTTCAGTCGCTCAGTCGTGCCTGACTCTTTGCGACCCCATGAATCGCAGCATGCCAGGCCTCCCTGTCCATCACCAACTCCCGGAGTTCACTCAGACTCACGTCCATCGAGTCAGTGATGCCATCCAGCCATCTCAACTTCTGTCATCCCCTTCTCCTCCTGCCCCCAATCCCTCCCAGCATCAGAGTCTTTTCCAATGAGTCAAGTCTTCGCATGAGGTGGCCAAAGTACTGGAGTTTCAGCTTCAGCATCATTCCTTCCAAAGAAATCCCAGGGCTGATCTCCTTCAGAATGGACTGGTTGGATCTCCTTGCAGTCCAAGGGACTCTCAGGAGCCTTCTCCAGCCCCACAGTTCACACGCATCAGTTCTCTGGCGCGCATAGAGTCACATAAAAGTATTTGAAGGATTGCGTGAGCTCAGTCGCTCAGTCGTGTCTGACTCTTTGAGACTTTGGATTGTAGCCGCCAGGCTCCTCTTTCCATGGGATTTTTCAGGCCATTTTCTCCTTCAGGGAACTTCCCAACCCAGAGACTGTACCCGTGTCTCCTGTATCTCCTGCACTGCAGGTGGATTTTTGACTACCAAGCCATGATTACCATTCCTGAAAGTATTTGCATCAAGAAATATATACTTTTGGGGACTTCCCTGTTGACCAGTGGTTAAGAATCTGCTTTGCAATGCAGGGACTGTGGGTTTGAGCCCTGATTGGGGAACTAAGATCCCACATCCACCAGGGCAACGAAGCCCATACACATCAATTAGAGCACAAACGAAGACCCATTGCAGTCCCCTCCACAATATATATATATAGATATAGATATATGCTCATTTTTTTCCAGATTATTTTCCATTATAGGTTATTACAGAATACTGAGTATAGCTCCCTGTGTGATACAGTAAGTTCTTGCTGGTTATCTATTTTATATGTGGTAATGTTGTATATATGTCACTTCTAACCTCCTAATTTATTCCTCCCCACTATCATTTCCTTTTGGTAACCATCTGTGGGTCTATTTCTCTTTTGTAAATAAGTTCATTTGTGTGCATATATGTATATACACACATATACACATATATGATTCCACCTAGGAGTGACATTGTATGGTATTTGTCTTTCTCTGTCTGGTTTCCTTCACTTAGTATAATAATCTCTAGATCCATCCATGTTGTTGTAAATTGCATTATTTCATTCTTTTCATGGCTGTGTAATACTACATCATACAAATATATCATATTTTTTTTTATCCATTCATCTGTTGATGGACATTTAGGTTGCTTCCATGTCTTGGCTATTGTAAATAGCGCTGCAGTGAACATTGGGGTGCATATATCTTTTTAAATAATAATTATTTTCTGGATATATGCCCAGGAGTGGAATCAGGTGAACTATGATCACATCATAGTTCGATTTTTAGTTTTTTAAGGAACCTCCACACTGTTCTCCATAGTGGCTGTTTCAGCTGACATTCTTATCAACAGTGTAGGAAGGTTCCTTTAAAAAATACAAACTTGAGTATAAAGAAATGAAATAGAATGACATTTCAAACGTAGTTTGGGTGAAAGGGCTTGGGGACTGGTAGAAGCAGTGGCAAAAATACAAAATGGTAGCTTCTGATGCACCGTGTAGGGATGTATCTAACACATTTATACACAGCCCCTAGTCTTTATACCACAGTCTTACTAATTCTTGAAACTGTCTGGCATTATGGAAAGAGCTTTAGATCAAGAATGAAGATCTGACATATAGTTCTAGATTTTCTCACCCTATCTGAATGATTCAGACGAACTTACTTGTTACTTCATTTCCACAGCAACTTCCTTTTAGCTGTTTTATTTTTAAAGTATAGAAATTGAGTTATTGTGTGCAGCAATATTAGCAAATATTGAAGTTTAACAGAACACTCTATTCGCATCTCGTGGCTGAATTAAAATGCTGGCTTCCTGTGAAATTTCCTATTCTTGAACCCTGTCAAGAGTTCCATTCATAAATCCAAGTGACATAATTTAAAATGAGTTATGACTTCCTATTCAAACTCCCACAGAGGCTCTGAGCTGATAAGGAATCTTTTGAAAGGGATTGTTCCTCCCAAGGAATTTAGGACCTAACAAAGAATAAGGTAAGTAAGGGTTTACTGATGTTTTGGAAACCAGAAAGCTAACTGAGTTCAGTGAGTGAGCAGAGAGTCTAAGTACAATAGTAATACGACTATAAAGATTCTTGAGATACACAACCTGTTGGATTATCTGTTTACCTGTTTTACTTCAAGAAATTCTAATTTTTTTTGCTCAGGGGTCTTTTGCTTATTTATGATTACATAATTTCTTTAGTAAATAAAAACTTTTGCTACTCTAAACCCCAGTTTATAATAGAAGGAAAAAGTGTGAAAAACACAAACAGAAACACACATGACCCAAGCACAAACTCATAAATACCCACAGCTCTGGAATGCATCACAAAAATCCTTGACCATCAGACAAGGAAAAGATTAGCAGGTTGGGAAGAGAAGTTGCCAGAATTGTCTACAGGGGTGATTAAAGTGATGAAGCCAAAACCTGGATAGAGGGGAGTTTGGGGGAGAATAGATACACGTATACATGAGGCTGAGTCCCTTTGTTGCCCACCTGAAGCTATCACAATATAGTTAATCAGCTATACTCCAATACAAATTTAAAAGTTAAAAAAAAAAGAAAGTGAGCCAAACTTGGTCTAAAAGTTTGACCAAGCTCTCTGAAGGAGTTAGGTATTAATTTGTAATAGTCTTCTTTTATTCTTACATCCTCACATGAAAGCCTAGAAAATTTGTTATAACTTTGTAAATGACTATAGTCTTGTACTTAATTTTTATAAGATACTCTTTGTAATAAGCAGGGTGTTTTTTCTTCTCTTTATAACATTTTATAGACTAAAATTCTTTCCCCCAGGTTACCTTTCAAGCTATCTAAAATTCAATTTTAGATACATAGTTGGACCTATGCATCCTGCTTTACTTGACATCTCTTAGATCTCTCAAAGGTACCTCAAACTCAGTGTGACAACACTTTAAACCACAACTGTTGTCTCATACCTGATTAGTGATGGCTTTCTCAGTGAATGACATATGCATTCGATTGTCATCCTTGACAATCGTCACCATTGATCCTCCATCATCAGGTCTGCTGATATAACTTCAAAAATATCCCTTAAATCCGTGTACACCTCTCTTGCTTTCCATTGTCACCACCTGTAACTCAAGCAAGGTCTCCCAAAGTAGCCACCTAATCTGGTTTTCCATATTGTTTCTGTTTCTTACCATTGATCCCCTCATCTGCGGGGAGGTGGCAAGATGGAGATGGGGAGTAGTAAGATGTCTCTTCCCGTTGATCCAGCCATCTGTAGGGGCTCATTAAAATATAAATCTCATCACATTATCTCACTCTGGCAAACTCTTCAAAAGTAATACATTTCTTTTCGAATAAAGAGAAGACTCCTTGACATGTTCTAGGAAGTTCTGAATGACCAAAGTCCAGATCACCGCAGCTCTAGCCTTCTTAACTGCTATTTTCTTCCTCACAGTCCTCGTTCAAACTTATGGCTTCTTTCCGATTCTGAATATGACAGCATGTGTTGACAAGGGTGTGGAGAAATCAGAACTGTCATATAATGCTGGCTGAAATGTAAAATGAAGCAGTCCCTTTTTAGAACAATGTGATAGTTTCTGAAAATGTTAAACACGGAGTTCTCATATTACCTAGCAATTTCACTCATAGCTATCTACCAAGAGAAAGTTTTTTAAGATGTTCACAAAAGACTTGTACATGAATATCCATACGTATTCATTCATAAAATTCATACATATTTAGTTTTATTCGTTACAGTCAGAACATGGAAACAGCCCAAATGCCCATCAACCTGATAAATGGATAAACAGAATGTGGTATACAATGAAATATTATTCAACAGTGAACGTGAATGAAGTGATACATGCTACGACATGGATGTGTCTTAGAAATATATTAAGTGAAAGAAATCAATTACAAAGGACCAAATACTATATGATTCCATTTAGATGAAATGTCCAGAATAGACAAATACATAGAGACGAAAATTAGATTAGTAGTTCTAGAGGCTGGAGGGGAAGAGGAACATGGAGAGTGACTGCTTAATGGGTAATGGGGTTTCTTTGGGGGATGCTTAAAATGTTTGAAAGTTAGGTGCTAGTAATTGTTGCACATCTCTCAGAATGTATGAAAAACCACCATGCGTGTGCACTAAAGGAATGAATTTTATGGTATATGAATTATATCTAAAAACTGTTATAAAAATAAATACAACATATTAGCTAGTGGAAATCTAATAATATATTACTCGTCTTTCACCCAACCTTATCTGTTGACACCTTGGGAGTCAGTTTCATCAGGCTTTGGCTGCCCAGACACATAAATATTTTTTAAAAAAAATAATAACCATAGTGTTTAGTGTCGAATGGAAAATATGTTCCAGAACTTTCAAGCATATAATTCCCAGGAGGTTAAGCTTCGGGCAAATCTAATTTCCCCAGCTAGATCTCTAATAGAGGTCATCACAGCAGGTCAGCTACACCTGAGTTTATTCAGTGATTTTTTTTTTTTTCTCTCTCTCTCTTCAAAGACTCATACATACAAGAATTGCTAGGAGACAAGAACCTCTCAAACATTTCATTCCCACAGGAAGTTGAATAAGTAGTCTTTAAAACTCACTTCATTTATCTGGCTGTTAACTGTGTAACCAAAACAATTCAGGTCTCCAAATGTTTGCTCACATACTGAAAACCTAAACAATATTAAGTCGCGCGCTAAAGACAAGAAATGCCTCCTGGAAACTGCTGTAATAATAAGTATTTTGGTACCATAGTCAAACTTATCCAGTAGGAAATGTGGTCTCTTTTATCAATGCATATGCTCAGAAATTACAGCAATCAAATTCCTAATCTTCTCTCTATAGACTAAATCTGTGCAAAATGGAAAAAAAAAAAACCTTTTAAACTGTCCAAGCCAGAGTTCATATATACCACTAACCTAGGGCACAGTTTTTATGGTGCTATTGGCTACTTGTTAGCACTGTTCCATCAATCTCACACAATGAGTAAATAATAACATGAAAAATGTAATAAAAAAATGTGAAAGTGTACTAAAGTCAAATTTTTATTGTAATCCAGGAAATGAAAAGCTTGCCGTTCATTTCTCCTTGCATACCGCTGGATCAAAGTAACAAGAACAAGTTGTTCTATTAATAACAAAAACCTGCATCACAAATTATATGTTTTGTGACCTTAAAGTTTCCAGCAAAAGAAATGTCATGTCAAAAGACCACTGTGATCATGAAAGAATAGGAATCTATGGACCAGGAAGAAATGTGTCTTAGCAGAGTCAGTGAACAATCCCTGGCTCATATTGGGAAACTATACTTTGTAATATAATAGAAGTGTGCTGAGTCAGAGTTGAAGTTAGCCTGTAATGATAGACTAGTAGAATCAGAAAACAATATGAACAAATGATGTAATCCTCACATTTCCACTGACTCACTAAAGTTGACTATATCTTGACCTCCAGTGGGGATGTCAGCTGTACTCTGTTCTGCATAGGTCTCATACTGGACAAGAAGAGAGGAAAACAAATCCTGAAAAGTTTGGAATGGGGAAAGTCAAGCATTTTTGCAGGGTGCTCAGTCGTATCCAACTCTTTTCGAACCCATGGGCTGTAGCCTGCCAGGCTCTTCTGTCCATGGGATTCTCCAGGCAAGAATACTGGAGTGGGCTGCCATTTCCTCCTCCAGGGGATATTCCCAAACCAGGGATTGAACTGGCATCTCCTGCATAGGCAGGCGGATTCTTTACCACTGAGCCACCTAGGGAAGTTCAAGGAAAGTTCTTTATGACAGCTTTCCTGCCTAGTAGAATATCTACAGAAAAACTTATCTTGTATTGTGAACGTTAGTTTGCCACTAGTATTCGGTTTGTGCTGTTAAACCTTTTTTATTGAGATTTATTTTACTGTAGCGAAGTAGATAGACTTCAAAGATACAGTTTTGACAAATGGATAAGCTCATGTAATTTACACCCTATCAAAATATAGAACATTTTTATGGGTCTGGAAAATTCTGCTTATGACTCTTTCTAGTCAATTGCTTCTTGGCAGGAATAGCTTTGGTCAGATTTTTCATCACCATCAAAAAATATTTTTGTACTACCAGTTTATGCAAATATATATTTCTTTATGTCAGGATTCTTTCCTTCTGTATAATACTGCTGTGTGCATCTGTAATTTATTCCTTTGTATAGCTGAGTGGTGTCCCATTGTATATTTGTCTATCCATTCTTCCATTAATGGAAATCTAGTCTGTTTCCTGGTTTGACCTATTAGAAACAAAACTACTGTGAATATTGTTGTACAAGTTTTCTTAGACATATTATTCTTTCTCTTGAATAAAACTGGACTTGCTGGATTATAGGGCAGAAGTATGTTTAAGTGTTTCAAAAACTACCAGGTTTCCAAAATAGATACCTCCTTTTACACTTCCACCAACAATATTCTATTATTTGCTTTATACATTCATCAACATTTGATTATGTCTTTTCATTTTAGCTTTTCTAGTGACTGAGTGAGTGAGTGTTAGTCTGACTCTTTGCGACCCCATGGACTGTAGCCCACCAGGCTCCTCTGTGCATGGAATTCTCCAGGCAAGAATACTGGAATGGGTGGCCATTCCCTTCTCCAGGGGATCTTCCCGACCCAGGGATCGAACCTGGGTCTACCGCATTGCAGGCACATTCTTTACTGTCTGAACCACCAGGGAAGCCCAGCCTTTCTAGTGGCTACATGTAATTATTTCACATGATAGTTTTAATTGGCATTTTTCTAATGATTAAAGATGCTGAACATATTTTCATGTGCCTATTAATCATTTGTATACCTTCTTTGTGAAGTATCTGCAAGTCTGCTAGTCATTTTTATACTGAGCTGGTTATTTTTGTATTATTGAAATGTAGCTAACTTTCTATATTCTGAATACCAGTCCTTTTCTCAAATATATGTGTTGCAAGTATTTTTCTCCTTGCCTAAGGTGAAGTCACTCAGTCGTGTCCGACTCTTTGCGACCCCGTGAACTGTAACCTACTAGGCTTCTCCGTCCATGGGATTCTCCAGGCAAGAATACTGGAGTGGGTTGCCATTTCCTTCTCCAGGGGATCTTCCCGACCCAGGGATCGAACCCAGATCTCCCGCACTGGAGGCAGACGCTTTAACCTCTGAACCACCAGGGAAGTCTATGGTGTGTATATTCATTTTCTTGATGAATGAATGATGTCTCCTTAGTGATGTCTCCTGCTGAACAGAAATTTTGAATGTTAACATTCAATTTATCATTATTTCTTTTAAATTTAGCTTTATTTCTGTGTCATTTCTGAAAATACTTACTCAATACAAACTTGCAAATATACTCCCCTTTTTTCTTCTTGGAGTGTCATAGTTTTGGCTTTTGCATTTAGGACTATCATTCATTTCAAATTAATGTTTGCGTATGGCTTGAGGTAAAGGTCAAGTTCTTGTTTTTCCCCCCACATGGATACCCACTGGTTTTAGCACCATTTATTTTAAAAATACTTTTTGCTTCTGTTAGGTTCTTTGAATTACTTATACAAATTTTTACGATTATCTTCTCAACTGCTACTTTAAAAAAGTCTGCTAAGAATGTGATTACAAAGATCAATAGACCAGATTTTCCCAGTGGTACAGTGCATAAGAATCTGCCTGCCAATGCAGGGGACACGGGTTCGATTCCTGGTCTGGAAGACTCTACATGCCACAGAGCAGCTGAGCCTGTGTGCCACAACCTCGGAGCCTGTGCTCTAGAGCCCATGCACCACAACCAAAGGAGCCACCGCAATGAGAGGCCCGTGCACTGCAGCTAGAGAGCAACCCCTTCTCACCGCTGGAGAAACCCCACTGCAGCAACAAAGACCCGGTGCAACCACAGAGAAATAACGCAGTGTGTGCTTGTCAAAAAAAAACTCATGCTGATGTGTGGCAAAACCAACACAATATAATAAAGGAATTAGCCTCCAATTAAAATAAATAAATTTATATTAAAAAATAAATTGATACAGCAAAAAAAAAATCGATAGAACAATTTGAGGATAACTATACATTTAATCACCTTCCCTGGTGGCTCAGAGGTACGTTTAATCATGTTGAGTCTTACAATTCATTATTCCTAAGTATTTATAATTTTGAGTTATTATGAATGCTATCTTAAATTTTACTCTTCAGTGTTAGAAACATAAAAATAGAATTTAGTTTTGCAAATTGGCTTTGATACTAAAATATTGCTAAATTTACCTATAAGTTCTAGTAGACTTTGTATAGATTACATAGGAATTTCTACAAGTTCAATCATGTCACCCAGAGAGACAGCTTTATTGTTTCCTTTTGTATCTGTATGTCTTTTATCTCTTTTTCTTGTACTAGATAGGACCTCTATTACAACTTTAAATAAAAGTCGTAACAGTGGACATCCTGCAAGAGACTAAGAAGGCAGATTACAGACTGGGAGAAAATTTTGAAAAAGATGTATGTGATAAAGGACTATTACTCAAAATATACAAAGAAATCATGAAACTCAACAATAAAGAAAAGAAAACCTCACTTAACAATAAACAGAAAACCTCAACTGACACCTCACCAAAGAAGATATATGGATGAAAAATAAGCACATGAACTTAACATCGAATGGCGTTAGGGAATTGCAAATTATAACAATTAGACCTATAGGTATATTATATGCCTATAATATGCCTATATATATTATAGTTATTATAACCTATTATACCTACTAGAACCCAAAATACTGACAATCCAAATGCTGCTGAGGATGTGCAACCATGGGAACTCACATTCACTGCTGGTGGGAGGGAATACAAAGTGGTACAGTCACTTTGGAAGACAGTTTGGCAGTTTCTTACAAAACTAATATGATCCAGTAATTGCACTCCGAGGCATTCACCAAAATGAGCTGAGAATTATGTCCACATGAAAACCTGCACAAGAATGTTTATAGTAGTTTAATTCATAATTGCCAAAACTTGGAAGAAACCAAGATGCCCTGTCCTTCAGTAGATGAGTGTATAAATAAACTGTGATACATTGAATCACAGTTGAATATTGTTGTGCAATTGAATATTATTCAGTGCAAATAAGAAATATGCTCAAGCTATGAAAATACATAGAGGAATCTAAAATGCATATTGGTAAACGAAAGAAGACAATCTGAAAGGGCTACATAGTATATGCTTCAGACTATATTACATTCTGGAAAGAGGAAGACTATCAAAACATTAAAAGGACCAGTTGTTGCCAGGCGTTTAAGAAAGGAGGAAGGATGCATAGGCAGAGTACAGAGGATATTTAGCAATGAAACTATTCTGTACAGTGCTACAGTGACGGATACATGTGATTATACTTTTATCAAAATCTATAGAATGTACAACACCAAGAGTGAACTCTGATGTACAGCATGGGCTTTGGATGATATCATGTGTCATTGTAGGTCTGTGGATTGTAACAGATATACCTTTCTGGAGGGAGGTATTGATAATAGGGGAGGCTGTGCATAAGTCAGCACCAGGGGTATATGTGTCTCTGTATCTTCCTCAATTTTTCTGTAAGCCTAAAACTACCTTATTTTTAAAAAAATGTGGCTACCCATGCCTTTTCCCTGTGTTTGAGGAAGAGCATCCAGTATCTAATCAGTAAGAATGATGTTAGAAATTTTTATATATGCCTTTCTGAGAATTTTATCTATTCTTATTTTGCAGAGAGTTTTTATCATAATTTAGAGCTGAAATTTGACAAATGTTTTTTCTTCATCTGTTGTATTATATAACTTTTCTTCTTAATTAATATTTAAAATAACATTTTTGAAATTTTATGTTAAACCAGCAATGTATTTTGCATTTTCTCTGTCACTATATTTGATTTGCTTATACTCTGTTAAGAATTGTTTGTATATTTATAAGAAATGTTAATAATTTTTCTTTTCTTGTAATGTCTTCAATACTTTTGGTATCAGAATTACACAGAGTTCACAAAATTAGCTAGGAAATACTGCCCTATTATCTTTTATTATCTGAAAGAGTTCGTGTAATATTAGTAATATTTTTTCTTATTTTCTCTGTATTTTTTTCCTTTCCTGTTTTTAGTTAGTACTTCACAAAAAACCCTCAAACTTTACACCTAAGAACTCTAGCTCTAGCTCTGGTTTATGGCAGTTAGGTCTTTGAGTTGTAAGAGAAAACACGTCTTGCATGTATACATTTTTTAAAAAGACTCTTTAAACTCTTTAAACCTCTATTATTTGACAGATGTGTGTGTGTGTCTGTGTTTCGCATTTAGGTGAAATTCTAAATCCTTCCACACATCTAAAATGAGTAGGATAGCCTGGCTAGCTCCAGCAGGTAGTGCACCAGCCTTTTAATTTGAGGGCCCAGGCTTCAAGTTCCTGTCTAGTTGCCAAAAGTAAAGAAAGAAACAAAGTTAATTTTATCTAAAAAATAAAAGTAACAATGCACATGTGTGTGTGCACCAGAACACACGTACATGCAGACAGATATTAATAAATTAAGACCATAATTTTTGAAATGCCTTACTTCTGCTGGTGTAATAGCTATTGTTTTAGCTTTAGCTATCTTCTTCTTGAAAAGTAAGTTGTGTAGATACTGAGGGAAAGATAAGTTATACAGGAAAAATTTGCCGTCTAGTGAAAGGAATGCTCCAGACAGTTATTGTTTACACAGGTGAGAAATTAAGATTGCATTGCAACTGGTAATATTGACATTTCTAAGTTTTCTGCAGATTGAATCTCAGGTGAGATTATTTTCTAAAGAGGTAAAAGACCACATAAACTAGAGACTTTAGTTATATTTTTTTAAGGTTTTTTTTTAAAAAGTGGACTGTTTCTAAAGTCTTTTATTCAATTTGTAACAATATTGCTTCTGATTTTTTTGTCTGTTTTAGGCCAGGAGGCATGTGGGATGTTAGATTCCCCACCAAGGATGGAAGGCAAAGTCTTAACCACTGGAGCCCCAGGGAAGCCCCTAAACTGTATGTAAGTAGCAGTTTTCAAGGCAGTGGGCAGAGGCACTGACCAAGCTAAGTTACACAGCAAGCATATTGCAGACCTGAGACTCAGTTCTGACTCTAAATTCAATGCTCTTACACATGCAGTATCTCCCTATTTAGAATCATTGATGGAATGCCTAAAGCACTCAACTGGCAGAGCACTTTATCTATTACATAATTCTGTCTTTTCATACCCAATCTCAATCTAAACTTTGGCATATTTGCTTAATATTTTTAACCTACTTCTAAAATGCTGCGTTGTCACAACACTGCAGAAATCCACACAAACGAGTTAACATTATACATCAAAAGTATCAATGACAATTAAAATATTTACAACATGCAATATAAAAGATTATCTTTAATACTGAATATATAAAGAATTCATTTAATAATAAAGACAAGCACTCAATAAAACTATGGGTAAAAGGTATTAATAGGAATTTTTTTCATAAGTTCTTCAAAAAGATTAAGTTATCATGCGATTCTAAAATAAATGTCATGGGTGTGGAATCATTTTCCCTCCCTCTATCAGACTGGAAAGACAAGAGAGAATCTATGCTCTTTTTGTTGCTTTGAGACACTGGATCTTTTGTACACTGCCATATCTATGTATATCAAGCTTTGTTTATTTTTGCAATAATCACTTTAAAAATAATACAGCTTCCCATGTGGCTCTAGTGGTGGGAATCCACCTGCCAATGCAGGAAACAGAAGAGAGACATAAGACATGAGGCTGGAAAGCAGAGAGTTCTTATTCACTTCCTGCTTTGTGCCTTAAACACTTGAGTGGGTCAAGGCTCTTTTTGTTTGCAAGTGACAGAAACCTGGCTCAACTGGCTTCATTTTATTTTTTTATTTTTTTAATTAAAATTTATTTATTTTAATTGGAGGCTAATTACTTTACAAGAAATCAAAATATGCACAGAAATGAATGAAAATGAAAACAAAAGAAATACTGGATTCATTTTAAAAGGGGATTTACTGAGTTATAGAGCTGAGAAGTCCAATAGGAGAGCCAGCCTGGGAAACTCTAGGAAATCAAATCATCTTGTCAGTCCGCTTTTCTCCTCCCCTACCCCTTCTTCCGCCCCCCCTCCTCCTCCTCCTCTTCCCATTTTTATGGTGAGGGGGATGGTGACCAGAGTTAATAATACTGTTCAGCATATTTGAAAGTTGCTAGGAGAATAAATCTTAAAAGTCTTTATCACAAGAGAAAAGAAAAATTGTAACCGTATCCTTGCCTGGAGAATTCCACGTACAGAGGAACCTGGAGGACTACAGTCCACAGGGTCGCAAAGAGTCAGACACGACTGAGTGACTAGCACTCACTCACACTTGATGATGAGTGTTTGCGCATGCCAAGTTTCTTCAATTCTCCAACTCTTTGCCACCCGACCCTACGGACTGTAGCCCACCAGGTTCCTCTGTCCAGGAAAGAATACTGGAGCTTGTTACCGTGATCTCCTCCAGGGGATCTTCCTGACCCAGGGATGGAACCCGTATCTCTTGGGCCCCTGCATTACCGCTAGCGCCACCTGGGAAGTCTAGTGATAAAGGAGGAGGCTGGTGGGCTGCAGTCCATGGGGTCGCTGAGAGTCGGACACGACTGAGCGACTTCACTTTCACTTTTCACTCTCATGCATTGGAGAAGGAAATGGCAACCCACTCCAGTACTCTTGCCTGGAGAATCCCAGGGATGGGGGAGCCTGGTGGGCTGCTGTCTATGGGGTTGCACAGAGTCGGACACGACTGAAGCGACATTGAACAGCTGCAGCAGCAGGCTTACTGTGATTATTTTGCAGTTGCCTTTGACTCATGCTTGATTTATAAGTTAATTTCCAAACATGTGGGGATTACAAAATAGTTATTATTAACTATATCAATAACTTAATATGAGGTCAGAGGATATATTTTAGTATTTGAAATTTTGAGATTCTTCTATGACCTAGAATATAGTGAACTTTTTGTACTTTATGTGTACTGACAAAACATACATTATTCTGCACTTGTGTGCAGTGTTCCATATTTGTTCAGTAGGTAATTTTTAACTTTTATTATTCAAATCTTTTATCTCCATACTGATTTTTTGTATGTGCTTGTTTGTTTTACAAAATACTGTGAGAAATGTGTTAAAATGTCTTACTGTGGTTGTGGATTTTTCTGTCTCTTTGTAGTTTTGACTTTGCTTTTTCTGTTGTTGAGGTTACGGTTTGCTTAGCATGAAAATTAAATATCAATACATTTTTCTGATGGATTAAATCAAGAAATTAATTCTAATCATAAAATGAACTTTAATCTCTAGTATTATTTTATCATAGAATTTTATCTGATGTAATAATATAGCTATATTTGTTTTATTGTGTTGCCGTTTGCATATAATTGTATGCAATCAGCTAAAAAATGTGTAAGAAACTACTCATTAGATTTATTTGGTTCATTTTAAAGTAACTTCTAGAGGCCTCCCTGATGGTTCAGTGATAAAGAATCCACCTGCCAATGCAGGAGACATGGGTTCAATCACGAATCTGGAAGATCCCACATACCACAGGGCAACTAAGCCTGTGTGTGCGTCACAACTACTGAGCCTGTGCTCCATAGCCCAGAGCTGTAATAACCGAGCCCACATACCGCAACTACATAAAGTATTTACAAAAAGTTCACTAAAAGCCCGAGCACCTGATTGATTGCCGCAGCTAGAGAAAGCCTTCGAGCAGCAATGAAGACTCAGCACAGCCAAAACTAAACAAATAAACAAAAGTTTAAAATAACTTCTAAGCCTTTGATAACATTATAATTAGGTCTTTTGACATGGAACAAAGTTTGCAATACCTTAATGAAAAAAACAATACCAAATATAATAAATAGCATATTCTCACGGGTGGAGGAGGAGAATGTACGAGGTGGGGTGTGTGTGTCTGCGTGTGTTTGCTCATAGTGAACTGCTTTGGGTAGTTTGTCCTAGGTAATGGAATGTTAGTGATCTTTGTTTCTTTTTGCTTCTTTATATTTTCTAAAATGAGATTTGGGGTTTTGTTGTAAAGAAAAACTTTCTAAAAAAAGAATTAAGAGAAAGGGAAGAGTGTCAAACGAACAAGGAGAAACCAACCTGTAACTGGACTGGAGAGACTCATTGCCAATAGCAATGTCTTTAATACCTGACAAGCAGAGTTTAGTGGAGGGTTTGAGGCTGAGGTTAGAGTATTAATGGACTTCAGAGTAGGAAAAACAAGGGAAGGACATGAAAAGGATGAATGGTGTGTGAAAGAAAAAAGAAGGCTTAATTTTATTTTTGCTTAGATTAAAAGAACAGTTAACCTGTTCCTTGGCAAAGGGGAAGAAAGAAGATGAAAACATAAAGGCCAGCTGATGGAGCCAGACAGAGGAAAGCCTTAAGACATAAGTGACAGTATCTTTTAAGAAACAGAAACTGAGTGGAAACAGGTAAGGATTGCATTCTGTACATTCCTTTCAAATCAAGAAACAATAAATCAGTACCCAATGTTTACAATCAAAGAGGCATGCAAGACCTTCAGGCATCCCTTGGGGATATTGTGGGTTCAGTGTCAGAGCACTAAAATGGTTACTGCAATGAAGCAAATCACGTGAACTCTTCAGTGTTCCCGTGCACGTAAAAGTTTATGTTTAACTGCATTGTAGTCTATTAAGTATGCAATAGCATTACATCTAAAATACAATGTACATACCTAATTAAAATATATTTTATTAAAAAAAAAACTAACCATCGTCTGAGCTTTTAGCAAGTCATAATCTTTTGCCTAGTGGAAGGTGTTGCTTTAATGTTGGCAGCTGCTGACTGATCAGAGTGGTGTTTGCTAAAGGTTGGGGTGGCTGTTACAGTTTCTTAAAATTAGACAACAATGAAGTTTACCACATTGATTGACTCTTTCATGAGCAATACCTCTTTAGCACGCAATGCTGTTTGAGATCATTTTACCCACAGTAGAACTTCTTTCAAAATAGGAGTCAAGCCTCTCAAACTACTGCTTCTGCTTTAAGTGTATGTAATGTTCTAAATCTTTTGTTATCATTTCAAAAATCTTCATAGCACCTTTGCCAGGAGTAAATTCTACCTCAAGAAACTGCTTTCTTTGCTCATCCATAAGGAAGAGCTTCTCATCCATTCAAATTTTATCATGAGATTGCAGCAATTCAGTCACATCCTCAGGCTGTACTTCTAAGTCTGCTGCTGCTGCTAAGTCACTTCAGTCGTGTCTGACTCTGTGCGACCCCAGAGACAGCAGCCCACCAGGCTCCCCCGTCCCTGGGATTCTCCAGGCAAGAACACTGGAGTGGGTTGCCATTTCCTTCTCCAACGCATGAAAGTGAAAAGTGAAAGTGAAGTCGCTCAGTTGTGTCCAACTCTTAGTGACCCCATGGACTGCAGCCCACCAGATCTCCTGTCATTTCTACCGCATTTACAGTTACTTCCTCCGCTGAAAACTTAAACCTTTCAAATCTTGAGCCCAATCCAAGAGGGTTGGAATCAGCTTCTTATAAACGTCTGTCAGTGTTGATATTGTGACCTTTTCCCATGAATCACAAATGATCTTCGTGGCATCTAAAGTGGTGAATCCTTTCCAGAAGGTTTTCCCCTGAACTTGCCCAGATCCATCAGAGAAATCACCATCTATGGCAGCGATAGCCTAATAAAGTGTATTTCTTTAATCAAAAGACCTGAATATTGAAATAACTCTTTGGTCTTGGGTTACAGAATGGACTTTGTGTCAGCAGACATGAAAACAACGTTAATCTCATTGTACATCTCTGTCAGAGTTCTTGGGTAATCAGGTGCCTTGTCAATGAGAAGTATTTTGATAAGAACCTCTTTTTTTCTGAGTAGTAGGTCTCAACAGTGGGCTTAAAATAGTAAGTCATGTTGTAAACATGTATGCTGTCATCCAGGCTTTGTTGTTAGATTTATAGAGCATAGGAGAGTAGATTTAGCATAATTCTTAAGGGCCCTAGGGTTTTCAGAATGGTAAATGAGGACTGACTTTAACTTCAAGTCACCGAGTGGATTCACCCCAACCAAGAGTCAGCCTATTTTTCGAAACTTTTTGAAGCCAAGCACTGACTTCTCCTCTTTAGCTATGAAAGTCCTAGACAACATGTTCTTCCAAGTAAAGCTGTTCTATCTACATGGAAAAATCTGTTCAGTGTACCCTCTTCAATAAGGATCTTTGTCAGATCTTCTGGATAATTTGTTGCAGCTTCTGCAATAGGACTTGCTGCTTCACCTCATACTTTTATGTCATGAAATTGGCTTCTTCCTTGAAACCTCATAAACCAGTCTCTGCCACCTTCAAACCTTCCTTCTGCAGCTTTCCCACCTCTCTCTGTCTTTGCAGAATTGAAGAGATTTAAGGCCTTGCTTGGAATTACGCTTTGTCCTAAGGGAATGTTGTGACTGGTTTGATCTTCCATCCAGACCGCTGAAACTTTCTCCATAGCAGCAATAAGATGATTTCATTTTCTTATCATCCAAGAGTTCACTAGAGCAGCATATTCAATCTCCTTTAAAGAACTTTTCCTTTGCATTTAAAACCTGGCTGCCTGTTTGGCCCAAGAGGCCTAGCTTTCAGCCAGCTAGGCTTTTGACACAGCTTCTTCACTAAGCTAGAAAGCTTTTGATTTAAAGTGGAAGACATACGACTTCTGCCTTCACTTAAACACTTAGACGCTATCATAGGGTTATTAACGGGCCTAATTTCAATATTGTTGTGTCTCAGAGACTAGGGAGGCCTGAGGAGAGGGAGAGAGATGGGAGAATAGTTAATTGGGTAGAGCACCCAATACTAATTGGGTGTAGTATGTGATATCCCTTTGATGACATTAACATTAAATATCACTAACCATAAATCACCATAACAAATATAGCAATAATTTAAAAGTTTGAAATAGTTTGAAAATTACCATAATATGACAGAGACATGACATGAAATGAATAAATGCTGTGGGAAAAATGGTACTGATAGACATCCTGAACTCTGGGTTGCTAGAAACCTTTGATTTATTTTTTTTTAAAATGCAATAAAGTGAAGTGTAATAAAAAAAAAGGTATGCCTGAAGTTTCAACTTGCTTAATGTTGGCATTTTTTTCTGAAAAAAATAACACAAATTCCTAACACATAGCAGCCTATTAAAGGAATTAGAAAAATCTAGACTACGTCTTGGAGAAGGCAATGGCACCCCACTCCAGTACTCTTGCCTGGAAAATCCCGTGGACTGAGGAGCCTGGTGGGCTGCAGTCCATGGGGTCGCTAAGAGTCGGACATGACTAAGCGACTTCACTTTCACTTTTCACTTTCATGCATTGGAGAAGGAAATGGCAACCCACTCCAGTGTTCTTGCCTGGAGAACCCCAGGGACGGGGGAGCCTGGTGGGCTGCTGTCTCTGGGGTCGCACAGAGTCAGACACGACTGAAGCGACTTAGCAGCAGCAGCAGCAGACAATGTCTTGCATTTATACCTGAATCATTAAACCATTCCAGTTGCCTTTTATAACTAGACTTGGGGTCACCAATACTACAGACTCAAACGAAAAATAGAGCAAGGATGTTTTCTTTTTGCCTTGTCTAAAAGGAAAATGTGCATAAATTATTAAATGATTATTTATAAGTATAGTTCCCCTTAGATTTACACCCAAGGGCAGCCATTTAAAGTAGCATATTCATAACATTAACTTGTTTTGTTTCAAGAAATTGTGACAAAAGACATGGAACTTCATGGAGGGAAACAAAGCAAGCAGCTGCTGCCGCTAAGTCGCTGCTGCTGCTGCTGCTGCTAAGTCGCTGCTGCTGCTGCTAAGTCGCTGCTGCTGCTGCTGCTGCTAAGTCGCTGCTGCTGCTGCTAAGTCGCTGCTGCTGCTGCTGCTGCTGCTGCTAAGTTGGTTCAGTTGTGTCCGACTCTGTGCGACCCCATAGACAGCAGCCCACCAGGCTCCCCCATCCCTGGGATTCTCCAAGCAAGAACGCTGGAGTGGGTTGCCATTTCCTTCTCCAATGCATGAGAGTGAAAAGTGAAAGTGAAGTCACTGAGTCGTGTCCAACTCTCAGCGACCCCATGGACTGCAGCCCACCAGGTTCCTCTGTCCACGGGATTTTCCAGGCAAGAGTACTGGAGTGGGGTGCCATTGCCTTCTCTGAACAAAGCAAGGGAAGGAACCAAATCACACTGAATATTCAGGATTGATGGAAACGATAACTCTGATGCTTATATTTTACATATGATGAAACTGCACCTAAAGAGAGAAAGTTATTTACCCTAACTCACACGGCTAGCAAGCAGAAGCACTAGAATTTCACCCTAGAATCCATAGTTTCCACTCTGCCAGCCTGGCTAAAGATCTGAATTTCCAATAGATACAAGGATGATTGCTGATCTCAGAGCTCAGTCTTCCACAATTATGGAACCAGCCAATAGATCCTTACAAAAGATGAGTAAACGAAAATGGCAAACGAGGAGAAGACTAACTTCCAGAGAAGAAAACTGGCCTCTAGGCTCATGTCAGCCCACATACTTTCCATGTGGCCGAGGGCAACTCATTACCTTCTCTGGATCTCAGTTTCCTTATCAGAAAAATGGAGACTTTCACTAAATTACTCTAAGATTCCTTTCAAGCTTCAGAGTGCAAGATCTCACGGTACTTGCTCTGTGCTGAAAGTCCTGACTGGTTTTCATTATTTTATGTGGTTCTTAAGATCCCTCAGGATAAATGGCTTGCCTACGGAGCCCAGAGAGCAAGGTAGGAAAAGATACAGTCCTTCAGCTCAGAGTCTGGCTGCAATCAGCCTATTGTTGTTGTTGTTCAGTTGCTAAGTCATGTCCAACTCTTCCTCCTGCCTTCACTTATTCCCAGCATTGGGGTCTTTTGCAGTGAGTTGACTCTTCACATCAGGTGGCCACAGTATTGGAACTTCAGTTTCAGCTTCAGTCCTTCCAATGAATATTCAAGATTGATTTCCTTTGGGATTGACTGGTTTGATCTCCTTGCACTCCAAGGACTCTCAAGAGGCTTTTATCCAGCACCACAGTTCAAAAGTATCCATTTTTCAGTGTTAGCCTTTTTTATGGTCCAACCCTCACATCCATACATGACAACTGGAAAAACCATATCTTTAACCATACAGACCTTTGTCAGCAAAGTGATGTCTCTGCCTTTTAATATGCTGTCTAGCTTTGTCATAGCTTTCCTTCTAAGAAACAGTGTCTTTTAATTTCATGGCTGTAGTCACATTCCACAGTGCTTTTGGAGCCCTAGAAAATAAAATCTATCACTGCTTCCAGTTTTTCCCCATCTACTTGCCATGAAGTGATGAGACCAGATGCCACGATCTCAGTTTTTTGAATGCTGAGTTTTAAGTCTTACATAAGCAGCAAGAAACAACCAACTTCCCACTATCTTTCCAAGTCAGGAACTGCATTTGTTAGCAAGGACTCCTTTTTCATTAAAGGGAATTTTATTGCCTAGTCTCTGCCTTATTTTTGATTATGCAAAGAGAGAAAAGAAAAGAATACATTTTGAAAAACATTTATTTATTTTATTTATTTCTTTGGATGTGCTGGGTCTTAGTTGTGAGGGAGTTAACCAAATAGATAACTAAGTGGGCATGTCTAGTGTGCTCCAGGAAGAGGAAAGAGGTTATTGTGACTTGAGTGGAGATTGAAGGAAGGAAACAGGGAAAAAGAAAGGGGGAAAGAGAGGAAGAGCAATAGAAGGAAAGACCTTATCTCAAAAATGATTTATGTAACTGCAAACTTAATTTACATTAACCTGAATCTCTGGAAGGATTACTTCCCCCAAAGCAGCACTTGTTTGTAAATGGACCTGTACTACAATATTTCGATAAATGTGTAACATAGATTCAAATCAAAATTTTGCATTTATATTTTCGATTGGAAAACTATTTGGGAAAGGAGGACATGCATTTAACTGGCATAAGTAGCTTTGTTCAGTAACAGAGCTGAAGGACTCTGGTGGTACAGTGGATAAGAATCTGCATGGCGATACAGGAGACACAGGTTCTATCCTTGGTCCAGGAAGATTGCACAGGCTGCGTGGCTGGTAAGTCCATGTGCCACAACTACTGAGCCTGGCTCTAGACCCCCTGAGCTGCAACTACTGAAGCCTTGTTCACCTAGAGCTGGTGCTCTACAGCAAGAGCAGCCACTGCAATGAGAAACTCGCGCACCACAGCAAGGGAGTAGGCCCCACTCACCGCAACTAGAGAAAGACTGCACGCCGCAGAGAAGAACCGGCATATGCAAAAATTAAAATAAAATAGCAGAGCTGAAAATCTGTCCATCTATCTATTTATATTTAATCCCCCAGGGCAACAAACATCTGTCCACCTACCCAGCACACTGATAAAAGGTGATAAAAGGACAGAAACACCAGGTCCGGAGTGGTTTGAGTGAATCTGGGTTGCAGCAACCTGCACCTGTCTGATACCCCAGACCAAAATATTAGTTTCAAGAATAGGAAAATGTTGGTTTCTAGTAACAAAAGCCACTCCTACTGAGTAGGTAGGTGAGTAGCTCTATATGGAATGCTAGTTTAGTCATTGATGCTTCCTTTCTGTAGCTTCTTTTTGCTTAGAGTAAGGTCAATAATAACTTTAATTGGAGTTTAATAAATGTCAACAATAAAAATGATAAATTTATTTGAAAACATTGGAGTTTATTTAAATACACACATAGCAACTTGCCAACTGCAAAGAAAACAGCAATAAAACTGGTCAGGCTTACCTGTAATGAGTACTCAACCCTGGAAAATATCTTGAGCATCTCCCCAAACAAGAAGCAATTTTCAGTTATAATAACTTTACCGAGCATTTTACAGGCATTAATTCATTTATTCTATACAACACTTCTATGAGGTAGATACTATTGTGATCCCTAATAGATGAGAAAACTCAAGCACAGAGAATTTAAGGAAGTTGCAGAAGGTGGCATAGACAGTAAAAGGTAGAGCTGGGATTTGAACTCTAGTGTTATGGGTCCAGAGTTGGGCTCTATACCAATACCCATTCAGCCTTTCCAGTGGGCGTAAGTGTTTACTGTGAACTTAAACACGTTACCAAATACTGTTCATCCATTACCTAATTTAATCCTCTTAACAAACTGTGAAACTCTGAAGTAGGTACTATTATTATAGCCATTTTTATAAATAGATTAACCAGTCTGGTTTTAGCCTCAGAATTGTTACCACCAGCTGATGTTGCCTGTAAACCATGCTCCATTTTTTTCCTTTTTATAAAAACTGGCATATGATTTATTTACAATCCATTTTTCTTTTGTTGTTGTTTTTTATGTTTCTTAAAAGCTTATTACAACAGTCAAGGTTTAGATTCCTTCTGGGAATTCCCTGGCAGTCCATTGATCAGGACTTTGCACCTCCACTGTGAGGGTTTGGGTTCAGCCCCTAGTGGAGGGACCATTTGCTTTCTTCCACTAAATTGTCTGCCAAAATTTGCATTTGGTAACTGAAGACCCTTTTAGAAGTGTATTTCAGATATTATCCCTAGTTTCATACAAGAAATGAGCTAAAATTCGATATAAAAGAAGTATTGTATTATCCTTTGATTCTTCAAAATCACTTAGTTCACACACGAGAAACTGTCCAACTGAACCACAGGTTGACCAGAATCTCCTGAGAGAGACTCATATACTCATATTGAATTCTGAATACTCCCGAATTGACTCATTAATGAAAAGGTTTTCATGAGACAATGACGGTCAGGGTTCCCCTTTATCAGCAAGGGCACTGAAAAGTTCAGCTCAAATCCTCGCCCTTAGACGCCGTGACACTTTCTTTTTCCCAGGGTGTCCTTTAAAATGGCCTCAGCTGCACAGCAGTTGCCACTTTTCAATGACCAGGGATCTGCCTGCAGACCATTTGTCTCTTGACGATGTTTGTTTTTGCTTCCAAGAGAACTGTCTCACTGAATTCTACGTGAGACAATCATCTCCTGGGGGATCTGATAACAAAATCATGTGGGATTTGGCAACAAAATCAGATTTGGGCTTTGAGATAATACTAATGAGAAAATGCTTTGGGGAAAAAGTTCCATCCTTAGTTATTTATGGGGCTGTTTTGTAAAACCAAAACAAACAGAGAACAAATGCATGTTATTGATGCAAATAAAATAGTTCCTAAGACACCATACAATCATCTATAAGCTGAATTTTATTCATATTTTACCTTTTTTTTAACAAGAAAAATTTGAAAATCAGAATAATTAATATGCGCATGTGGAGCAAAAGTATTTAGTAAGCTCCAAGTTAGCAGAGATCTACAAGAAGGACAAAACACAGAACCTGTCTGTGAAGTTGAACACAGGACAAGACGGAGACAATTTATGATGCCACAGCCAGATAAGACAAGTCCTGAAGCATAAAATCAAGAAAATAAAGGCGCAATTGTCCTTCTTTTGAGGCTTAGTCATCATGACAAATTTTTCTTGAGGGATGAAAACTTTGACTGAATCAGAAGAAGAATTCTTAGATTACAGGTGGCTAACAATATGTTGAGTAGAATAAAATAAAATAATGTTGTTGGTCATTCACTGATTTGTTGAATATTTGTTGAACAATCACTCTGCCTGGATTGTATAAAACACCAGGGTCAGATCTATGGGCGATAAAAAGAAGTAGATGACTTTGATTGGTCCTAGCCCTAGCAGACAGAAGACAGACGTAAAAAAAATACCTTCACTCCAAAGCTGTCTATGAATGGTAGCATATGGAAGGAAAAATGAGAGTGAAAGTTGCTCAGCTGTGTCCCACTCTTTGTGACCCCATGGACTACACAGTCTTCTCCAGGCCAGAATACTGGAATGGGGAGCCTTTCCCTTCTCCAGGGGATCTTCCCAACCCAGGGATGGAACCCAGGTCTCCAGCATTGCAGGCAGATTCTTTACCAGCTAAGCCATAAGGGAGGATGGCAAAGACACTGAATATGTTTCTGCAATGTTAAGACAGACTTTCCTGCTATTCCAGTGGTTAAGGGTCTGTGTTTCCAACAGAGGGTACAGGTTTGATCCCTGGTCAGGAAATAAATAGTGATCCCACATACCTTGTGGTGTAGCCCCCCAGAAAGATAGGAAACCCCACTGTGAATTGGGAGAAAATTTTCTCTTAAAGAGAGGCCAAATAAAATAAAGGCTGACAGGAAATACCTGACTATTGGTTGCAATCCTGACGCCCTTTCAATTTCTTTTCCCAGAACTTTCCTAGACCTAGCTTTATTATTCCTTCAGAGTCTATAAGATTAAACAAAGAGCCCTGTATAATAAGTTCCCAATTTTTCCAAAGTTACCTAAAGCTAGTATTATTTACAGCCACAGTATTCTAACAGTGATAGGGAAAAACAGGTCATAGAACAAGTCAGGAGGTTATTGCAGTATTCCAAGTGAAAGAGGATGACAGCCTAAACAAGCTTGAAAACACTGAGAAGGAAAAGAAAATGGATCAGTTACTGATATCCAAGGCAGACAATAACTCTTGCTGATCTATTTGATTGGACAATGTGGCAAAGATAATTGCTTAGTTCAGTACAGTTCAGTTCAGTGACTCAGTCGTGTTCAACTCTTTGCGACCCCATGATCCACAGCACGCCAGGCCTCCCTGTCCATCACCAACTCCCGGAGTTCACCCAAACTCATGTCCATCGAGTCAGTGATGCCATCCAGCCATCTCATCCTGGGTCGTCCCCTTCTCCTGCCCCCAGTCTCTCCCAGCATCAGGGTCTTTTCCAATGAGTCAACTCTTCACATGAGGTGGGCAAAGTATTGGAGTTTCAGCCTCAGCATCAGTCTTTCCAATGAACACCGAGGACTGGTCTCCTTTAGGATGAACTGGTTGGGTCTCCTTGCAGTCCAAGGAACTCTCAAGAGTCTTCTCCAACACCACAGTTCAAAACCATCAATTCTTTGGCCCTCAGCTTTCTTCACAGTCCAACTCTCACATCCATACATGACCACTGGAAAAACCATAGCCTTGACTAGACGGACCTTTGTTGGCAAAGTATTGTCTCTGCTTTCCAATATACTATCTAGGTTGGTCATAACTTTCCTTCCAAGGAGTAAACGTCTTTTAATTTCATGGCTGCAATCACCATCTGCAGTGATTTTGGAGCCCAGAAAAATAAAGTCTAACAGTTTCCACTGTTTCCCCATCTATTTCCCATGAGGTGATGGGACCGGATGCCATGATCTTCATTTTCCGAATGTTGAGCTTTAAGCCAATTTTTTCACTTTCCTCTTTCACTTTGATCAAGAGGCTTTTTAGTTCCTCTTCACTTTCTGCCATAAGGGTGGTGTCATCTGCATATCTGAGGTTATTGAGATTTCTCCTGGCAATCTTGATTCCAGCTTGTGCTTCTTCCAGCCCAGTGTTTCTCATGATGTACTCTGCATATAAGTTAAATAAGCAAGGTGACAATATGCAGCCTTGACATACTTTTTTTCCTATTTGGAACCAGTCTGTCGTCCATGTCCAGTTCTAACTGTTGCTTCCTGACCTGCATATAGGTTTCTCAAGAGGCAGGTCAGGTGGTCTGGTATTCCCATCTTTCTCAGAATTTTCCACAGTTTATTGTGATCCACACAGTCAAAGGCTTTGGCATAGTTAATAAAGCAGAAATAGATGTTTTTCTGGAACTCTCTTGCTTTTTCGATGATCCATTGGACGTTGGCAATTTGATCTCTGGTTCCTCTTCCTTTTCTAAAACCAGCTTGAACATCAGGGAGTTCACAGTTCACGTATTGCTGAAGCCTGGCTTGGAGAATTTTGAGCATTACTTTACTAGCGTGTGAGATGAATGCAATTGTGTGGTAGTTTGAGCATTCTTTGGCCTTGCCTTTCTTTGGAATTGGAATGAAAACTGACCTTTTCCATTCCTGTGGCCACTGCTGAGATAATTGCTATATGTTTACAAAACCATTATGTTCTTCTGGGCACACTGCTAAACATTGGTACAAGTATCGAGGTGGTGTAGTATGATGAATTCTCACTGTGGAATATAAGTAAAAGTTACGTGTCAGTCTAGTCCAAGGTAATTTAAAAAAGGATCAGAGGTAAAAAATCCGCATGCCAATGCAGGAGTTGTGGGTTTGATCTCTGTGTTGGGAAGATCCCCTGGAGAAGGAAATGGCAACTCCCGCCATTTTTCTTGCCTGGGAAATTCTCATGAGAAGAGGAGCCTGGCAGGCTGTAGTCCCTGGGGTTGCAAAAGAGTTGGACGTGACTTAGCAACTAAACAACCACAACAAATACTTTCTCCACTCTCGTTTTTGTCCATCCAGTCAAAAGAAAAGACTCTTACGATGGTGGTATTTCCAGATAGATGAATCTTGAATCCCTGAGTCACCAGTTTGTGATTTGTTACTTTTATAGTGAAATTGTCTTTAGTAGGAATTGTTTTCTATGGAATCCAAGGTACCCCTAGTTTTTGAAATGTTGCAATATTTTCCTTATTTTGCTGCTCTGGAACCAGTTTTTACTACTGCTCAGCTGAGATACTGTTGCACCATCTGTGCTCCACGTGGCAGGTTCACAATGCCCACGTGCGTCTGTGTTTTTCTGCTCTGTCCCCTTGCTCATCGAGGCGGTACTCTTTCCAGTGTCCTGCTTTTAGGCAGACATCTCATTTTCAACTGTTTGCTTGCCTCATGCAGGTTCAAGGCTTTATCTGCCTTCATTCTTTCTTTCTTCGTTTCTTTTTTCTTTTGGCTATACCATTGGGCATGCAGGATCTTAGTGCCCAGACCAGGGATCAATCCCAGGCCCCTTGCAGTGGAAGCACAGAGTTCTAACTGCTGGACTGCCAGGAATCCTCTGCTTTCTTCATAGACATTAAAATCACAGCTAGTTAGACATTAAGCAAATGTTCAGATTCAAGATCTTCTAAGGACATAGTGGAAAAGGCGTGAGCCTGTTATTACTGACGGTGAATGCTCTTTTCATTTCTTGGATTTTCTTTTTATTTGTTTTGAGCAGTCGTGTATACAGTATGATGATGTAGTTTTTATATTCTATACCATACTTTTTTTTTTTAATTAAAAGGGTTTCCTACTAACTCAGACTGCTGTGTTATCAGAGACAAAAATACAGGATATCTATTTGGTTATGTTTACTTGAGGGCTCCATTGGACATACAGTGGATATGTTTAATATTTAATGAGCTATCTGGGTCTGAAGTTTTAAAGACAGATCTGGGATGGATCCATAAAATCAGAATAAAAACAATGAGTTTACCTGGATTGATGATACAAAGAAAGAAAAAGAGAAGATGAAAATAATAGGAACTTTGAGAAAAACACTAATATTTAATGAGTAGAAAAATAAAGGATGATTAAGGAAAAGTTAGGCTCCCCTCAGATAGCTCAGATGATAAAAATCCACCGGCAATGCAGGAGACCCAGGCTCAACCTCAGGGTCAGGAAGATCCCTTGGAGAAGGGAATGGCTGCCCACTCCAGTATTCTTGCCTGGAGAATTCCATGGACAGAGGAGCCTGCTGGGCTATAGTTCATGGGGGTGCAAAGAGTCAGATATGAGTGAGCAACTAACACTTTAAGGAAAAGTTAGAAAGAATAGTGGTAGGATGAGGGAAGGGAAGGGAGGCTCAAGAGGGAGTCTATATATATATATATATATTTATATATATATAATAATGACTGATTCATGTTGTTGTACAGCAGAAATAAGCACATCTTAAAGCAATTTTTCTCCAATTGAAAAAAAAAAGGAGTATGTGAAAGTACTGGGAGAAATAGGTTGCAATCATTGTCAGCTTCAAATGTAAAGTCAAGCCCTTCAATTTACAAGAAATATTTAAGTGAGGTGTCAAAAATGACACAGGCTTGAATAAATCATATGAGATTCTTGGACAGAAGGCGGTCTTTTGCAGTGGCAGTAAATTTACTAAAGAAGATTAATCCAATGTCTTTGGTCATAGGTAGTATACTTTTACATAGATTCCATGATTTTGCGATGGGGGCCGTAGAAGCATCTGTCGTGGCCCTGGCCATTCTACTGCCGGCAACTGAGTGTACCCTTGGCTCAGGCTAGTCTAACAAATAAAATACAAAGTGAAAAGTGAAAGTGTTAATTGCTCAGTCATGTCCCACTCTTTGTGACCCCATGGACTGTAGCCCACCAGGCTTTGCTGTCCATGGAATTCTCCAGGCAAAAACACCAGAGTGGATAGCTATTCCCTTCTCCAGAGGGTCTTCCCAACCCAGGGACTGAAACCAGGTCTCCTACATTGCAGGTGGATTCTTTACCATCTGAGCCACCAGGGAAACCCATAAATAAATAGAAGAGAAAATAATCTCATAAATCACACACGGACAGTTTCTCGATTCCTTTCCCTCTGCCAGGGTCTCTTTTCTCTTTTCCATGTTCTATCCTTCAGGAACATGAGATCAGCTGGAGAGTGAGAGGGATGGCTTGGATGCACCAGGACCGATGGCACTGCAGTCCTCCATCCAGTTGAGGTATTTTATCAGCAACTGTTTGTCCTGCCATTTCTGATGGGCCTGAATCCAGATACATTGCCCTTTACCACTTTAAGGGCCAAAATCAAGAAGGAGGGATGTTATTCATAGTATCAAGTGCTGCAGAGGGCAGAAGAGGATTCAGATAAATTTCCTAGCTAATAATAGCAATATGTCCATTTAAATTACTGACCACAGTTTCAGCAGAAAAAAAAATAGGTGAAAGGCAAACTGTAGCACGTGGAAAATGAAAGAAAATTTGAGGAGATAAAGAAGACTGAGAAATGTTGCCATTTTAGTAAGTGTGGCTCAGGAGAAAAGGGAAATAGGTTGGTGACCAGGACAGGAAGTAGGGACCAGGAATGTTTGTTTGTTGTTATTTGATGATTGGGTCATTTGTATATGTTAGCAGCTAAGGGGAAAGTCAGAAAAGAGGCAAATATGGTGTCAAGAAGGATAGGTGAAGAGAAAAGTTTCCTAAAGGGAGATGGACACCAAGAGAACAACTCTGGGAGAGACTTAAAATGTCATCTGGTCAATATTCTTTTTCAAGGATCAGTGTTAGTCGATCAGTTGCGTCCAACTCTTTGTGACCCCATGGACTGTAGCCAGCCAGGTCCCTCCATCCATGGGATTTTCCAGGCAGGAATACTGGAGTGGGTTGCCATTTCCTTCCTCAGGGGATCTTCCCAACCCAGGGATCAAACCCAGGTCTCCTGCATTGCAAGCAGATTCTTTACTGACTGAGCTACTAGGGAAGTACCAATTTTTTTTGTTTGTTTTTGCTGTGCCACACAGCTTTCAATACTCTTAGTTCCCAGATCAGGGATTGAAATAGGGTCCATGGCAATGAAAGCTCCAAGTCCCAACCATTGGACCACCAGGAAACTCCCAAATCAGACTCTTTAAGCAGCAATAGGTTTGGGGAATTCCCTGGTTGCCTAGTGGTTAGGATTCAACTTTCACTGTCATGGCCCAGGTTCAAGTCCCAGGTTCAGTTCCCTGGGGAACTGAGATCCCACAAGCTGTGCGGTGCAGCCAATAAGAGAAATGAAGGTTTCACACCTACTTTGTTAACTAGTTAGCTGGCTTTAATTTTCTACCTAATAAGTTTTCTCAAATTTTCCACTATGGAGAACAGTGTGAAGATTCCTTAAAAAACTGGAAATAGAACTGCCTTATGACCCAGCAATCCCACTGCTGGGCATACACACCAAGGAAACCAGAATTGAAAGAGACACATGTACCCCAATGTTCATTGCAGCACTGTTTATAATAGCCAGGACATGGAAGCAACCTAGATATCCATCAACAGATGAATGGATAAGAAAGCTGTGGTACATATACACAATGGAGTATTACTCAGCCATTAAAAAGAATACATTTGAATCGGTTCTAATGACGTGGATGAAACTGGAGCCGATTATACAGAGTGAAGTAAACCAGAAAGAAAAACACCAATACAGTATACTAACACATATATATGGAATTTAGAAAGATGGTGACGATAACCTTGTATGTGAGACAGCAAAAGAGACACAGATGTATAGAACCGTGTTTTGGACTCTGTGGGAGAGGGAGAAGCATTGAAACATGTATAATATCATATAAGAAACGAATTGCCAGTCTAGGTTTGATGCAGGATACAGGATGCTTGGGGCTGGTGCACTGGGATGACCCAAAGGGATGGTATAGGGAGGGAGGTGGGAGAGGGGTTCAGGATGGGGAACACATGTACACCCATGGCGGATTCATGCTGATGCATGGCAAAACCAAAACAACATTGTAAAGTAATTAGCCTCCAAATAAAATAAATAAATTTAAATTTAAAAAAAAATTTCCTGTGCTGTTACTTGTATAATTTGTGTCCATTAAAGAAATTATTTTGATATATATTAGTAGAAAGCCCAACCTATCTCATTTTGAAGAATTTATCTTTATAATCTTAAGTTCCTATAACCACTTTTCTCCTACCACAAATGTTCCTCTTAAGTTTAAGTTTTATTTTAAAATAGGTTATAATTCAAAACTCAGGTAAATTAGCTTAAAGGAAGAACAGGGATTCATTTATGTTTGTGTATTTATATTATTAGTCCCAAAGATGCAACAAGATATGAAAATTAAAGAAACTGAGTTATCTCTAAAAAGCATTTTGGGACTAGTGGAACCATTGTTATTTCCAAGAACAGAGATGTTAAAATGTCAAGTTAATTCTTAGTTATTCACAGAGTTTGACATAGGCTTGAATCAAGAATCTAAAACAATAAAAGAATCATGCATTTAAGACACCTTTATTTCTGGAAGATAATCATGGAATTTATATTTGTATATAGAGATTCTGATGCTTTGAATCATTTAGATTTTCCCCCAAAAATGAACCTACAGTGTAAATATCTACCTTTTCGTTAGATTCACTTTGGTGCTGCTGCCAAACACCAGGCTTAGCCAGAGCTACATCTGCCTTATTTCAGGAAATCAATTATCTTGCTTGTTGATGCTGGTACCTACTGTAGGCAATTGCATTGGCTAAAATGGGAATTATTTTATTATGCACAAAGTGTTTATCATGTCAGTGAAGAATCTACCTAATTAAGTACAGAAAGTAAACAGCATTGGTAAGAATTTTTAGGCACTGTTGAGAATTAATTTTATGCTGCTATCAGATTCTTACAAACTCTCTGCAGATTTTTCTATGTTCCCACTGGATCCTACGCATTTATCTGTTAATTATTACTATATGTTGGAAGTTCCTCAGGAACAAGTTTTTGTACAAGCTACGAAAGGGGATGGGCTTCCCAGGTGGCTCAGTGATAAATAATCCTCTTGCCAATGCAGGAGACATAAGAGATGCAGGTTTGATCCTTAGATTGGGAAGATCCCTTGGGGGAAGAAATGGCAACTCAATTCAGTATTCTTGCCTGGCAAATTCCATGGACAGAGGAGCCTGGTGGGCTCCATGGGGCTACAAAAGAGTCGGACACAGCTTAATGACTGAACAATAGCAAGAGTATGGAAGAGAATACATAGCTGCTATTTGGAGCAGGAAGAAAAACAAACAAACAAAAAACCAAACATGAAGGGCAAGTGAGGGCTCCAAGAGGAAGGGCCCTCTAAAGAGGGATGGGAAGATTAGTTTGCACTTAAGAGGAGTTTGGGCAGTGGCTCTAGGCTCTAGGAGGGGCTTCCCCAATGGCTCAGTAGTAAAGAATCCACCTGCCAATCCAGGAGACATGGGTTCATTCCCTGTGTCAGGAAATCCCCTGGAGGAGGAAATGGCAGCCCACTCCAGGATTCTTGCCTGGAAAATTCCATGGACAGAGGAGCCTGGAAGGCTACAGTCCATGGGGTCAGAAAGAGTCAAATATGACTGAGCAACTAAGCACACAAACACAAACACGCACACATTAGACTCTAGGAAGGGACAATGGAATTCATGGCCCTGGTGTGGCAATCTGTAATTAGACCCAGCTTTCAAGCTGATGTACCCTAGTTATGTTGCTACATTGTGAAAGAGTCACAGATACGTTTAAATCCTGATTCCCTTGCCCTTGAGGGTTCTAGATGAGATCTCAGCCCAGTTGTCCTAAGACACAAGTAAACGTGTCAGTTCACCACAATGTGCCATACATACAATATCATTATCTGCGTATTATAAAATGTCTTGGGAAGTATTGCCTTAAAAGAAACAGTTTAAGTTGTAGCTAGCATGTGGAGTAAAAATTAAGGAGGAGAGGGAAATGAGGACACCAACGGTAAAGCACAGAAACATCATGAAAGGTCTGTAAACCATGAGAAAGATTTGGGAGGGATGATTTAATAGACATAGGCAAAGAACTAACATGAAGAGATTTGCATTTTTGAAAAAACACTCTGTATGCTGTGAGAGGCGAGATTGGAAGGTCAGCCATGGAAGACTGGTCAATATGCTATCATAGCAACTCAGGAAAGAGTAGTGGTTCCTGGACAGGGAAAAAGGTAAGGTGATGAAGAGCGTGAATCAGTTCCAGGATGTTAAGGAGATAGAAACTACAGAACCCAGAGATTAAGGACAAGCTAGAGAGAAAATAAATACTAGAGAAGGGAAAGATTGAGAGCAGGAGGGGAAGGAGGTGACAGAGAATGAGAAAGTTGGATAGCATCATCGACTCAATGGACATGAGTTTGAGCAAAGTCCAGGAGATAGTGAAGGACAAGGAAGCCTGGTGTGCTGCAGTCCATGGGGTTGCCAAGAGTTAGACACAACTTAGCCACTGAACAACAGAGAGAAAGGAGGGGTAAAGGTCAAGGATGACATGCAGGCATTTGGTTTAATCCATTAGGTTGATGATAATAGTAATAGTGGGTGTTTACCAAGCACTTTTAATTTTATGTATTCATTTTTGGTGGTGCTGGGTCTCCGTTGCCGCGTGGGCTTTTTCTCTAGCTGCAGAGAGCATGGCTACTCTCTAGTTGGGGGGCACTGGCTTCTCATTGTGGTACTTCTCTAGTTGCAGGGCATGGGTTCTAGGGCATGCAGACTTCAGCAGCTGTGGCATGTGAGCTTAGTCGTTGCAGCCCCCAGGCTCTAGAGGACAGGCTCAACAGTTGTGGCACACGGGCTTCACTGCTCTGCTGCGCGTGAATCCTCCCACACCAGAGACTGAACCCATACCTCCTGCATTGGCTGGCAGATTCTTCACCACTGAGCAACCTGGGAAGCCCTGAGTGCTATTTTGTGATTCTATCCAGGTGCCTGGCGCTCTTTCAAGGATTATATCAACTCCCTTAATGCTACAAGTGAGCAGTTATAACTCACTTAATGTTCATCATACTCCTATAAGACAGATACTATAAAATAATCCCATTCATGGATGAAAAAAAAAATGAGGCCCAAAGGCAATTTTGTTAGTAAAAGATAAGAACCTGGATTTGAGCCCAAGAAGACTGACTCTAGCACCCACTTCTTTATTTCTGCATTATACCATCTCTGGTGCAATTCACTAAAATTGAGAACATAGGAAATGGATCAGATTTTAGTATGAAACTGATGAGTTCAGTCTTGGACATTGTTTTGGACTAGATTATCCCCCTCTCCCCCACACCCAAATTCATATGTTAAGCTCAGCCTCCAGAGTGGCTGTATCTGGAGATAGGGCCTTTCCTTTGTGGAGATGTTTAAGATTAAATGAGAATATAAGGGTAGGACCCTAATCTGAAGGACTGTGGCTTTATAAGAAAAGGAAGAAAAACATTCCCTAGACCACCATCATAGACCACCCAGGGCATAGTGAAAAGATGTCAGCAGATGAGCCCACTGGAACCCAATCATGTAGGCATCCTGATCCCAGACTTCTAGCCTCTACCATTATAAGAAAATAAATGTCTATTGTTTAAAAGCAGCTATTCAGTGGTATTTTGCTATGATAGCCTGAGCAGACTAAGGCAAATATGCCCCTGTGGAAACACAAGGGGAGATGTGTGCATGAATCTGTTACTCAGAAAAGCTGCTGGAGTAGACCTGTGGATTTGGGAGTCATCAGCATACGGATGGAAAATCGAACCATGGGCATTAATGAGATTGACTGGCAAGAGTATCTGTAATAAAGAAAGCTAAGGATAAAGCCCATGGAAACACCAACATTTAAGAAATAGGCAACAGATGGCAAGCTGACGAAACAGACTGCTTAAGAAGAATCAGCAAGGAAAATAATAGAGAAAAAAAGAGAAAACAGGAGAATGTAATATCACAGCATCAAGGAAAGAAAGATTCCAAGACAAAGGAACAGGAGCAATGTTCAATGCTACTGAAAATTATATGGAATAGTAATTATCCATTGAATTTAACTATAAGAAATCACTAATTCTTAGAATGAATTTATTATAATAGACTTGTAGAGGCAGAAGCCATATAGAAAAGTATGAAGACTAAGGGGTTGTTGGAAGTGGTGAGAGTAGGTCACTCATTCAAAGAGATGTACTTACTAGGAAAGAAAGATAAGTAGAAGCTTTTGTTGATCTTAAAACAGGAGAGCTTGAAGCAATATTAAAACTGATAGGAAGGACAGAATGAAAATGTGATAGGAGAGGGGTGGTTCATTAACAGATGAAGAAGCACAGGCCTCTCAGGTACAAAGATGAACTTTAAAAAGAGGAAAACCATTTCTTTAAAAGAGAAGAAAAAGAGAAGAGTATGGATGCAGATGAATATTTAGACTTAAACATGATGGTAAGAGGTCTCTTATTTGATGGCATATATGTCCTTCAGAATTAGGCATTAAAATGTTCTAAGAATAAGGGGGAAGTTGGGGAGGTGTTGAGTAGAAGTTTACTTTGCTGGTGCAGTGCTGGAAATGTGATATTCATCCATGCTTGGAATTTCACAGGCAGGGGTAACAGTAGATTGGGATGTAGATTATCAGTAAAAGAAACATTAGAATGTGAATCATGTAATCAGATGGAGGGGAAGGTTGAGTTATTGGGAGAAAAACTGATAGGTGAAGATAAAGGAAAAGTGTCCTGGAATCCCAAGTTCTCTGAAAATCCCAGAATAGAAAATGGAAGTGTAAATGACAAAGATATTGTCACCAGAGAGTAGGATGACTGAGTTGAAGATTTCAAGTTCTTTATGGTGACAAGGTCTAGAGGGTGATCTTTGGAAATGAGTTGCTTTTACAAAAGAAATAAAGAAGAGAGCGTATGAACAGAGAGAGTCTTTTTAAGCAAGTAGTCAAAATGGCACCTGAAACTCTCAGATCAACCTCATCCCTTTCTAGTTCAAGCATGAGAACAAACAGAGAAAGCAATCATTGTCCTCGCACACTGTAGGAAGGAGCCTCAGAAGGATATTTCAAAATCAGGACACATGGACCCACACCCTTGAGAAACCTCTGGCACATCCACGGTTTCCATGTCTTTAGCACTTTACTCCTGCCAAACATAGCCTTCGCTTAGCAATAAGGTAGCTGTACCTGTAGACAAGGAGCCCGGCAGACTGAAAGCTCAGTGAAATATCTGAAGCTGTTTGTCTATCACCCCAGCTTTGACACCTCCAGTGACAACATAACCGTCTAGAATACCAACACTTTTGTACTTTTTCCTGTTGTTAAAAAGGCTATCTCCTGATGGTGTTGCAGCCTATAGTTACAAGATGGCAATGTTTCCAAGGGTTCTTTCTACACATGTTGAAAGAATAATGTTGGAATAATGTTAGAATAATGTTGACATCAGTGGAATAATATAATGCACACAGAAAAGTTAACATCAAAGTAAGGAAGAAAAACTGGCTTTGATCAAACTTTATTATATCAGAAATCAGAATTATGAATGCAGTCTAATAAACCATTCTTCCACCACCTTCAAAACATGAAAAAGATAACTTTTGCTTTTTCCCATTTCTAAAACCACCACTAGAAACTCGCTTTTCCCTGTGTTCCTTCCAGGATGTGGATCTTTTCTTTTATTTTTAAATTTTATTTTATTGTTATTACTAGTATTTTGGTTGCTCTGGGTCTTTGTTGTTATGCACGGGCTTCCTCTAGTTGCAGAGAGCAGGAGCTACTAGTTGCAGCGTGTCCAGCTTCTCATTGTGGTGGCTTCTCTTGTTGCAGAGCATAAGCTCTAGGTCTTCAGAAGTTGTGTATGAGGGCTTAGTTGCTCTGCAGGATGGGGAATCTTCATGAATCAAGGGTCAAACCCATGTCCCCTGCATTGGCAGGTGGATTCTTATCCACTGTACCACCAGGGAAGCCCCATGTATCACTTCTGTCTTGGACCTCTCAATATCTCTTGGGTCAGATTTGAAGAATACTGCCTCTAGATCTTCTACAAGAGTCATCATTTTTGCCCATATTTGAAGGTTAGGTTCTATGGGCTGCTTGTTGTCATGAGCAGGCCTCCTGAATATCATTCTCCATTCACACAGGGGTGACCATCTTTTCCAAACATTACTCAGTTCCGTTCAGTTCAGTTGCTCAGTCGTGTCTGACTCTGCGACCCCATGAATCGCAGCACGCCAGGCCTCCCTGTCTATCACCAACTCCCGGAGTTCACTCAGACTCACGTCCATCAAGTCCGTGATGCCATCCAGCCATCTCATCCTCAGTCGTCCCCTTCTCCTCCTGCTCCCAATCCCTCCCAGCATCAGAATCTTTTCCAATGAGTCAACTCTTCGCATAAGGTGGCCAAAGTACTGGAGTTTCAGCTTCAGCATCATTCCCTCCAAAGAAATCCCAGGGCTTATCTCCTTCAGAATGGACTGGTTGGATCTCCTTGCAGTCCAAGGGACTCTCAAGAGTCTTCTCCAACACCACAGTTCAAAAGCATCAATTCTTTGGCACTCAGCTTTCTTCACAGTCCAACTCTCACATCCATACATGACTACTGGAAAAACCATAGCCTTGACTAGACGGACCTTAGTCAGTAAAGTAATATCTCTGCTTTTGAATATACTATCTAGGTTGGTCATAACTTTTCTTCCAAGGAGTAAGCGTCTTTTAATTTCATGGCTGCAGTCACCATCTGCAGTGATTCTGGAGCCCCCAAAAATAAAGTCTGACACTGTTTCCACTGTTTGCCCATCTATTTCCCATGAAGCGATGGGACTGAATGCCATGATCTTAGTTTTCTGAATGTTGAGCTTTAAGCCAACTGTTTCACTCTCCACTTTCACTTTCATCAAGGGGCTTTTTAGTTCCCCTTCACTTTCTGCCATAAAGGTGGTGTCATCTGCATATCTGAGGTTATTGATATTTCTCCCGGCAATCTTGATTCCAGCTTGTGCTTCTGCCAGCCCAGCGTTTCTCATGAAACATTACTCACCATCCATTTAAATCCTGTCATCTCCTCTTGAAGTCTTCTCTGGCCCTCATGAGCTGCAGAGAGTTCTCTTTCCTGCAGCATGAGCTACATAGCTCAACATGAATTTATTGGATGCCTAATAAGATGCAGGCACTGTACTAGGTTCTGGTAATATTTTGTTGAATAATACGGCTTATCTAAACAATGACACTTTCCAACTGTGGTGCTAGAGAAGACTCTTGAGAGTCCCTTGGACTGCAAGGAGATCAAACCAGTCAATCCTAAAGGAAATCAACCTTGCATATTCATTGGAAGGACCAATACTGAAGCTGAAGCTCCAATACTTCAGCCATCTGATGCAAAGAGCCAACTCATTGGAAAAGACCCTGATGCTGGGAAAGATTGAGGGCAGGAGAAAGGGGTGGAAGAAGTTGAGATGGTTGGATAGCATCACCAACTCAATGGACCTGAGTTTGAGCAAACTCCAGGAGATAGTGAGGGACAGGGAAGCCTGGTGTGCTGCATTCCATGGGCTTGCAAAGAGTCAGATGCAACTGAGCAACTGAACAACAATAAAGAGTATAAACAAGGGGCAAAATGCAGAGTAAAGAAATAAATACTTGGTAAGTAAACTTTTTGGCAGAGGTTCAAGGTGGAATAAAATAAATTTTTAAGCCTTCTCTTCTACAGACCAAGACTTTAATTTTCAAAGTATCCCTTATAGTTTTACATAAGAAAAAACTGGCCAGAAGAGTCTACAGGGAAGGAACTCACATAAAGGTCATGTGATAAAACAGAAATCATCCGGCTCATTCCAAAGCCAAGCTTTGACCACTTTACTGAAGCTGCCTCGATAGGCTAGGGCAGGGCTTATTACATTAACAAACATTTATTGAGTACTTGTTACAAGCCAAGCATTATGTAAGCATTCATTTAATTCTTATGTCCATGGTATGAAGTGGACCCTATTATCCTTATTTTAAAGATAAAAACAAAAATTACTAGAGAAGAGGTAACATAACTTGTCCAGGGTCTGCCAGCAAGTAAAACACAGCCAGTATTCTAACTCATTTTCTCTGACTGCAGAATTCAAGATCTTTATTATTTTATGAGCACTTAAAGGTTAGGATTCTAGATTGTAGTCATGACTCCATCGTTATGAGTTGTTTGAACCTGCAAAATTTCATGAGCTTCAAATCCTTGGTTTTTCAAGTGAGAAAAATGACATTGTCCATCCTGACATTTTGTGGAACCATGTGAGGTTCCAGTGAGAATTATTTCTTAGGTTTAATTATTTATTAATAGTAGATAACAAAAAGTTAAAATTTAGAATAGGTTACTGGCTAGGACCTTCTGAAGAGTTGTCTGTTATCAACTGCTGCTCAAGGAAAAGTCTCTTTATTTTAAAATTTAGACAGGATGACTTATTTCTAATGAATGGCACCTCAGAAATTTAACAAACAATCCAATAGCTTTATTCTCAATGTGGATTTTTTTTTTTTTTATTCAGTGTACATAATACAGAGAAGGGGGCGGTGGCAGAAGATGAGATGTTTGGATAGCATCACCAGCTCAATGGACATCAATTGGAGCAAAATCTGGGAGATGGTGAAGGACAGGGAAGCCTGGCGTGCTGCAGTCACTGAGAGTCAAACACAACTTAGTGACTAAACAACAACATAATATGGAAAGTTGTCTAACTGGGCAAGTTAAGGCAGTTCAAAGGCAGAGGTGGGCCTGAGGGATTCTTCCCTACCTGGGGCCTCCCACAGGTGTGTCCTGCCCCTTTGCACAGAATACCAGGGCAGTGGGTCATCTTGTTCGGAGGGAATTTGCATACCAAACCCAGGCTCTGGGCTCTGGGCCTAGGAAGCCGGCAGGGCAGAGAGTAGGGCCCTACATGCTCCGGAGCTCCCTGCACACTCATGGCCGTGACTCTGCTCTTTGTTGAGTGAGGAGACTGGCACAGAGGGGACCAGACTTGTACCCAGGCATCCTGGGTCTTGACTCAGAGATTCCAAGTTCCAAGACCATTCTGGCATCCAGGATCTTGCTTGCAGGGCCAGAGGTGTGGACAATGATTAAGCTGGAGTTTTCTAGTTCTGGGGACATCAGGTAATTATCATGGGGAAGGACACGGGTGGTGAAGGCCAGTAGCCCTGTGTTATAGACGAGAAGCCAAGGAACAGTGAGACCAAGGGGAGGTGCTTACAGAAAGCCACCTAGGTTAGGTGTGGGGTCCGTCCCTTGTGCAAGTTACTAGACATCCCCAACCCAAAGTGCTCAGGGCTGTGTATGCTTTTAGCATAAACTAGTCTTATGAGGTGGAGAAGAAAATGGCATCCCACTCTAGTCCTCTTGCCTGGAAAATCCCACGGATGGAAGAGCCTGGTGGGCTGCAGTCCATGGGGTCACTAAGAGTCGGACACAACTGAGCGACTTCACTTTCACTTTCATGCATTAGAGAAGGAAATGGCAACCCACTTCAGTTTTCTTGCCTGGAGAATCCCAGGGATGGAGGAGCCTGGTGGGTTGCCATCTATGGGGTCGCACAGAGTTGGTCATGACTGAAGCAACTTAGCAGCAGCAGTCTTATGGGGACGTTAGTCCAGAGGTTGATGACTTCTGAGCAGCACCTCCCCAACAAAACTGAGGCTGCAGAGCACATGAGGCAGTTCAGGTAGCCACCTTTCAGGCACCTAGAATCAGTGGAATGACAGGACCGTTCTCTAGGATATCATTGCCACAGGGGAGGTAGCCCAGGGGATGATGAGGAAGCCAACTGTATGTGACTTTGGGCACGTCTTCCCTCTTTGGGAATTCGCATCTCTAGTGGTAAGTGGAGGGGTAGGACAGGAAGTCCAGCCCTATGATGGGCCACAAAGATGGCTCTGGCCTTGTCCCTACCTTCAGTGCAGTAGAAGAGATGGATATAAACAGACTCACAGTCCTAGATGACTAGGGTGGTGACAGAAGCCTGTGAAAGCCCAGAGGAAGGAAAAACAGTGTCACCTGGGATGAGACTGGTATGAAAGAGCCTAGCATACTTGGTCCCTGGGCCTGGCCTGAAAGCAACCCAAGGAATGTTTTATCACCTTGGTGCTTATCCCTGTCTTCAGGGGCTTCCTGATCATGCAAAGAATGTCTTTCTTTCTCTGAATTTCTGTTGTTTATTGTAGGAGCTTGGTGGGGGGTAGGGACTGGTAGGGTCAGAGAGCCTAGGGTTCAGGCTGCCCTGGTGGCTCTGAGTGTCCACACACACCTAGATCTTTTCTTGCCCTATCTTTGCTTAAAACCTCTCAAGCCTATCTGCCTTCAGGATAAAGTACAAATTCTTCAGCACAACAAGAGCACGTGCCTTGCACAATTGGACTCCTCCTGACATTAGGCTAGGCTTTCTGAACCTTGGTACTATTGATATTTGGGGTTGGATAGTTCTTTGTTTGGGCTTCCCTTGTGGCTCAGCTGGTAAAGAATCCGCCTGCAATGAGGGAGACCTGGGTTCTTTGTTTAGGGAATGGGGGGCTGTCCTATGAGTTGCAGGATGCTGGGGGGCATCACTGGCCTCTGCTTACTAGACATCAGTAGCACATTTACCTCTCCCCACTTGTGATAACTGAAAATGTCTCCAGACATTGCCAAATGTTCTCTGTGGGTCAAAGTCACTCCTGTTTGAGAACCCCTGGACTAGGGGAGGATCTTTTTTATTTCCAGGAATGTGGCTTACTATCTCTTTCCTCATAATACCCTTGCACATTTATCCCCTCTTGTTGTTCAGTCGCTCAGTCATGTCTGGCTCTTTGCAACCCCATGGACTGCAGCGCGCCAGGCCTCCCTGCCCTTCACCATCTCCCAGCACTTGCTCAAACTCATGTCCATTGAGTCAGTGATGCCATCCAACCATCCTGTCTTCTGTCATCCCCTTCTCCTCCTGCCTTCAGTCTTTCCCAGCATCTCCCCTCTACCTGGCTGATAACTATAGATGTCAGACGTCCTCTCCCCCAGAAGCCCTAGCTGAGCCCTTCAGACTGGGTCAAGTGCCAACTCTGAGCTCCCACAGCCTGCCCGGCTCCCCTGACCCAGCCCAGCCCACCTGGCATTACCACTGGCGGGCACCAGTTTGCCTTCCCCACTGGACTAGGTGCCCCAGAAAGGCCGTCTTTGTCAGCACCATGTCCCCGGCGCTGCCTAGCTCAGGGTTGTGTGCAAAGCAAGAGCTCAGTGTTTTTGGAGAGCAAGAGGCTGGGCTGAGCTGGAACTCCCTGATGCTAATTGAGGGTGGATGCTGGAAGCCAGCTGGGACCTGCTGGAAACTCTGCCTGCCTCCTGGCCTCTGCCTGGCACCGTGAGGACGTGCGGGAAAGTCAGGCCGCCTTCTGGCCACCTGCCTAGCCCTCAGCTTTCTCAGCTGCTTCTTAGCCCTCGTGGGTCCCTGAGCAGAGGTTCCTGGGGATGGTTTGATATTGGACATACAGATCCAAAAGCAAGAACGGTGTTTTAGTCACCACTCTGTCCACAGTCAGCAGCAGCAGCAACCTCTCCTGTAGCCAGAGGCCCAGACACAGGGCCCAGAGGCCTGCCATTCATTCCTTCAGCCAAAGCGTCTGGAACCACTGCCACAGGCAAGGCCCTGTGCTAATGCTGAGGACAGAGGCCCTGCCCTCTTGGAGTTCTGCTCTAGCTGAAGGCAGGGGTGAGGCAGGCGGAGGGGGACGAGCACACACAGTGAGCAAAGTACAAGCGTGAAAGTGTTAGTCACACAGTCACGTCTCTTTGCGACCCCCTGGACTGTAGCCCACCAGGCTCCTCTGTCCATGGGATTCTCCAGGCCAGAATACTGGAGTGGGTAGCCGTTCTCTTCAGGGGATCTTCCCAACCAAGGGATAGAACCCAGGTCTCTCGCATTGCAGGCAGATTCTTTACCATCTGAGCCACCAGTGAAAGTAAAGAAACAGGGAGCAAGGTAAATAAAAATATATAGCAGGTCAGATGGCAATAAGGCCATGGAAAGAAATACTTTTCAGTAAGGGGACAATAAATGAGGGAGATTGGGTATGAGGTTGTAGTTTAAATAGGGTAGTCTAGGGAATTCCCTGGCAGTCCAGTGCTTAGGGCTCTGTGATTCTACTGTAGGGGGCACAGGTTCCATCCCTGGTCAGGGAACTAAGAAGCCATATGTGAATGAAAGCGAAAGCGTGAGCTGCTCAGTCGTGTCTGACTCTTGGCAACCCCAGTGGACTGTACCCTGCCAGGCTCCTCTGTCCATGGGATTTCCCAGGTAAGAATACTGAAGTGGGTTGCCATTCCCTTCTCCAGGGAATCGACACCAACCCAGGGATCAAACCCGAGTCTCCTACATTGCAGACAGTTTCCTTAACCTCTGAACCGACAGAGAAGCCCTCCAATATATGAATGGCAAGGCCAAATAATTTTTTAAAAAATAAAGTAACAATGATGGTCTGGAAGGGCTTCTCTGAGGGGGTGGCATCTTAACAAAGACCTGAAGGATGTGAGTGAAGGAGCAGATACACAGGGAAGCGTGTTCCAGGTGAAAGAAACAACCAGTGCAAAGGCTTGGAGCAGGGAGGTGCCTGGGATGATGAAGGAGCAGTGAGGAGGTCTGTGGGGTAGGGAGCGGGTGAGTGAGGAAAGAGTAGAGAGCTCAGAGAGGCAGGGAGGGGACCAGATCATGCCAGGACTTGGGGACCATGGTGAAGATTTCGCCTTGACAATGAGGGAAGGGGAACACAAGAGGATTGCTTCTTTCTTCATCAATCAAGGCATAATTTAGATCGCATTCTTAGGATAGGGTTCAGTGGACTTTCGTGCAGTTATGCAGCTATGCAGTACACCCATCACCTTCCTGGGAACACTTCCATCCTTGAAGAAATGTTCCTGCTTCCCTTTTTCAGTAACTCTTGGTCCACCCCCAACCCCAGTGGTTACTAAAGTGCTTTCTGTCTCCACAGTTTTGCTTTTCTAAAGGTTTCTTATAAAATGCAGGAGACTCGGGTTCAATCCCTGGTTTGGAAAGATTCCCTGGAGAAGGAAATGACAGCCTACTCCAGTATTCTTGCCTGGAGAATCCCTTGGACAGAGGAGCCTGGCAGGCTACTGCCCATGGGGTCACAAAGAGTTGGACACGACTGAGTAGCTCTCACTCACTCACTCACTCAAAGGTTTCCCATAAATAGAACAACAACAACAAATTCATGTCTTATTCAATATGGCTTTTTTTAGTACTTTGCCTCTGGTAGTGAACCTCAAAAATAAACAAAGATAGAACTCAAAAATCAACAAAAGTATTGCCTTCTGAGGCATGAAGAGGCCAAATGAGTCACTACATCATAAAATAAGTCAGTTACTACATAAATAAGTTAAGTAAGAAAAGAAAAACTTTGTGATGTTGAGACTGTGATACTAAGACTTCAGAATCCTATTCTGTGTTGCTTCTTACTGTTTAAACTTTTCACCCTGTTGAAGTTCTCTCCAATGAAAACAGCCTTAGGAGGAAACCCCAATGTTTGTAGACGCACTTTGGAAAAGAACGCCTTGTATGTTTGTATTTGATAACGTTGTTATAGTTACTAAAATATCAGCTCATGTTTCTGGAATTTTGTAGGATTCCCAACTGAGGAGGCAAGGTTATTCGTGGGCCCAAGCTTCTCAGTTCAATATTTTCTGTAATATTGGGTTGTTACAGAACAACAAATGTATGAATTTCCTTGGTATCCAAGCTAGTCTAAATTGATTTTCAATATGATTAAATGTGAATGAAAAATACTGTACAGTAATTTTTATTTTTTTATTATGCTCTTTGCATCTTCTTAAAATTTATTATATTTTAAGTATAATTGTTTTATGATGTTGTGTGGGTTTCAGGTGTACAGCAAAGTGATTCATTTACATATATATATACATATATGTATATAAGAATAATATACGCATTCTTTTTCAGATGCTTTTCCCATAAAGGTTATTATAAAATATTGAGTATAGTTCCCTGTCCTACACAGTAGGTCCTTGGCAGGTTTTCTACTGCACATTGTTTTACAAAATAACTGATTTCTCAGTCTTCATCCTTCCATTATATTTTTTGGTACATCATAAAGTTTTACAGGATGTTTCAAGGCAAAATGTAAATTCTGGTATATAGGGTCTATTTTCAGACATTCATAGAATGGTCAAGATATTTGAATCTCACGGCAAGAGGGAGACATCACTCTGATCAAATTGTCAAGTCCAAATGGAGTAAGATCTCATTAGAGTTCTGTAAAAACAGCACAGGAATAAATATTAGTCATATTTTTTAAAATTAATGGCTCATTAAATTTGAGAATGTTGGAGTAATGAAATCTGTTTATGCAGAATTATTGGCTACTGATTTTGATACATGATACATGACCCAGCAAGAATAACACCAAGTGAGCATTTTGTTATTAGGGTTTGTGATTAGGGTTATATGAATTTTCATATTTGAGTAAAATGAGATGATTAAGACCAGAGCAAGAACAGATTTGAGTATATGTTGCATATTTCATTTACATGAATCCAGGTGTTTTGTGGTCCTGACACAATTATTTTTTGATTACAATATAATTGGCTTACAATATTATTTTCGTTTCAAGCACACAACACAGTGATTCTATATTTCATACATTCTTCTGTATTTTATATATTACC
Source organism: Capra hircus (assembly GCF_001704415.2). Classification (NCBI taxonomy): domain Eukaryota; kingdom Metazoa; phylum Chordata; class Mammalia; order Artiodactyla; family Bovidae; genus Capra; species Capra hircus. The sequence continues at coordinate 66,437,788 of NC_030823.1, read as the reverse complement.
TACATTGTGATCGCCTAAATAAGTCATATTACCAACTGTCACCATACAAGGCTATTACACTATTAGTGACTATATTCTTTATGGTGCATATTACATCCCTCTGACTTATTTATTCTATAAATGGAGGCTGGTACCTCCTAATCCCCTTCCCGTATTTCACCCATCCACCCACTCCTCTTGCCTCTGGCTACCAACCCGTTTGCTTGCTGTGCCTACAAGTCTGATTCTGCTTTGTTATGATTATTCATTCATTCTTCTTTTCAAATTCCACAAATACATTAAATCATACAGTATTTGATTTTGTCTGAGTTTATTTCACTTAGCTTAATATTGTCTAGGCCCATCAATGTTGTTGTAAATGGCAAAAGTTTCGTATTTTTAATGGCTGAGTAATATTCCACTGGAGCTTTCCTGGTGGCTCAGCAGTAAAGAATCCACCTGTAATGCAGGAAACACAGATTTGATCCTGGGTTGGGAAGATCTCCTGGAGGAGTGCATGGCAACACACTCCAGTCTTCTTGCCTGCAGAATTCCTTGGACAGAAGAGCCTGGTGGGCTATAGTCCATAGGGTCGCAAAGAGTCAGACACAACTGAAGCAACTTAGCACGCGTGCACACCATATTTCATTGTGTGTGTATGTGTTTCGGTTGGCGGGGGGCAGGGGGGGTAGGGCGGGGGGGGGGGCGGGGTTTCCCTGGTTTCTCAGATGGTAAAGAATCTACCTGCCTTGCAGACCCAGGTTTGATCCCTGGATTAGGAAGATCCCGTGGAGAAGGGAATGGCAACCCACTCCAGTATTCTTTCCTGGAGTGGACATGGACAGAGGAGCCTGGTGGGCTCCCGTCCATGGGGTTACAAAGAGTCAGACACGACTGAGTAAGCATGCACATGTGTATATGCATGTGTCTATGTGCATATGTATATGTGTATACATACACACACCATATCTTCTATCCTGTCATCTCTCAATGGACACATATGTAAAATTAAATATTTTCCTTTAAGATCCTGAATACCAAGGCAGTGACTATTCGTAATGGTGACAGGTACACATAGAATGCTGGCAGCGTACGATCTGAGACATAATATCAGATTCAGGGTGCGCACAGAGTAAGCTGAGACCATTTGTGGGATGTTTAGTATGCAAAATGAAAAGTGATTTCTAATTTTCTTTCTTTTGTTGCATCTGAAAAGACAAGGGGGGTGGTACTTCCCTGATGATCCAGTAGCTAAGAGTCCATGCTCCCAGTGAGGAGGGCCAGGGTTCGATCGCTGGTCTGGGAACTATATCCCACATGCTACAACTAAGAGTTTGCATGCTGCAGCTAAACACCCTGCATGCCGCAATAAGACTCAGTGCAATCAAATAAATAATAAATAAAAAGACAAAGGGTATGCTACACAAACCATCGAGACTCACACAAGACACATAAACCAGAAGGTAAAACTATTTGTTTCACTGAAGATATGACTTCCCATCATTCCAGAGCACCCCCTTTCCAGTAGCAGTGTCAGTTTCCAGTGAGAATGAGATCAAGGGATTTGGCATCTGATAAATCTACACTCAAATCCAACTCTGTAAATTGCCAGCTGAATTTCCAGCAGCCTGTTGGACAAGTCATTGCATTACTCTGACTCAGTTTCTTCTTCAGTGAAATAGAAAAACTCAGAATTGTTGGAAAAATAAATCAACTTGCTCAAAGAGCATAGAATAGTGGTTGGCTTATGGTAAATAGTACAAATACACGGTCCAAATACATATTGAAACTAATCAGTCAGTTCAGTTGCTCAGTCATGTCCGACTCTTTGCGACCCCATGAATCGCAGTATGCCAGGCCTCCCTGTCCATCACCAACTCCCGGAGTCTACTCAAACCCATGTCCATTGAGTCGGTGATGCCATCCAACTATCTCATTCTCTGTCATCCCCTTCTCCTCCTGCCCTCAATCTTTCCCAGCATCAGGATCTTTTCAAATGAGTCAGCTCTTCGCATCAGGTGGCCAAAGTATTGGAGTTTCAGCTTCAATAGCAGTCCTTCCAATGAACACCCAGGACTGATCTCCTTTAGGATGGACTGGTTGGATCTCCTTGCAGTCAAGGGACTCTCAAGAGTCTTCTCCAACACCACAGTTCAAAAGCATGAATTCTTTGGCACTCAGCTTTCTTTATAGTCCAACTCTCACATCCATACATGACCACTGGTCCGCCTTGACTAGATGGACCTTTGTTGGCAAAGTAATGTCTGCTTTTGAATATGCTATCTAGGTTGGTCATAACTTTCCTTCCAAGGAGTAAGCATCTTTTAATTTCATGGCTGCAGTCACCATCTGCAGTGATTTTTGGAGCCCCCCAAAATAGAGTCAGCCACTGTTTTCACTGTTCCCCCATCTATTTCCCATGAAGTGATGGGACTGGATGCCATGATCTTAGTTTTCTGAATGTTGAGCTTTAAGCCAACTTTTTCACTCTCCTCTTTTACTTTCATCAAGAGGCTCTTTAGTTCTTCTTCGCTTTCTGCCGTAAGGGTGGTGTCATCTGCATATCTGAGGTTATTGATGTTTCTCCTGGCAATCTGATTCCAGCTTGTGCTCATCCAGCCCAGCATTTCTCCTGATGTACTCTGCATATAAGTTAAATAAACAGGAAACTGATAATGTATTATTAAAAATAATAATTCTAGCAAGACTAAAGTTACAGCAAATGGGCCTGAAGAATACTGAACTCGGGTTATGATACAGTATAGAGTCTCATCCTTTTTTAATTAGAGAAAACCACCTTCTGAGTGATTGGAACATTTATGTCCACTAGAAATATCTGGTTTTTCCCTACATGTTTTGGATTTTTTTTAATACTATTTAAGAACTGACACATTTTTACTCTTTAATCTCCTTATTTTAAACAATACATAAAGTGTTGCTGTTTAGTCGCTAAGTTGAGACCGACTCTTTTGCAACCCCATGGACTGTAGCCACCAGGCTGCTCTGTCCATAGGATTCTCCAGGAAAAATACTAGAGTGGGTTGCCACGCTCTCCTCCAGGGGATCTTCCCGACCCGGAGATCAAACCTGCCTCTCCTGCATCACCTGCTTTGGCAGGCAGATTCTCTACTGCTGAGTCACCAAGGAAATCCACATAAAGCGTACTGCAATCCAATTAAGGGGCCTTTTTTTTTTTTTTTTTGCATAATTTAAATTGCACTCTTTCCTGAAGATACAGTATTTCACTCTGAATTTGGAAACTACATGCCCAACATGTTTGTAAATCATCCCTCCAGTAAGCTCTTTCATTTTCATTTTTCCTCTCACTGACTTTAACATGAGAGAGTGACATTTTTCTGGCTTTGCTTTAGCTCTTGCATGATCTAACCTGGCTCTATGTAACTGTGTTTTAGGTGGGGCATGACTAAATAACAAGTGTTTAATTTCCCACCACTATTAGATTACTTGAAAGAGACCACCTAAGTTCCAACTAGACTTAAAATATTTTTTAGACACTTCCAAAATCACTGCAGATGGTGACTGCAGCAATGAGATTAAAAGACGCTTACTCCTTGGAAGGAGAGTTATGACCACCTAGACAGCATATCAAAAAGCAGAGACATTACTTTGCCAACAAAGGTCCGTCTAGTCAAGGCTATGGTATTTCCAGTGGTCATGTATGGATGTGAGAGTTGGACTATAAAGAGAGCTGAGTGCCAAAGAATTCATGCTTTTGAACTGTGGTGCTGGAAAAGACTCTTGTGAGTCCCTTGATTGCAAGGAGATCCAACCAGTCCATCCTAAAGGAGATCAGTCCTGGGTGTTCATTGGAAGGACTGCTGTTGAAGCTGAAACTCCAATACTTTCGCCACCTGATGCAAAGAGCTGACACATTTGAAAAGATCCTGATGCTGGGAAAGATTGAGGGCAGGAGGAGAAGGAGACGACAGAGGATGAGATGGTTGGATAGCATCACCAACTCAATGGACATGGGTTTGGGTAGACTCCAGGAGTTGGTGATGGACAGGGAGGCCTGGCGTGCCATGGTTCATGGGGTCGCAAAGAGTCGGACATGGCTGAGCAACTGAACTGACTGAACTGAACTGAATCTGACACTTGAGTTTGTGTTCATAACCACTGCCCCAGGCTGTTTTTTTTTTTTTCTCCTAGACAGGGTGATGGTCGGTGTATTGATCTTCCAAAGTCTCTTTTAGCTTGAATTTTCTGTGCCTCTGAATCTGTTTCGTTCCCCGCAGAGAAGGTTGATAATTTCTCTTTAACATCAACATTAAATTCTCACATCACCAACTCACAACACTGTGCCAATGAGTGTTTTGGGCTCCTACTCTTGCCCTACTTCTGTTGAGATCATCCTTTACATTGTGGTCATTTGCACTTGAACTTACTACTACTAGATTGCGAATCCCTTTGTTTCTTTATTTCTTCTTTCATTCTTTTGGCTGTGCTGGGTCTTCGTTGTTGCACACAGGCTTTCTCTTGTCGTGGCGATCTGGTGCTCCTCTCTACTTGTGGTGTGCAGGCTTCTCACTGAGGCAGCTTTTCTTGTTGTGGAGCATGGGCCCTAGGATGCTGGCTTTAGGAGGTGCAGCTCGTGGTTTCTAGAGTGCAGGCTTAGTAGGGTTTCACACGGGCTTAGTTGTCCTGCTGCATGTGGAATCTTCTCAGACCAGGAATCAAACCCATGTCCTCTTGCATTGGCAGGCAGATTCTTAACCATTGTGCTACAAGGGAAGTCCTAGATTGTGAATTTCTGTGGTCATGAGCTGTCAATCTTCTCCGAAACTCACTGTGGAAATGTCCTTAGGCACTTAGCTCAACTCTTCCTAAAAACCTTCCCATTCTCAGAGCTAGAGCTGACATGATACCGAATTTCCACTGTAATTTAAAGGTCTACTCATTCACGATGACACAAATGTCTGCGTACTTAGTCAGTGTCCAAATGTAGTCATTTGGGAATATCCAAACTTTTCCTGTTTACTTTATCTCTTCCTCTTCTAACGTCTTTCCACCTGCTCCATTCTTCCCTTATTTCCTCCTCCTTTCTACTGTAACCTGTAAGATTCGCCACTCAGGTGAACAAATTCTCCTGCCTTCTCAATCTCGGTAGAGCAACCGATTTTTTTTTTTGAGGCAATCATCTTCGACCCAAACTACCCATACATTCATTGTGGAAAGCAATAGCATAATTTCTGGAGAGGTGAAACTAGCATGACTGACCATAAGATTCAAGGTGGCGGGTTATTTTACAATGAACGCAAATGCTCTTTAGGGACGAGACTAAAAATAACTAACTCATTGATTAAAATAACTCAAATACATCTCTTTCTTTATTAGAATCAGTCTTTACACAAGAGGCCCAGATGAAACAGCGCTTTGGAACTTGATGCTTCCTGGAAAATACAAATGAACATATCCTCAGTCTGATCATACTTGAGATAAAGGAAGCATATTTAAATGTGAACAGATGGCTCTGTTAACAAAATACTCATGAATGAAAGCTATCAAAGATTTTAGAATGATTAGCTTACATTTTTTGAGTTTCTTCAGATGTGTGGCCAATGCTTGGTTACTCTAAGTCTGGCAGAAAAATAAGTGCAGCATATGCCGTGACATCCAAAATTTTGTTCAAAATAAAAGTTAAAAAAATGATGGTTTCTTGGTGAAGCCTTTCTATTTTGGAACTACATTGATGGCTGTTAAGAAAATATTTTTTAATTCCATCGAGAACTATAAGGTTTTAATTAACAGTCTTCACCTATTTTTGTCTTAGCTCAGGCGAAGTGTGAATTTCTTGAGAAGTAATTTAACTTCATTTTGTTAAAACAGTGTTGTTATCTTGAACTTTAACTCTTTTGCTAGACTCTTCCAAAGCATAGTCCAAATTTGAGCAAGATTAAATTTATTAATATATTGATCTAGCACATTAATGGGCATGTCTTTGGTGGCACCTATTATGACTAGGAATGATTCTAGAACCTAAGAACACAGGATTGGATAATCCAGGATGCAGAGGTCATGTTGGAAGAGACCTAGCCACACTTCTAACTGCAGACAGCAATGCATGGTGAGTGTGCAGTATCAAGGGATGAAGAAAATGGATTGATACATCACAGTGATTACTTTCGGCAGAGGCAGGGGAGGCTAGAGAAAGTTGCACGTAAAACTGAATTGTTTTAGGTAAGTTTTGAAGGATAACCCAGAGCTCACCAGTTGGATAAAAGGGCTAAGATCATTTCAGATGGAGGGAAACCATGCATCCTACGAAAGCAGAGGATTGTTTTGAATCAAACTTCTTGAGTCACTCAACAGGCTCTCCCCAGTATGGAACTAGGTATTCTGAAAAATAAAATACTTGGCCCTCGCATTCCAGTTCTGCAAGACCAAGATGGAAATAACTCTAGGGAGTAGAAAAGCAAAGAAATGCTTGCATGTTACACATCATTTATCTAATAGAAATTAACATCAGTTGAGACTGGGTGCTCCTTTTACCTAGGGCTGCATTATGACTTCTGTTGGTCCTAAGCACTTTCCTCTGTGGACTCCTTCCTCCATTAAAAAAGTACTAAAAATAATATTTTGCAATGGTGCTGGTAAAGCGATCCAGACGTTAATATTACACATTAAAACATTTTTTTCTAAAAGTTCATTTTTATCTTCTGATTTTAGAGCAAATTGAAACATTTTCTTGGGACCCTAAGCACTGTGTCTAGTGATAAATCCCTTCAGATATCCTCTCCCATACTCCATTTTACCTTTCATTGCCAAAAATACTTCTACAATTTTCCCTTTCATTGGATGACAGAGAACCTTTCAATGTTGCAATCCCAGAACCTCTGCCTTGAACTCATGGCTTTGCTGAGCCTTGTTTTGGTCAACAATTCAAACTGACTTCTAAATTTACCTCTTAGTTCATCAGACCACACTCTCATTAGTCTGACACTGTGAACTGAAGTAACCTCCAGAGGTGTTTGGCTTTTTTTTTTTTTAATTATTATTTTGTTTTTGTTTTAAATTCTGGCTCCCAAACCAATCATATTGGAATCTCTGGGTGTGGGGCCCAGAAAGCCATAATTTATAATGCTTCTCCATGATTTCAGTTTGCATACAGGTTTGTGAACCAGTGTTCTGAGTAACAGAAAATGGTAATCATTGTCCTGAGTGTGCTCTCTACATGTATGTATGTATCACATTGCTTTGTCATAGCTTGTTTACACGAGTCTCTTTAGGTGGAAAACTCCAAGCATGATTTCCCAATCATTTTAATTTGACCCACCAGCTAGTTCAATGACTAGCATCCAGTAGACACTCAATAAAGGTTTTTATGGAATGAGTAAATGGGTGAATGAATTGGCACATGCTCTTAAACTGTTACTTTCTCTCTTCCATTATTCTTCTTCATTGTCTTACTACAACTGTTCTCAACCCTACCTGCACATTAAAATCACCTGAGAGCTTTGTCAAACTATCCTGGGCCCCACCCCAGGCCAATTAACTCAGGATTTCTGAGGGTGGGGCACAGGGAGTTTTTAAAAAATCCTTAGGCACAGCCAGGGTTGAGAATCACTGACTAAGATTTACTCACTCTTTAGGACCCTCTTTAAAATCTAACTTTTTCAGGAAACTTTATCTGATACTCTGTCACATGTATCTTTCAATCTCTTAAATTCTGGTTCTTTAGAGAAAAATACATTTCTGTCTTCATTATTTTCTTGATCCCATCTAATGGTATTCTATTCCTCTTTATGGGCTTCCCTTGTGGCTCAGCTCATCAAGAATCCGCCTGCAATGCTGGAAACCTGGGTTTGATCCCTGGGTTGGGAAGATCCCCTGGAGTAGGGAAAGACTACACACTCCAGTATTTTGGCCTGGAGATTTCCATGGGCTGTACAGTCCAGGGGGTCGCAAAGAGTCAGACAGGGCTGAGAGACTTTCACTTTCACTCCACTCACGCTTTGTATAGCGTTGCTTTCCTGGGAGATATAAGAAAGGTGCTAAGCTTGAATTCTAATACGTGGTGACAAAAGACAGGTATACGGGGACTTCCTGTGGGAATAGACAAACCCACTCCAATACTCTTGCCTGGAAAATCCCATGGGCGGAGGAGCCTGGTAGGCTGCAGTCCATGGGGTTGTGAAGAGTCGGACATGACTGAGTGACTTCACTTTCATTTTTCACTTTCATGCATTGGAGAAGGAAATGGCAACCCACTCCAGTGTTCTTGCCTGGAGAATCCCAGGGACGGGGGAGCCTGGTGGGCTGCCGTCTATGGGGTCGCACAGATTCGGACACGACTGAAGCGACTTAGCAGCAGCAGCAGCAGCATGTTTCATGAGCCAAGCTTGCCATACGCTACTCAGTAGATCTTAGGCAATCAATAAATTGCTTGACATTTTCAATGTGTTGTACTTACCAATTAATTTTCACAACTTTTCCCTAGTTTATAAACAGCTTTGATTTAACCTATAACGAATCTGACCCCACACTGATGGACAGCTCCTTGAAAGGCACTCATTCAAGTTATCAAACAAAGATCAATAGACTGATTTCAGTTTATGAAGGAGCAAGGCAAAGAGATTCAAAATTCAAGTTACATTGCTATCCTTGGTATTTCTAACTCTTAACTCATATTTTCCCAGGGGAAGTAGAGGTGGTGTAAGAATTTGGGAGGCACCTTCTAGCACTCACCTTGGGCATGTGAACACCTGATTATTTTCATGACCAAATCAGAGAATACCATAACGCTTATTAAAAATGCTGATTTTTTTATTAGTCAGCATTACTGTGTGGCTGAGTGGTATGAATTTGGTAACTTAGCAGTTAATGGATATACATTTATTAATGGCTGTGAACCGTTTCAGTGCAGGATTTTATATACATATTTCAGCTCTATATTTGGTAGGACTCTCCTGTTTTGAAATTTGAAATTTGTCTATTTTTAAATTTAGAAATAAACATATAACAAATATGTGGTTTCTCAACTAGCAAAAATGCACGTGCCTCATCTGTATTGGAGAGGCAAAAAGCAGATAAAATATGGGGATTTGGTCTATCTGTGATGAATGAACCGTATCTGACTCTTGAGGGAAAAAAGTCACACATTTAGAAACACATAATGCAGGCGCAAAATCTGAGTTAATTTCTGCATTCAAAAAGTTTACTTACCTGAAACTCTTGTTAAATAAAGTCACTAGAAATGGTGACTTTCATAAACTTCTACAGTAAGTTCTCCCCAAAACCAAAGAAATTTTTGTCTTTTCAAGACTAATTCAGTGAGACATTTCTTTTTACAGTAAAGATACCTGTTTTCCATTAATAAATGTTGTTCTTCAAGTTAGTTTAATCGTGATAAGCACAAATTCTTGGAAGGGGTTGATGAACATCTGCTTGGAAAAAATTCTGCTAAGTACCAAATATTTGTAAAACACTCAAACCCACACAGACATGCACAAACACATCCAAAAGAGACGTTTTGGTTTATGTTCTGAGATCCAAATGAAGAAGTGAATGTGTAATAAAAATTCCAGTTTGGCACTAAATATACAGAAGTGTTTGAATGTAAATACTAATTCAAAAGCCTGATTAATATTTAGAATCCTGTGTCTTTGCAAACCTACAGTTTTTAAATAGCAAAGCAATTGAATACCAAATATTGAAAATATAGAGATTTCTACTCAGTCATTTGTTTCAGGTTTCTTGAAAGAAATTAACATGGATGGTTTTATTCATAATTAATACAATTCAACAATCTTTCTTTTTGGTATTGTACTCATATGGGTTAGGTGGCAATAGTCAAAAAAATAGACGAAAAGCAATTACTTCATCCTGCTGTATCAGGTAATAAGGAAGAAGACCCAACTTGTGCTTTACATTTTTAAAGGCATTTTAACAAATGTTTATTTGCATTTTCCCCCATTTATTAGAGGTAAGTAAATGAGATTCAGGAAGCTTCAATGACTTTCCCAATTTTCATGATCTTCAAACTCAATGGCAATTGTTTATATTTATAATTACACAACAGCTTTATAACAGATATGGCACCATATTTTAATTTCTCTGTTATAAGAAACACAATACCATCTGCTTTCAGGTCAAAGCCTGGCCACTTTATTATATAGTCAATACCTCTCACTTTCTTTCTGAAATACCTTGCAGCAAGAAAAACCTTTCACCACAATTCTCAAATGTTCCTGAAATGTTTAGAAGATACTAGCTGCCCTTAGCTCTCTCATGAACTAGCAATTGCTATAGTCACTCCTGAATTAAAGTCTGGGTAACTGTTGCTGAGAGCAAAGTCCATTCATGCTTAGTACAATGGGTCCCTTCAGCTTCAAGAGCTAGCATGAAGTTGGCAGTATTTCTATACAAAGCGATGTTTAATAAGTGTTGGTTCCTAATATCATAGTGGTTGTAAATGCTAATAAACTTCTTACAAGGGAAGTAGAAGTGGAAAATTTTATTTGTTGAACATTTTATCACTGTACTTGGTTAGCATGGACAATTACCCCAGTTCCCTGAGGCGCATACTCCCTGAGTGTTTAGTAGTTAATGAATACAGATAGTAGCAAACCAGCAATTTTCAAAACCATAAATAATTGTTACTCTGAAAGCTCCTTCTAATGGAAAAAATTTAAATAAAAAAGAACATGGCAAAAATATTACTTATTAACTTAAGGTCAAAACTAAAGTTCTAAATCTTTCTAGCTTGTACCATCCCAGGACACTATAAAGCTCTTCAATTAATTCACAGATGGAGCTTTATAAATGCAACTTTCAAATGGTTCTTTTCCACCTACAATATTTATTTCTTATACGATTTCCTAGAAAATAGACTATAGTAAAATGTCCATCAATAGGATGGTGTTCTTGATGTTTCTATAATTATTTATTATTATTTATTTATTATTTTTCTGAATTAAAAATACTCCTGGACTTCCCTAGTGGTTCGGTGGCTAAGACGCCACACTTCCAAGCTGGGGGCTCAAGCTCAATCCCTGGTCAGGGAATTCGATCCCTTGTGCCACAACTAAAGATCTTGCATGCCATAACTAAAGACTCACGTGCCATAAGGAAGATAGAAGATCCGGGGTGCTGCAACTAACACTTGACTCAGTCAATTAATTAGTTAATGAATTTAAAAATCAACATTAGAAAATATTCCTTTAAGAATACAAGTTCATAGGGAATTCCTTAGTGGTCCAGTGGTTAGGATTCTGTGCTTTCACTACCCAGACCCAAGTTTGAACCCTGTCAGGGAACCCATGCAAGCAGTGTGGTACAAAAGATAGTGTCTGAATTTTTTCCACTGTAAAGTTACTTTCCCCGTTCCCATATTCTATTCTTAGGAAATAAGTCTCCAAGTGCAGCTCACACTCAAGGAGAAATGTAGAGGTGGGTGGATTCAGCACTTTTTTGAAAAACTTATCTAGATATATTTGTCTAATTTTCCTGTAGCAAGCACAGGCAATAGAAACTAAGTTACTAATCTTTGTCTCTAATTAAGAAGTTTGAATTGTCTTCCTCTGTTCTGATAAAACATTTATTTGCTACCTGATTTTGAAGAGAGATGGATTGATTCAAAAAGAGGTAAACATGGAAGGAAGGGAGAAAGGAAAGAGAAAGAGGGAAAGAAAATGGAAATATTGCCTAATTTACAGCTATGCCATGCAAACCTCAGTATCCTGAAGATGCTTTTATTAGGGAGTGTGTTTAAAATGGAATTGGAGATGCATTTGGGAAAGAAGATAGTGAAAAGTAAAAAAAATTCTTCAGATTACTACAAAACTACAAAATTTTATTGCTCTCTAGTATTATTTCGGAAGCCAATAGCATTTTGAAAGAAACAATAATGTATGCAGCATTTTATTTTATGTAATATTTGAGTATTCATTCATATCCTTATTCATTCAACTCATATTTACTGAACACTCAATGTATATTAAGCATTCTTCTGGGCATACAGAGCATACAGGAGTAAACAAGGAGTCACATCTTTATCAAAAGTTGTTGCTTTCAGGAAGCAACAGTGCTTGGGAAAAAGAAAAATAGGTGGACCACAGAGAGAGACAATAAACAAGCAAGCAAACAAATGAGCTAATGTGATGGAGACAAATCTGAAAAAGAACTCCAGAGATCATAAAGCAGAGATGATGCAGGGAGAGGCTACTTTATGTTGAGCGATTTAGATTCTGATAATAAGGTCACAGCCTGTATTGTTTGTGCTGGTGTTTTAGTTTTCAGATGTGGTCCGTCTTTTCTCTTCCACTTCACTATGCTGTGGCACAAGCTCTAGAGAAAAGGGGAGAGCAGTAGGAAAGAGCAATGGAAGCAGAATGGATCCGAAAATGACTTCTGTTATAAGGTTTCTCAAATGAAATGATCAGATTATGTTCTCAAACCGGGACACCGCTACACAGATATTTAAAGAAGTCTGCTGCTGCTGCTGCTGCTAAGTCGCTTCAGTCATGTCCAACACTATGAGACCCCATAGTCGGCAGCCCACCAGGCTTCCCTGTCCCTGGGATTTTCCACTCAAGAGTAATGGAGTGGGGTGCCATTGCCTTCTCCAATGTATGAAAGTGAAAAGTGAAAGTGAAGTCGCTCAGCCGTGTCCAACTCTTAGCGACCCCATGGACTGCAGCCCACCAGGATCCTCCATCTGTGGGATTCTCCAGGTAAGAGCACTGGAGTGGGGTGCCATTGCCTTCTCCGTAAAGAAGTGTATATAACCGTATAGAGGTAAAGGGATTTTTAACACTAGTACCAATGCATCCAAGTGAACATTTTCTGGTACTTTGATCCCCTCAGCATATAAAACATTTACTGAAATTATGCTGTACTATCAAAATTCCCAAAGAGGACAGAAGAATTTGAACAAGCATTGGATAAATCAGTTCAGAGCTCAGTGCTGATAACCACCAAATTCGCTTCTTTGAAGGGACTGATATGCATTCAGATGAATGATTTCTGATCATTTGATATTTAAAAATGAGTCATCTTACTTTGCAGTCACTCTTCATATTCTTCTATAACCACTGCTAGGAAATTTGGGGGAACTCCCTGGCTGCCCTTAGGACTTTTGATGCTTTCAGTGCTGAGACTAGTATTTAAACCCTGGTCAGGGAACAGATTCTCAGGCAAAAAACAAAAAATTGGAGACCTTTGCTTTTATATGTTATTAATGTTATACTGAATGGTTTTGTTCAATCTAGAAAGAGTTCTTATGACTTTAATTTATAGATATAATTTTATATAGATATATATTTACTATGTATAATAAATTTATTATATTTAATTTGATTTATATTTATATATATACATACAATCTCTAGCTAGTCTCTCTCTTTACTGCAGTCTCTCTACTCTGCTCCAGCTATAATTGTCTCAGTGCTGTTCCTAGAATTATCTGGGTGCATATGTGTGTGCATGCTCAGTCAGTCCTGTCCAACTCTTTGTGACCCCATGGACTAGTCCACCAGGCTTGTCTGTCCATGGAAATTTTCAGGCAAGAATATAGGATTGGGTTGCCATTTCTACTCCAAGGAGAATTATATAGGTTAAGTCTTGTTAAATACAGATGACATATATACATATATAGATATATAATCTGAGAGATATTGGTGTAGTTGCACAGATATGTAATTAAACTTTAATATGTTGAAGATGCTTTTTAAGAGAATGACTTGGTAATTCAGTAAAGGCAATCCTTTAAAAATTGACTTCGTATATAAAATTTCAAAATTAAATGTCTGTTTTGGCCTGTAGAAATAAATTTAACCAATTTTCCATGAATCCTATAAATAAGACATGTAGGGTTAGCATCATTTTCATTATTACTATATACCATTTATTCTCTTAAAATGGAAGTGACCTACTATAATGACCATTTAATCTTGTGATTATGAATAATATTACTTTGTAACTGGTTTCCCAAGTGGTACAATGGTAAAGAATCCCCCTGCTAAGGCAGGAGACCCAAGAGATGTGGATTTGACCCCTGGGTCAGGAAGATTGCCTGGATTAGGAAATGGCAACCTGCCCCAGTATTCTTGCCTGGAAAATTCCATGGACAGAGGAGCCTGGTGGGCTGCAGTCAGCGGGGTCACAAAGAGTCGGACACAACTGAGTAACTGAGTGCGCGCACACACATACACACGCGCACACTATGTAATTGTTAATTTAATTAATGTTACTATAGTCCTACAGCTTATTTTTAGAAATATTACTACCCTACAAGGACATATGAGAAAAAATTGTATACATTTTTAAAAAGGGTAAGGAACCCGATTCACACTTCTTGATTCCAAAAACAGCATTTGGTTTCAGTGAAGCCTGGCCAACTTTTCAGTTGTAGATGTGTGGAATTGAACTGTACACATCTCATTGCCTTAGTTAACTTCTTCATGAAAACTTTAGGAGAATTACAAGCTATCCATTGATAAGGTATTGTTGAAGTGGGCATGGCTGACTAATGACAGCTACTCACGAATGACAGCTTCTCACTAATTTGCTTAGCTGGCTTTGGGCTGTTCTTCTGCCTTCAGGGAACCGACACACCTAAATATTCTACTAGAAGCTCATTTTGGGTTGTCCTAACAAGCTTCTCTGAATCGGAAGTAAACTAAATGAGGATCTTTGTCATCCAGGGATGTGTCACTCATGCTTGCTATATCTGGCTACTCCCTATTATATCCTCCCCCTCCTTTTTTTTTTTTCCTCACCTGGCCTTCTGGCAATTCAATTAAATTTCACTGGGCAGGACTTCCCTGGTGGTCTGGGATTCCCGCGTGGCACAGTGGTAAAGAATACACCTGCCAACGCAGGAGACATCGGTTCAATCACTAGGCGGGGAAGATTCCACGTGCCACAGGGCAGCTAAGCCCACGCACTCCACCTACTGAAGCAGGAGTGCCCTAGACCCCTGCTGCGCAATAAGAGAAGCCACCAAAATGAGAAGCCTCAGTACTGCAACCAACTGTAGCCCGCACTTCTCCCAACTAGAGGAAGCCCACACACTCCAGCGCAGCCAGAAATAAGTAAATCAACATTTTTTTAAAAATTCACTTGGCAAGTATTGTCCCTGCTCCTTGCCAGTTATTGTGCAAGGCACAGCAGTGATCACAAGTTTTTGCCTTTGAGGCACATGTGGTTTAGAGACAAAGATTGATAAATAAAAGGGCAACTTCAAAACTTTACACTAAGTATAAAATTACAGGTGTGATATAGCAGACATTAGGGATCCTTAATCCAGTTTTGCAGAGTCATGGAAGACTCCCCCAGGTAAAGTCTAAAACGAAACCTTTAAGTAGAATTTAGGCAGGATCGCCATTGTCCTGAAACTCTGATACTTTGCTGAAGCTAAAACTCCAATACTTTGGCCACCTGATGTGAAGAACTGACTCATTTGAAAAGACCCTGATGCTGGGAAAGATTGAAGGTGGGAGGAGAAGGGGATGACAGAGGATGAGATGGTTGGATAGCATGCTGCAGTCCGTAGGGTCGCAAAGAGTCGGACACAACGGAGAGACTGAATTGACTGCCATTGTCCTCCATGGTGCTAAACTGAAGGTAACTAGTTTTCATTCTTAATCTTCCTTGGCCTATCAGTAACCTTGTTTCCCTATCTTTGTAAAGCTTTCTTCACTTCACTTTTACATCCTGATCTCCTGGCTTTCCTGCTATCTTATCTTACTGAGTCATTTCCTTTGTTCCTTAGAAGCTCTGAGGAATATTGGTGCTCCAAGGCTCGCTCAGTCCTCAGACTTTTATATCTTCGCTAAATTTCTTGATTATATATCCAGTTTCATCTGAATCCAGACTTGTATCCTGAACAGTCTACTTAAACACTACATGAAGACTCTTGGGAGTCCCTAGGACAGCTAGGAAATCAAAGCAGGCAATCCTAAAGGAAATCAACCCTGAATACTTCTTTGGAAGGACTGATGCTGAACCTCCAGTATTTTGGCCACCTGATGTGAAGAGACGACTCATTGAAAAAGACCCTGTTGCTGGGAAGAATTGAAGGCAATAGGAGAAAGGGGCGGTGGAAGATGAGATGGTTAGACAGCATCACTGACTCAGGAGAGATAAATTTGAGCAAGCTCTGGGAGATAGTAGAGGAACAGGGGAGCCTGGCGTGCTGCAGTCCTTGGGGTAGCAAAGAGTCAGGCAGGACTTAACAGCTAAACAGCAACAGGACATCCTGAGCTTAGCATAGTAATAACAGACATCTCACTAGCACTCCCCAAAGCTGTTCTTTATGTAATCTTCCCCTGTGTCACTTAATGGTAACACTACACTTGTGTGTGTGTGTGTGTGTGTGTGTGTGCACGTTACCCCATTGACTGTAGCCTGGCAGGCTCCTCTGTCTCTGGAATTTTCCAGGCAAGAATAGTGGAATGGCTTGTCATTTCCGTCTCCAGGGGATCTTTCTGACCCAGGGGTCAAAAGTTAAGCTACTTCAGTTACTCAGGACCAAAACCTTAATGTAATCTTTTTTTATATATACATGTATTTATTTTAATTGGATGCTAATTACTTTACAATATTGTATCCCTTTCTCTTTCAACCTCACTTAAATCTGTTAACAAATCAAATGGATTCTTCCTTAAACATACATCCACAATGGAATCATTTATTACCAACATAACAGCAATCCTAGGCAAAGCTACCTTCGTTGCTCATCAGAATTATTTTAATAACTTCTTAATTTGCCTGCTTTTGTCCTTGTCCCCCTTCATATTATTTTAAAAGAAAGCAGATCACAGTTTATGCCTTAGTTTAAGACCTGCTGCCCTTCCTGTGGTTTCCCATTTAATCAAGCGGCCTTTGCCATAGGGTCCTTGTCTCTCTGAATTTATTTCCACCTAGGCTCTCCCTTTTGCTCACTTTGCTGCAGCTATGGAATTTCTTGATAAGACCTAATGGTTGATTTGGATACTGGATGGTTGAAGGAGAGAAGGAATTAAGGATAAGACTTGAATTTGTGGGTTGCGCCTCTAGGGAAATAGTGATGCATTTAGTAAGGAAGGGAGCATGGACAGAAGGCTGGCTTTTGAGTTGATGGGAAGAGAGAGAATGAGCCCTTTGTGAAAATACTGAATTTGAGTTGTTTCTGAGACACCTATGGAGATACAATAATAATTTTGCATAAGAGTTGAGCTCAGAAGAGAGATCTGTGTCATACATTTCGATTTTGAGGTCATTACTATATAGTAATTGGGGCCATGAAATCTGCTGAGATGACTGGGGAGCAGGCCTAGCAATGGAATGGCTATGAATCCACTATAAGCCAAGGGATAGACAATGCTTGAGGTACTTTCCAATACAACAAAGAGAAACTAAATATACAATTAAAGAAAACCAGGAGAGTGAGAGGTGTCATTTAGGATACAGAATATCCTACCAAACATAGCTTTAAAGGTAGGGATTTATTATTTACCAAGACAACTTATTATCTGGAAGGGGGCAATTCAGTGGCTCAGGAGGCCTCCAGAATCCAAACTCACTCTGCCTACTCTCCACCCTATTGGCTTTTGTCCTCAGGTATTTTTTATTTTTCTTTAAACAAATACTCTATACAGAAACTGGAAGGAAGGAGACAGGACACAACCTTCAAAAGAATGACACAGCCATTGGCCACGACATAAACAGGTTAGGCCCAACTAGATCCAAGATGGCAGAAGATTCCACTTCTAGCAGACCTCAAGCCTCAGTATATGCTCCCTGTAATGCATTAGCTAAATGACACACCCACAGGCGCCATCACTGCTCCAAGACTGACCATAAATGGCCAAAAAGTGGGGAGTGGTTCAGTTTCTGGAAATCCCCACCCCTTCCCCAAAATAGCTGGAATACTCCTCTCACTCGTTAGCCTATGAAATTATCCACCCCTATAAAAACTGACAACCCCTCATACCCTGAGGCCTCTTGCCTTCTGAGATGGCCCACACTCCATGGAGTGTGTTTCTCTCTAAATAAATTCACTTCTTACCTATCAACTTGTCTCTCATTGAATTTTGCTCTGATGAGACATCAAGAACCTGAGCTTAACTAAGTCCTGAGATCAGATGTCTGATCTCAGTTAAAAGGCTGTCAAGTCCCAGTCTTTGTTTAGGCTGATGTTCAGGTCCCAATCTGAGTTACACAGTTTCAGTACAAGTCCCATTGTTTCATAAAAAATAACTTACTGATGCCTCACTTTAGTCCTCTTAGGCAGTTCCATTCCCAATTTACAGATGGGAAAGGATCAGCACAGAGAAACCAAGTATTTTACCCAGGTTATAAAATAGCATCTTGGGGAGCTGGAATTTGAACAGCAGACTCCAGAGTTCATGCTCTCAACTACTATGTTATACTGCCTCTCCTTTTTACCTAAGATGACTAAATCACAGCTTTAGTTATCACTTCAACTCCTTCAAGGGCTGAGAGAGCTTACCAATAGCCCTCTACCAGAGTTCTTATACCTTGTGAGTTATAATTAAATCATCTGTACTCTCCTAAATCAATCACTGGTAGTAGCAAATGGGATAACTGCTGGAATACAGCATCAGCAGATATTTGAGAAAGAATTCAGGTCCTGTCGAAAAACAAGAGGTAGGTGTTGAGGAGACACTATCTTTATGGAAAACTAGGGAAGACTGTGCTTTAAAAAGAAGGGACTATTCAAAAATTTTTGATTTTACTTTTTTGGTTGCCCTGGGTCTGTGTTGCTGTGGACTTTCTCTAGTTGCCACAGCCAGGGACTACTCCTTGTTGTGGTATGTGGGCCTCTCATTGTCCTGTCATCTCTTGTTTCAGAGCACAGGCTCTAGAGCCCAGGCTCAGTGGTTGCGGTGCCCAGGCTTAGTTGCTCCAAGGCACGTGGAATCTGCTGGGATCAGGCATCGAAACTGTGTCCCATGCATTAACAGGCAGAGTCTTATCCACTACACCATCAGGGAAGTCTGGAATATTCAAAAATTGTTATGATGAAATGTTATGATGAGGTTGCTCCTGCTGCTGCTAAGTCACTTCAGTCGTGTCCGACTCTGTGCGACCCCATAGATGGCAGCCCACCAGGCTCCCCTGTCCCCGGGATTCTCCAGGCAAGAACACTGGAGTGGGTTGCCATTGCCTTCTCCATGATGAGGTTAGGTAAGACTTTAAAAGTGTTAATTGGATTAAGTGAGAAGGACCCTTCATTGGTGACCTTTGCAAAAGAATTTGGGGGTAGACCAGATTGGAGTGCGTTAATGAATGATGAGACTATAAAGAAGATAAAGCTATTCTTTGAAGTGGAGCCTAAAAGGGAAAGGGGCAGTAGATATTGGGGCTAAGAAGTTCAGAGGAATTTTTCTTATTTTGATGAAGTGAGAAATTGATTTGAGTGTTTCAAAACCTGAAAGATGATGCTGTGAAAGTGCTGCACTCAATATGCCAGCAAGTTTGGAAAACTCAGCAGTGGCCACAGGACTGGAAAAGGTCAGTTTTCATTCCAATTCCAAAGAAAGGCAATGCCAAAGAATGCTCAAACTACCGCACAATTGCACTCATCTCACATGCTAGTAAAGTAATGCTCAAAATTCTCCAAGCCAGGCTTCAGCAATACATGAACTGTGAACTCCCTGATGTTCAAGCTGGTTTTAGAAAAGGCAGAGGAACCAGAGATCAAATTGTCAACATCTGCTGGATCATGGAAAAAGCAAGAGAGTTCCAGAAACACATCTATTTCTGCTTTATTGACTATGCCAAATCCTTTGACTGTGTGGATCACAATAAACTGGAAAATTCTGAAAGAGATGGGAGTACCAGACCACCTAACCTGCCTCTTGAGAAATCTGTATACAGGTCAGGAAGCAACAGTCAGAACTGGACATGGCTCAACAGACTGGTTCCAAAGAGGAAAAGGAGTACGTCAAGGCTGTATATTGTCACCCTGCTTATTTAACTTATATGCAGAGTACATCACGAGAAAAGCTGGGCTGGAAGAAACACAGATAGAATCAAGATTGCCGGGAGAAATATCAATAACCTCAGATATGCAGATGACACCACCCTTATGGCAGAAAGCAAAGAGAAGCTAAAAAGCCTCTTGATGAAAGTGGAAGAGGAAAGCGAAAAAGTGGCTTAAAGCTCAACATTCAGAAAACGAACATCATGGCATCCGGTCCCATCACTTCATGGCAAATAGATGGGGAAACAGTGGAAACAGTGTCAGACTTTATTTTTGGGGCTCCAAAATCACTGCAGATGGTGACTGCAGCCATGAAATTAAAAGACGCTTACTCCTTGGAAGAAAAGTTATGACCAACCTAGATAGCATATTCAAAAGCAGAGACATTACTTTGCTGACTAAGGTCCGTCTAGTCAAGGCTATGGTTTTTCCTGTGGTCATGTATGGATGTGAGAGTTGGACTGTGAAGAAGGCTGAGTGCCGAAGAATTGATGCTTTTGAACTGTGGTGTTGGAGAAGACTCTTGAGAGTCCCTTGGACTGCAAGGAGATCCAACCAGTCCATTCTGAAGGAGATCAGCCCTGGGATTTCTTTGGAGGGAATGATGCTGAAGCTGAAACTCCAGTACTTTGGCCATCTGATGCGAAGAGTTGATTCATTGGAAAAGACTCTGATGCTGGGAGGAATTGGGGGCAGGAGGAGAAGGGAACGAGGGAGGATGAGATGGCTGGATGGCATCACTGACTCGATGGACATGAGTCTGAGTGAACTCCGGGAGATGGTGATGGACAGGGAGGCCTGGCGTGCTGCGATTCATGGGGTGGCAAAGAGTCGGACACAACTGAGCGACTGAACTGAACTGAACTGATACCTAAAAGGTGATAGGAAGGAACTGACAGAAGGAAGCAGGAGAAATGAGCCTCTTGCAAGGGAGACTGGGATCTAAAGTACAGGCAACAGAAGTTAAATGTCAAGTAGTTACTCTGCCATTGACATGAAGGAAAACAGGAATAAATATGCAGGCTTAAGAAAATTGTAGGGACCACCACTCCCTGGTGGTGCAGTGGCTAAGACGGAGATCCTAATTCAGGGGCCCAGGTTCAATCCATAGTCAGGAAACTAGATTCCACATGCCACAGCTAAAGGTCCCAAATGCTGCAATGAAGATCAGAGATCCTGAAACTAAGATCCGGCACAGCCAAATGAATAAATACTTTTTTTAAAACAAAGAAAATTCATAAATATAACATTAGGACTTTGGAGTGGCTCCTATTTAATGACTATGCTTGCATCCAAGTGGTAGTTTTTAAGGTAGTAAGAGTTTTCCTAGACTTGGTTCAGAAGTAAGTAAATTAATACTGTGGAAGCCTGTTAAGACTGCTCATAGAAAGCACCCACAGGCAAATTCCATGGTGGGCCAGTAGTTAGGACTCTGTTCCTGGAGGCTCCGGGTTGCATCTCTAATCAAGGAACTAAGAGCCAGAAAGCCACTGAGCCAGAAAATAAAACAAAACAAAACAAAAATGCCCACAGCACTGATAAAAGACTGATTCCAGTAGAATGTAACATCTCAGATTTCACTTGCCTTATCACAGGGCAGTCTTTAGACATGTTCATTTAGAAATTAACATTAAAGATAAATGCTTTGTCATTTTCATTTTTTTGTATTGTGTTTTGTGTTCCTGATTAGATTTTAATCCCCTCAAATGTTCAGTTCAGTTCAGTTCAGTCATCCAGTCATGTCCGACTCTTTGTGACCCCATGTATCTCAGCACGCCAGGCTTCCCTGTCCATCACCATCTCCCGGAGTTCACTCAAACTCACGTGCATTGAGTTGGTGATGCCATCCAACCATTTTATCCTCTGTCGTCCTCCTAACCCCAATCCCTCCCGCTTCAGGGTCTTTTCCAATGAATCAACTCTTCGCATCAGATGGCCAAAGTACTGGAGTTTCAGCCTCAGCGTCAGTACTTCTAATGAATACCCAGGACTGGTCTCCTTTAGGATGGACTGGTTGGATCTCCTTGCAGTCCAAGGGACTCTCAAGAGTCTTCTCCAACACCACAGTTCAAAAGCATCAATTCTTCGGCGCTCAGCTTTCTTCACAGTCCAACTCTCACATCCATACATGACCACAGGAAAAACCATAGCCTTGACTAGATGGACATTTGTTGACAAAGTAATGTCTCTGCTTTTGAATATGCTATCTAGGTTGGTCATAACTTTTCTTCCAAGGAGTAAGCGTCTTTTAATTTCATGGCTGCAGTCACCATCCGCAGTGATTTTGGAGCCCAAAAAAATAAAGTCTGACACTGTTTCCACTGTTTCCCCATCTATTTGCCATGAAGTGATGGGACCGGATGCCATGATGTTCGTTTTCTGAATGTTGAGCTTTAAGCCAACTTTTTCGCTCTCCTCTTTCACTTTCATCAAGAGGCTCTTTAGTTCTTTGCTTTCTGCCATAAGGGTGGTGTCATCTGCATATCTGAGGTTATTGATATTTCTCCCGGCAATCTTGATTCCAGCTTCTGCTTCTTCCAGCCCAGCTTTTCTCATGATGTACTCTGCATATAAGTTAAATAAGCAGGGTGACACTATACAGCCTTGACACACTCTTTTTCCTATTTGGAACCAGTCTGTTGGTCCATGTCCAGCTCTAACTGTTGCTTCCTGACCTGCATACAGGTTTCTCAAGAGGCAGGTCAGGTGGTCTGGTATTCCCATCTCTCTCAGAATTTTCCACAGTTTATTGTGATTCACACAGTCAAAGGCTTTGGCATAGTCAATAAAGCAGAAATAGATGTTTTTCTGGAACTCTCTTGCTTTTTCAATGACCCAGCAGATGTTGGCAATCCCCTCAAATGTAGGATTTCTTTTTTTCATCTCCTAATACTGGACTGTGTAACTAGTGAATGGCCAATAAGGATCATTGATGAGTGACGGTAAAGAGTGATGGTTTTAGAGTAAAAATATGGCAAGTTTTATAACCTTTCTTTATAATGCAGGAATGAATGCATTATTCATATATGTACATTTATTCATATATATATATAGTACATATATACATATATGTGTGTGTGTATGCGCATGTATATATATATATATATATATATATATATATATATATATATATATTGGCCTTACTGCATAGCTTGTGAGATCTTAGTTCCCTGACCAGGGATCGAACCTGTGCCCTCTGCAGCGGAAGCACCAAGTCCTAACCATGGGACTGCCAAGGAATATCCTGACCTTCATATTTTTTAACAACCATTCTGGATTGCCCTGGTGCCTCAGCTGGTAAAACAGCAGCCTGCAATGCGGGAGACCTGGATTCGATCCCTGGGTTGGGAAGATCCCCTGGAGAAGGGAATGGCTATCCACTCCTGGCCTGGAGAATTCCATGGACTGTATAATGCAAGGGGTCGAAAAGAGTCTGACACTCACTGAGTGACTTTTACTTTCACTGGATTGCCCACAGAAAGGGTTAGTATTTTACAAATCCATTTTACATGTACAGTAAATAACTTCCTGCTGGCCAGTAGCCGTTATCTCCTGTGACTGAATGAGATTTGCGTTCTAGATAAAATCGTGCGGTGTCAGAACTGGAAAAGGTATTCCAAAAGTGATAGGTCACCTGGGTGCAGCACATCTCTGAATCACTTAAGGATGCCCATATGAATCATCAATGACCAAAAGTCTAATTATGACCAAATATAAACAAAAGTCTTTAAACAAGTTGGATAAGTGGGAATGAAGGATGGATGAAACACACAAGTAAAATTTCTCCCTGTGTAAAACTAATACTTCATTAAATGTCATTGGGCAGTTCACTGATGTCAGCCCTTTCATTTTCGAATTCAATTTTAGCCTAACAATTGGAGAAGACACTGATGGGTTTGTTCTGCTCCCAAGTATGCCACTTTCAACTCTAAATCTGCGGCAGCACAGTATTCCTTCCTTCACTTATTCAGACATGTTTTGATTCAGCAGGTATACATTGAACACCAATTTTTCATCAGGGACCAGGAATTCAGACAAACGTGGTAATGAACTTTGTCTTCAAGCAATTCACAAGTCAGTCCAGCACCTCACAGTTTAGTTATGAATGATTTTAACTGGACATTAAATTAATAATGTCTTCTTAAATGATCCATTGCTCTGAACTTGTTTAATTAGCAAAATTCTCAGAAACTTCTGTTCTTTTCATGACTAAAATGAAGATACAAGAAGAAAAAGCTAAAGTGGAATGTAGGTCTTAAAAAAGGGGTGTGTTGCTCTTTCAATGTCTCAGTTATTGAAAGACATTTGCATTCCATTTCTGAAAAGGAATACACTGGGGATGATACACATGAACTATTTTAGATACAAGGCAAATCTCTTATATATAAGATACCTAACAAACAGTTTAAATATGCAAGCAAAGAAAATATTAAATGACTGGTCTTGGCAGACCTCAAGATAAAAAGCAACTGCACATGGTCTTAACACTCTAGTCTATTCCTGAAAATGTTTTCTAAAATATGTTAAATATAAAGGAGTATTTCAATGAATTTGTTCATCTAAACAAAATACGTTTAGTTTTATGTCATATTCTAAGCGAACTCATTAATGAGTGTTTTTTTGTGCTTCTGAAATTCAAATAGCCATTCACATTTTCTGTGCTTACTGGTAACCAAAGCTAATTAGCTATGCATTAACAATTAGTTAAGTAAGGTGATAACGTTCCTCCTATTCCTGTTAATTATTTACCTAAAAGTACAACTACCTTACAACTTTTTAAGCTTATAATCCTCATTCATTTGTTTTAAAAATATTACTAAGCATAAAATATATGCAAGGCAGTATGCCAATATTGGAAATTTAAGAGATGCTTCATATTCAACAAGCTTGTATTTTAACAGGGGCCACAAGTCATGCAACCACATTGCCACAAAATCAATAGAAAATGCTAGAAGTCATGACAGAGATTTAGTGTATGATATGAATTGAGAGGAGAGGAGATTTGTACTGAAAGGGAGCAAGAAAGAGAGAAGGCTTTGAAGAAGATGCCCATGAACTTGATGTTGAATGGAGGTGGATGAAGGGATATCCCAACCTGAGAAAAGAGCATGGTGGGAAAAGATGAAATATTCCAGGATGACAAGAGCATAATATATGATAGAAGATTTGGAAGACAGGCATGAGCCAAAGAATCGATATCTGAATACTAAGTAATAGAATTTTGAGTCTAGACAATAGAAAATAAATTACAAGGGAAGAAGAACAAAAGTCCCTCGAAATTTAATCAAAGAAAACAAGAAGGGTTCAATGCCAAAAACACTGTTCATTTTTCCACTTTGCAAATAGGCATTAAAGATACCCAGTTTCTCTCATCACCCATCCTCCCCTTGCCTTTTATCCTACAAAGCAGCAGACAGCTACATGGTGGCCATCACTAATCGCCCAAAGGACGCTGCTAAAGGTGTGGTTGGGAGGGGCTATCGTAAGTCTCCTATTTCTTGCACGGAATACATTCATACCAAAATTATTCTAAATCATTGCAATAACTACATGACAGAACACATCTCTGTGATTCAGTATATGAGTCACAGCAACTCATGATCAGTGTGTTTTTCATTGCAAATAATAGAAAATTTTCATCAGTTGAAGGTATTCCACAAAATGGTACATCCGTACAATGGTCTATTATGTAGCCACGGAAAATAATGATTGAGAGCTATACAGATTGGTTTAGAGGGATTTCCTCAAGGTAAGATAGGTAGCAAATACTAATAATAACTCATTGCTGAGTGCTTAGTGTACAGCAGCATTTTCTGTATATTATCTTATTTAAAATCTTCAACCAAATCCTGTTATTATCTCATTTTAAATTTGGAATCTACAGCACAGTGAAGTTAAGAAATTTGCCCAAGATCACACTGGGAGTAAATCGCAGAACTGGGCTTAGAACACAGGCAGTCTGCCCTTGTAGATTCAAACCTTTTAACTACTATCCACTTAATGACATTATTTGTGACTAGGTCTAGATCTTCCTGATAGAGTGTCCAAATTTATTTTTCATCTTCTCATCCTCTGAGCCACCTCTTCTTGGTAGACCTAAGAGAAGCCTCAAATCATTTTTGAGAAAAGCTGGAATCATTTTTCTGTGATTTCTTGTCCCATATGTTTGCCCTACATATTTTTAATGCTTTGTTAGGTTTCTCATGCCATTTGTCATTTAAAAGTGTTTTGGCCATGATTTCTTGTTGTTCTTGATGAATGAGTTGGTTCAGTTTCCTACTCCATTATTCCCAAAAGTGAAAATTCCTCCCAAAATGTTTGTTGTTCCTTTTCTATTCAGTAGACTGCCTCTGATTCCTCCAAAGTTGAAGAAAGGATGGATGTAAAGCAAAACTAAGAGGTAGGAAAAATCTTACTCAACTGACACCAGTATAATCTACTATTAGTTTCTTCTGTCTGATGCCAGAATTACAAATGGTCTTTTTCCCTCTTGAGCACTCTAGTGGACTTATAATGTTGCACCTGCCTTTGGTTCAGACTTCACTCTTCAGCTAATAATGCACAGCTGTTCTTAATCCAAAGAGTCACTTTAGAAATATTTTTCAAATATTCCTCAAGGAGAAATTAGTGATTAACTGGTCCCTATTGCTTGAACTCTTAGTCCAAATGGAGGCATACAAGTCCCAATTTAATAATGTCTTAAAAAGGCACAAAGCATGGCTCAGTGGTTAAGAATCAGCCTGCCAATGCAAAAGACACGTGTTTGATCCCTGAGCAAGGAAGATTTTATACGCCATGGGAAAACTAACCTGTGTACCACAACTACTAAAGCCTGTACCCTTCAGCATGGAGAAGTCCATTCACCACAATTGGAGAGAAAGCCCTCACACAGTGATGAAGAGCAGGGCAGTCCAAAATTAATTAATTTTTAAAAAGATTTTTATAGGGGCTTCCCTGGTGGTGGTGGTGGTGGTGGTGCTGCTGCTGCTGCTAAGTCACTTCAGTCGTGTCCGACTCTGTGCGACCCCAGAGACGGCAGCCCACCAGGCTCCCCCGTCCCTGGGATTCTCCAGGCAAGAACACTGGAGGTGGTTGCCATTACCTTCTCCAACGCATGCAAGTGAAAAGGGAAAGTGAAGTCGCTCAGTCGTGTCCGACTCTTCACGACCCCATGGACTACAGCCCACCAGGCTCCTCCATCCATGGGATTTTCCAGGCAAGAGGACTGGAGTGGGGTGCCATTGCCTTCTCCCTTGTGGTGCAGTGGTTAAGAATCCGTCTACCAATGCAGGGCACACAGGTTCAGTCCCTGCTCTGGGAAGATCCCACTTGCCTGGAGTAACAAATACTGGGCGCTCACACCAAGAGCCCACACTCTGCAACAAGGAAAGCCATTGCAGTGAGCAAGCCCATGCCCTGCAACAAAGCACAGCCCAGCTCACCCCAACTAGAGAAAGCCACGTGCAGCCACAAAGATCCAGCACAGCCAAAAATAGAAATAGAGAGATCTTTAAAAAAAAAAAAAAGATTTACATGTAAAAAAGTTTGTAACCCTTTTTAAAAAAAAAAGGCACAAAGCAGGAGGTGAAATAACATTTGTCAGCTACAAAGCTACACTGATGGCTGATTGAAAATTCTAATGAAATTGACATGTATTTTTATCTTAAAATTTGGTAAGAGAATTAAGAAATAAAGAAATGTAGAAGAACTAAAATTAAGAAACGTAGTAAACTAAGCAAATGTGTGTCGTGCAGTTGATTTAGAAATCGCATATATTTTGAAATTCCTTCAGATTTTTTCTTAAGCTGAAAGTGAATTTTTTGCCTGGAATCTAGTTTGTTGCACAACTAGTAAATTACATCAAGTAATCTTCGTCTTCCCTGTGTTCTCACAATCACAGTGCCCTCTTAAATTTTTCTCATTTTTATTCCCATGAACTCACTGGTTTGATTCCTCATGAGCACATTCGGCATTAACAAAACAACTTCTTGGTTGATTTTCCAGTTCTAGTATTATCCTCTCTCAATTGTCCATGAACTGAACACTGCTTACAAGACTAAACCTTAGAGCATACTGTTTAAATCACATCATTCCTTAATCCAAAACAAATACCAAGGCCTCCTGTTTGGTTTTTTTGGATGCATCACACAGCCTGTGGGATTTTAGTTTCCTGACCAGGGACTGAACCAGACTCTTGGCACTGAGGACACAGAGTCCTAACCACTGGCCCACTAGGGAATTCCTAAGGCATCCTATTACTAGTTTTATCTCCTGGGAGAGGTAATTAAGAATAAAGCCACTAATTCTGGACTGCTGCTGCTAAGTCACGTCAGTCATGTCCAACTCTGCACGACCCCATAGGCGGCAGCCCACCCGGCTCCTCTGTCCCTGGGATTCTCCAGGCAAGAACACTGGAGTGGGTTGCCATTTCCTTCTCCAATGCATGAAAGTGAAAAGTGAAAGTGGAGTCGCTCAGTCGTGTTCGACTTTTAGCGACCCCATGGACTGCAGCCTATGAGGCTTCTCTGTCCATGGGATTTCCCAGGCAAGAGTACTGGAGTGGGGTGCCATTGCCTTCTCCAAATTCTGGACTAGGCATTTGCTAAAGACCTGAGAAATACATAATACAGACTGATAAAACATATTCCACTCTATTTATCTATTTATTTATGGTTGTGCTGGGGCTGCGTTGTTATGGAGGGCTTTTTCTCTAGTTGCAGCTCAGGGGCTTCTGATTGGGGTGGTTTCTTCTGTTGCAGAGCACGTGCTCTAGGGCACGCAGGCTTCAGCAGTTACAGCACGTGGGCTCAGCACTTGGGGCACATGGATTTGGAATCTTCCCAGAGAAAGGATCAAACCCATGTCCCCTGCACGGGCAGGTGGATTCTTGACCACTGGACCACCAGGCAAGTTCTCCACTCTGTTTTTAGCTCTAGTCTTGGATCCAAGCCCCAATTTCAAGCTATCCTAATGTAGTTTAGTCCCATTTAACCTAGACTATCTCATGTCTACACAGTATTTCTCTTGGCCTCTACTCTCTTCCTTCTAGTTTTTTTTAAAAACAGGAATCATGACTCTTTTAATAGGAACCTACCCTCTGACTGCCTGCAGTTCCGTGATTATTTCATGAGACAGAAGTGCAATAGAAAGACTTGGACAAAGGACCCTCAACTCATTTCTCTTTGTAATTCCCTTACTACCTACCCCTCAAAACTCCAGACTTAGAGACCCATGATTCCCTGAGCTCCCCCTTAAGTTCAGAGCATTTACTAACACTACAAATTCACAATTCTCATTGTACTTAGAGCAGACCATATTAATCTTAGCATCATTTGCTTGTATACGTAACTGAATAGAAGAAATACAAGTAGAGTAGAGAAGAAATTTAAAAGTCTTCTAAACATCTAGGGAAAGATTTGATTGATTGTTTCATCATTCTCTCATTCATTTATTCAATAAATGCCTTGGGCTGGAGCATAAATATTGCCTTTCAGTTTTAGCAGAATTATCTTCCCAGTAGGTATAGAGACTAGTAGGAATAAAGGGCACAGTCGGTAAGTATCTTGAAAGGGGGGCAGGGGTACGAAAGCAGAGCGTCTTCAAACAATAAAGACTCAAGTTGCCTGTGTAATTCATTAATGTATTCATCCAGTCAATATTTTTTATTGCTTGTATCGAATGTCATTTGATATGAGGATTGAATAGTGAACAAGTTACCACATCTGTCTGCATGAGATTAACAACCCAGCCAGTGCTGACACTCAGATGACAAGAAAGACACCATGTGGGAGAACAGCAGAGTGGAAACAAGAAAGCAAAGAGGATAGTGTTTCAGGATAAGGCGACATTTAGTTGAATTTTAAGGGATGAAGAGATTTGGGATAGTTGGGAGGAGGGGGAAAGTTTACTGGATAATGTCAGGTAAATGTATCATTGAAGTATCATAGTCCAATAAATAAACTGGAAATTTACACTATAACTCTAGTAAGACTTTTTTTCTTTTTAAAATATTTTTGGTCACATTGCATGTGGGATCCTAATTCCCCGACCAGGGATCTAACTCAGGCCTCCTGTCTGCACAGAGTCTTTCTTACCCACTGGAGAGCCAGGGAAGTCCCTAAGAAGATTTTTATTACAGTTTTTTTTTTTTAACCCCCAAGAAGAGTTAGGAAAGAAAAATCTCTCAAATGCCTCTCCAATGGCCCTAGATGATCTGAAACAAAATAGAAACTCAGAGAAGGAACAAAGAGAAGGAATGAGATACACTAACAATAAAATTAATGATAAAATTAACACTAAATTTTTCCTGTTTAAATTATGATTTGGGACATCTTTGATTATTACAATGGTATCTTCAGTTCAGCTCAGTTCAGTCCCTCAGTTGTGTCCAACTCTTTGTGACCCCGTGAATCGCAGCATGCCAGGCCTCCCTGTCCATCACCAACTCCCGGAGTTCACTCAAACTCATGTCCACAGAGTCAGTGATGCCATCCAGCCATCTCATCCTCTGTCATCCCCTTCTCCTCCTGTGCCCAATCACTCCCAGCAACAGTGATGGTATCCTAAGGGCCTCAAAAAGAAAAATCCCAATCCAATTCAGTTCATATAATAAACAAGTTTTCTTCTACCCACACAACCTTATAGATAAACTAATCCTTGCATTTGCAAAGATTTGAAAGCTTGTAAAAAAAAATAAATAAATAAAACAAAGACCCCAGAAATAAGTAAACAGTTACACAGGAGTTGGTGGCAGGGGCAAAAGAGATATGATTCAGTGATATGATCTACCATGATATATATGATCTACCATGCCAGACTGAAAAAATCAAAATATTGCAAGAAGGAAAGATTATATAGAGCTTCATTAATATAATTTTCTTTCCACAATCACTATGTTATGCTGAGCTTTAAACTTTCCTTCATTACTTATAATGTAAGAACTACTAGAGCACATCAGTAGCAATAAATCTTTGAGACTGTTAAAAGCATACAATTTTATTAAGTAGTTTTTTTTAAATGCTGTCTCTGAAGACTTGGAATTTTCCACTTTTTAAGTTCTTACCATGTGCAGAAAAGAATGGAAAAACACGAATTCATTAAAAATGCCTTCACAGAAATAATACATTCTCACTCAAAATACATGAAGTTGGGCTTCCTTTATGTGAAGTTAATTTTTGTTCATTATAATTCAACAAAGATTTATTAAGCACTCACTGTGGGTAGGGATTGTACCGAAGGCTAAGGAAAAAATAGTAAAAAACAAAACAAAACAAAACAAAAAACATAAAATAGACCTACGTCTTGTTCTTGTGGCAAAAACAGTCTTGTGATTAATGTATCTCAGAAACAGTATGATTACAAAGCTATTTATTTCAAGTATCAATCAGTCAGTCAGTTCAGTCTCTCAGCCATGTCCGACTCTTTGCGACCCCCTGGACTGCAGCACGCCAGGCCTCCCTGTCCATCACCAACTCCTGGAGTCTACCCAAACCCGTGTCCATTGAGTCGGTGATGCCATCCAACCATCTCATCCTCTGTCATCCCCTTCTCCTCCTGTCCTCAATCTCTCCTAGCATCAGGATCTTTTCAAATGAATCAGCTCTTCACATCAGGTGGCCAAAGTATTGGAGTTTCAGCTTCAACATCATTCCTTCCAATGAACACCCAGGACTGATCTCCTTGAGGATGGACTGGTTGGATCTCCTTGCAGTCCAAGGGACTCTCGAGAGTCTTCTCCAGCACCACACTTCAAAAGCATCAATTCTTCAGCACTCAGCTTTCTTTACCATCCAACTCTCACATCCATACATGACCACTGGAAAAACCATAGCCTTGACTAGATGGACCTTTGTTGGCAAAGTAATGTCTCTGTTTTTGAATATACTATCTAGGTTGGTCATAACTTTCCTTCCAAGGAATAAGCATCTTTTAATTTCAAGTATAAGTCTATGTAAGGGATTCCCTGGTGGCAAGATGGTAAAGAGTCTGCCTTCACTGTGGGGGACCTGGGTTCAATCCTGGGCTGGGAAGGTCTCCTGGAGAAGGAAATGGCAACCTACTTCAGTATTCTTGCCTGGGAAATCCCATGGACAGAGGAGCGTGGCAGGCTACAGTCCGTGGAGTCACAAGGAGTCCACGTAAGTCTATGTAAGCTTTCAGTGTTTCCGTAGTTTCTTTGAAATTAAGGAAATAAGTTCACTAATCACTGTCGACTATAAAAAGATGTACAACTTGACAGCTGTGAGTTAAGTTTTATTTGGGGGCAAAATGAGGACTGCAGCCTCGGAGGCAGCATCTCAGATAGCTCTGAGAGACTGCTCCAAATGGCAGTGGGGGGAAAGTCAATATATAAGATTTGGGTTAAGGGGGAGTTCAATATCATGAAGCACTCATTTGACAAAAGCACAAAATTTACTCATCAGACATGAGGATCTGATGTCACCATGAAGGGATTTAGTGCTTCTCTAGAGGAGAAGCAAGGATTGAGATCATAAAATCTGTTCTTAAAAACACCCAACTACCTAAAGATCTGACTTCCCTGGTGGCTCAGACGGTAAAGCGTCTGCCTACAATGCAGGAGACCCGGGTTCAATCCCTGGGTTGGGAAGATCTCCTGGAGAAGGAAATGGCAACCCACTCCAGTATTCTTGCCTGGAAAATCCCATAGGCGGAGGAGCCTGGTGGGCTACAGTCCATGGGGTCACAAAGAGCCAGACACAACTGAGCGACTTCACTTTCACCTAAAGACCTGTCCCACCAGATTCCCTGGAGCACATGGTGCCTCACTCCACCTTGAACTCCCTCAGGGGTTGCTGAATTCGGCAGCTATAGCAGCATGGGCTTCAGTCTTCCTAGAGGCAGATGGCAAATGCCTTTGTTGTTGGCAATGTTCTTGGTAACTGCCAAGAACAATTTGTAGTTGACATCACAAACAGATTTGCTCTATATCCTTGCCCTCAAGATACTGACCTTAATTTTGGATAATCTGATGACTCTAAATAATATAGCATTTGGTTTGTAATTTGCACATACTAGTTAACTAAAGAGCTGCATATATTTATTGGTCATTTGTATTTCTCCTGTGAAATGTGTTTGTTTCTATGTTTATTGAATTGCTGATCATTTTTTTGAGCCTTAAGAATTCTATATATATTAAGGATATTAACCTTTTGTTATCATTTATATTCTTGTGTGTGACACAAACACCTGGAAGGCTTGATATTGATTGTTGCTTAGTGAGTCCACTCTTGCCTATATGCTAGTCTAAGCTGTTCTCACCTTTGCACACTCAAATTATATTTATGTTCTCCCCTAAAGTTCTTGTCCTGAATTTGCCACCTACCATTAAGGAGTATTCATCATATTCTAGAAGTCCTAATAATATTTCAAAGCGATTATGACATTATTGAATCTGCAGCACTTAGTGTCTGACACCCTGTGGTTATTTAATGCCTTAGATTAATGAATGAAAGAATGGCACTAACTGTTCAGGATCTGCATTTTCTAACACTGGGGCTACTCTATCATTTTTTCATACAACAAACATATGCTTAATATTTACTTATAATAAGCAATTCAGAAACTAGAAAGAAATTTTAAAATGGATTCAAAGCCTTAAATAACACATTAAAAATTATTCTTAGAGGCATAAGAATAAGAAAAGGATGGAATCATGTTTGCTTATCTCCTACTTCCTCCTGCAAAGAGCCCAAGTGGGGTTTTCAGGGGAAAAAATATTTAAATAATGTATACAATATAAATATGAATTTAAGAAATCAGAATCCAGTAAATATGAATTAAACTAGTATGTCAAAATCAGGAACTCAGTTATGTAGGTCATAAGATCATACACATTTGCTGCTTCAGATGTGGTTTTAAAGTTACTGGCAAACAAAGAAGAAAGGGATATAGCATAAATTTCAGATCTTTCGTCATCAAAATGGAGAAAATGTAACAGTGCTTTAGACAATCTTTTCCTAGAACTGAACTCTACATAAATTTCCCAAGTGTCGTTACTGGAAGCAATAAAAAGTGTCCTAGAAAATGTCCTCCACACAACCTTTCCCTATGAAGCAAAGAGTTGTGTGGAGGACCTTCTTGCATAGATAACAGGTTCAAGTCAGGGGATTTGGGAGAATCTGGGAGAAGCTGATCCCTCCGTCAACTTCTGTCCAGGGGATGGGGAAGGGTGGGAGGAATTCCAAAAAGGGGAATGGCTAGGTTCAAGCTGAAGAAGATCAAGTTCCAAAACCAATTCTACAGATGGGAGAGAGAGTATACACAAGCCCATGTCCGACAGTAGAAAAATAAATCAAAGGTAAGTGCAAGTGAGGACAAGGATCAGTGCTGTGTGGAAATCTGAGGTCAAGGAGATGATACATGAGTTCCTGTTAACAGGTCACCAGGGCGGCAACTTTGTTGCCTCAGGGTTTCTTTTGAAGTCTCTATTTCATGCATTGGTCTACCCAGGGTTTTAGAATGATTCATCCCATTCTCCACTCTTCAGGACTAAACTGATGAGGTCAATCGTATTTGAGAAAAAAAACACAAATATTTTTAATGACTGACTTCCTATTATGCACCAGACATTTTTGATACATTATGACAATACTCAAGGGATCTTCCCTGGTGGTCCAAAGGTTAGGACTCTGTGTCCAGGCAGGGGGTGGAGGATCAGTCCCTGGTTGGGGAAATAAGATCCCCCATGCTGGGTGACGTGGTCAAACAAAACAAAACTACTGTCAAAACATTCCCATAAAGTATAATCTTCATTTTGCAAAAAAGCAAGGAATGATAAATTTATAGCTATTTAGTTAAGAATACTGTGAAGAATTCAAATGAACAATAAGAAGGGTAAGCTACTTTTCTGCTTGTGCAAAACCAAGTTTTATCATGTTGAACAAGTACAACAAGGTTGATTTTGCATCAATCCGTTCTTAATGGCAATCTACCTAGATCATGTGCTCAGTTTTATAACTAAACTTCTCTTTTGGACCAGAATCTGCCTTCTAATAAGAAATATTACCCCCGTACCTCCTCACCTTAAACCTGAAGCTCTACCTTACCTTCTGAATAATCAGGTCCCCTTCTCAGAGTGTTTTGATTCTGAGCACTTTACTTTTGTGTTTTTTCCTGGCCACAGCATGGCTTGTGGGATCTTAGTTCTCTGCGGGAGGATTGAACCCGGGCCCCCTGCAGTGGAACCCAGAGTCGTAACCACTAAACCGCCAGGGAATTCCCAAAGCTTTACTTCTTGCTTTTTTATTTTCTCACACTAATGAATTGCCTGGCAACCAAGATTTTCAAGCGCAGAATCCCTTAGAGTTCCTGCTCATTATTCATTCCCCATCCCTTAGGACCTGGGGTTTGAAACTGTACTGTTGTTTTTGTGAAAAGCTATGCCTGATACCCTACACTTCAGGCATCAAGTCTTGCCTAAAAATTGAAGTTTTTATTAATGTCTCTAGGAGAAGCCCAGTGTCTCCCTACTCCATAGCTAACATATCCCACAATAAAACTTACTCCAAAGTTCACACACAATGAAAAATACTATTTTAAAAATTAGCTTTCTTACTAATACCTAAGAAATTTAAGGAAGATAAAAGTATTTTCTTAGACATTGAAAACTCTAAGAAGTTAGATTAGTGAGCATTTGATAAATATTATGTGGTAAAGCTGAGAAACTAAATTATTTTATAGTCTATCATAATCCTTTTTAATGTAAAATTAAGCCCAATTGGAAAAATATCCATACTCAGCTTAACTATCTGTTATTATGATTTATTCCTCAGTAATGACCTACTAAGTATTTTAGTATACATTTAGCAACTAAAGAAACAAATATGTAAGATATTTTCTTTGATTTCTTTTGTCATCTTTTTCCTTTCTGCTTTATCATTTCTGTTAAATTATATTTTTGTATAAATTTTATCTTGAGAGCAACCACAATTGAGGGAAAATTCCACTGGTTTACTGCATTGAATCCTCTTTTAAGGATAGACTAATTTACAGGAAATTTGGTGCTTATCAGTTGAGTCAGATAAATCTTAAAGATCATCTGTCCAAACAATTCTATAATTGTGCCTAATCTCAACGGTTCTATCCTCTAGACTTTGCTTGAAAATAAAGAGAGAACTTAGAGGAAGCTTGTCAAAAGTTTCAATCATTCAAAATGTTCATTAAAAGCTATTAGATTCTTGGAGATGGCAGTAATTCATCGGAAAAATAGCTTTTCTTCATAAAGGGCTCACAACTTTGATTCTCTGTTACTCATAATCATTGATTTTTTTAAAAATTACAATATTGATTTACCATAGAGACCAGAACCTACACTCTAAGTAGTAATATAGTTCAAGGTTATCAGGTGAGGGACGTCTCTCCTCAAACCTTCAAGAAGCTTCTCTCATATTCCTTATCAATTTTGTATTAAATTATGTTACTTCAGTTCAGTCCCTCAGTCGTGTCTGACTCCTTGTGACTCCATGAATCGCAGAACGCCAGGCCTCGCTGTCCATCACCATCTCCCGGAATTCACTCAGACTCACATCCATCGAGTCGGTGATGCCATCCAGCCATCTCATCTTCTGTCGTCCCCTTCTCCTCCTGCCCCCAATCTCTCCCAGCATCAGAGTCTTTTCCAATGAGTCAACTCTTCGCATGAGGTGGCCAAAGTACTGGAGCTTCAGCTTTAGCATCATTCCTTCCAAAGAACACCCAGGGTTGATCTCCTTCAGAATGGACTGCTTGGATCTCCTTGCAGTCCAAGGGACTCTCAAGAGTCTTCTCCAACACCACAGTTGAAACACATCAATTCTTCGGGGCTCAGCCTTCTTCACAGTCCAACTCTCACATCCATACATGACCACAGGAAAAACCATAGCTTTGACTAGATGGACCTTAGTCGGCAAAGTAATGTCTCTGCTTTTGAATATGCTATCTAGGTTGGTCATAACTTTTCTTCCAAGGAGTAAGCGTCTTTTAATTTCATGGCTGCAGTCACCATCTGCAGTGAGTTTGGAGCCCCCAAAAATAAAGTCTGACACCGTTTCTACTGTTTCCCCATCTATTTGCCATGAAGTGATGGGACCAGATGCCATGATGTTCGTTTTCTGAATGTTGAGCTTTAAGCCAACTTTTTCACTCTCCTCTTTCATTTTCATCAAGAGGCTTTTTAGCTCCTCTTCACTTTCTGCCATAAGGATGGTGTCATCTGCATGTCTGAGGTTATTGATATTTCTCCCGGCAATCTTGATTCCAATTGCATTTCTTCCAGTCCAGCATTTCTCATGATGTACTCTGCATATAAGTTAAATAAGCAGGGTGACAATATACAGCCTTGACGTACTCCTTTTCCTATTTGGAACCAGTCTGTTGTTCCATGTCCAGTTCTAACTGTTGCTTCCTGACCTGCATACAGATTTCTCAAGAGGCAGGTCAGGTGGTCTGGTATTCCCGTATCTTTCAGAATTTTCCACAGTTTACTGTGATCCACACAGTCAAAGGCTTTGGCATAATCAGTAAAGCAGAAATAGATGTTTTTCTGGAACTCTCTTGCTTTTTCCATGATCCAGCGGATGTTGGCAATTTGATCTCTGGTTCCTCTGCCTTTTCTAAAACCAGCTTGAACATCAGGGAGTTCATGGTTCACGTATTGCTGAAGCCTGGCTTGAAGAATTTTGAGCATGACTTTACTAGCATGTGAGATGAGTGCAATTGTGTGGTAGTTTGAGCATTCTTTTGCATTGCCTTTCTTTGGAATTGGAATGAAAACTGACCTTTTTCAGTCCTGTGGCCACTGCTGAGTTTTCCAAACTTGCTGGCATATTGAGTGCAGCACTTTCACAGCATCATCTTTCAGGATTTGAAACAGCTCCACTGGAATTCCATCACCTCCACTAGCTTTGTTCGTAGTGATGCTTTCTAAGGCCCGCTTGACTTCACATTCCAAGATGTCTGGCTCTAGTTTAGTGATCACATCATCATGATTATCTGGGTCATGAAGATCTTTTCTGTACAGTTCTTCTGTGTATTCTTGCCACCTCTTTTTAATATCTTCTGCTTCTGTTAGGTCCAGACAATTTCTGTCCTTTATCGAGCGCATCTTTGCATGAAATGTTCCCTTGGTATCTCTAATTTTCTTGAAGAGATCTCTAGTCTTTCCCATTCTGTTGTTTTCTTCTATTTCTTTGCATTGATTGCTGAAGAAGGCTCTCTTATCTTTTCTTGCTATTCTTTGAAACTCTGCATTCAGATGCTTATATCTTTCCTTTTCTCCTTTGCTTTTCGCCTCTCTTCTTTTCACAGCTACTACTGCAGGCAGGAATCCCTCAGAAGAAATGGAGTAGCCATCATGGTCAACAGAAAATGCTGAAATGCAGTACTTGGATGCAATCTCAAAAACGACAGAATGATCTCTGTTCATCTCCAAGGCAAACCATTCAATATCACAGTTATCCAAGTCTATGCCCCAACCAGTAACACTGAAGAAACTGAAGTTGAACAGTTTTATGAAGACCTACAAGACCTTTTAGAACTAACACCCAAAGAAGATGTCCTTTTCATTATAGGGGACTAGAATGCAAAAGTAGGAAGTCAAGAAACACCTGGAGTAACAGGCAAATTTGGCCTTGAAATGCGGAATGAAGCAGGGCAAAGGCTAATAGAGTTTTGCCAAGAAAATGCACTGGTCATAGCAAACACTCTCTTCCAACAACACAAGAGAAGACTCTACACATGGACATCACCAGATGGTCAACACCAAAATCAGATTGATTATATTTTTTGCAGCCAAAGATAGAGACACTCTGTACAGTCAGCAAAAACAAGACCAGGAGCTGACTGTGGCTCAGACCATGAACTCCTTATTGCCAAATTCAGACTTCAATTGAAGAAAGTAGGGAAAACCACTAGACCATTCAGGTATGACCTAAATCAAATCCCTTATGATTATACAGTGGAAGTGAGAAATAGAGTTAAGGGTCTAGATCTGATAGATAGAGTGCCTGATGAACTATGGAATGAGGTTCATGACATTGTACAGGAGACAGGGATCAAGACCATCCCCATGGAAAAGAAATTATGTTACTAGCTAATGTGAAATGCCTAGTACCCACCCTATCTCCAGCTAACTTCCTTCCTCATTCTTTATCTAGGAAGGATTAACTTCTGTTTATCTCAGGGCAACTAATGTTCACAGAAAATAGGCATCCATGTTTCATTTATTTTGAAAGAAAGTAAAGGTGAAGTCGCTCAGTCGTGTCCAACTCTTTGCAACCCCATGGACTGTAGCCTACCAGGCTCCTCCATCCATGGGATTTTCCAGGCAAGAGTACTGGAGTGGGGTGCCATTTCCTTCTCCACAGGGTCTTTCTGACCCAGAGCTTGAACCTGGGTCTCCTGCATTGTAGGCAGAGGCTTTACCCTCTGAGCCACTAGGGAGCATTTGTTTTACTGCATAACAATAATTTTGTTATCATTTTCAAATTTAAGGAAGACCCTGGACATCCATACCTCAGTTGACATTTAGCCCTCTGAAGACGAATTACATGATGATTTGTAAAAGTGTTCCTAAATGCTGATTTAACCAGCCTATTTCTAAAGTCCTACAAAATGCTTACTGGTGAGAGAATTTTAAAATGTAAAATCACCTTACAGCTAATTAAAACACACACACACACACTCACTCACTTTTTTATGTGCTAGAATAATGCCTGAATAAGTGAAGTGTAGAGTCATATTCATTTGCATTTATCTTAATAATTTATCTTAATGGTAACGCTTGAGTCCTTAATACTCAAACTAAAGAGGTGGTGTATATGTATATATGTATATATCAAGATTTACAAACCCATATAATGATACCACCTTATATTCATGTGGCATTTCACATTATTCTCTCATTATCACAGTAAGCCTCATGAGAAAAGTCTTCTAATCTCATGTATTATCTGCATTTTACAATTGAGGAAGCTAAGACTCATACAGCTTCATAAATTTGCCACAAAGCTAGTATCAGAGGTAGGACTCACTCCTGGTCTTCCATCCAGAGGTTGGTATTAGTCAATTCATAAAGACTGTTTCATGTTCCCTACCTCTGATAAGTTCTCAGATACCATCCTAGAATCCACCTGTGATACAGAACTTGAGCAGATAATCAAGAATATGTTTTTAAATGAGTGAGATAGAAGTTGAATAGAAGAGTAAAGAAAACAAGCTTTAGAGTCTCCTAACACTTGATTTGCACCCTGTCTCCTAAACTTACTAGCTCTGGCACCTTGGACTAATCATTCCTCTTTTCTGTATCATAGCAATTTTACAGGATTATTGTGGATAATAAAAAACAAAGTACCTGGCTCATCACAGGTACTTAACTAAATGCCGATTATAAAAAGAATGAAATGCCCCAGTAAAGGTCCAAATTTTGGCTCATCATCAGAATCACCTGTAGAGCTTTGGGAAAACATGCATCTTTGAGCCCCAGTGCAAACCTGTAGAATCTGAATCTTCATAGATAGAGCTTGAGAATTTGTCTCTCTCTCTCTCTCTTTTTTTTTTTTTTTTTTTTCCCAATTTTTGGCACACAGGCTTAGTTGCTCTGCAGAATGTGGAATCATCCCTGACCAGGGATTGAACCCATGTTTCCTGCAAAGGCAAGCAGATTCTTCACCACTGAGCCACCAAAGAAGCCCTGAGAATCTGGAAAACTTTGATTAGTTCATAAAATATAAACATTTATTTTTATTTAGCATTCATTAAATGATACTGGAATATAAGGGAAATGTGTTCAATGCCCTCTATAAGACAGAAACCAGGCCAACCATCTGATAGCAATTTATCACACCAACACAAAAGAAATAATTCTTTTCAGGTTAAAGAAAACTGACACTTGAAGAGTTTATGAATGGTGGTGCCAGAATTAGAACTTCAGCTCAGTTCAGTTGTGTCCGACTCTTTGCGACCCCATGAATCGCAGCACACCAGGCCTCCCTGTCCATCACCAACTTACAGAGTTCATTCAAACTCATGTCCATCGAGTCAGTGATGCCATCCAACCATCTCATCTTCTGTCGTCCCCTTCTCCTCCTGCCCCCAATCCCTCCCAGCTTCAGAGTCTTTTCCAATGAGTCAACTCTTCCCATGAAGTGGCCAAAGTATTGGAGTTTCAGCCTCAGCATCAGTCCTTCCAAAGAACACCCAGGACTGATCTCCTTTAGGATGGGCTGGTTGGATCTCCTTGCAGTCCAAGGACTCTCAAGAGTCTCTCCAACACCACAGTTCAAAAGCATCAATTCTTCGGCACTCAGCTTTCTTCACAGTCCAACTCTCACATCCATACATGACCACAGGAAAAACCATAGCCTTGACTAGACGGACCTTTGTTGACAAAGTAATATCTCTGCTTTTGAATATGCTATCTAGGTTGGTCATAACTTTCCTTCCAAGGAGTAAGCGTCTTTTAATTTCATGGCTGCAATCACCATCTGCAGTGATTTTGGAGCCCCCAAAATAAAATCTGACACTGTTTACACTGTTTCTCCATCTATTTCCCATGAAGTTAAGTCTGTCTAAATGTTTTCACTCTACATATTATGTTTCTACATATTCATGTTTGCTACAACTGTGACGTATATTGTCACTGAAGTTGCTCTCAAAGTTAATGTGATTATGGTGATGACGTGCTTCTGAACCATAAACTTGTTGATGCTGATTAATGCCACATGAGGGGAGTAGAGTGGAAATACACAGCATTGTGTAAATTGTTAGATTTTCTTTTTAAGACCAATGGTTGTTTACTTATTTCTCAAGACTGACCTTCTGAATATAGACCATTTAACTGAAGTGAATCATTTCTTCTGATGATATTTAGTATAGATGTACTTTTCAAGTAGAAAATTCTACAATTTCACCTTTTTCCGTAATTTCCTATCTTCTCTGTAGAAAAAACTCATTCGCATAATCTCAAAAATATGTAGCTGTACATTTACATACAATTCATGTTACAGAGTATTCACTATTTTTGTAGAAAGTTTAATGAGACATTTGTGATGTTAAGCTTCAGTATGATAGTTTAATGTCTACATGGATAGATGGAACTCAGTCATTTATCATCTATTCAATTATTCACTCAATCATTAGATGGATGGTACAAATTATGTTAAGAATACAAAGGTGAATAAAACCACTGAGGTCCTTCTTATGAAGCTTACAGTCCAGTTGGAGAGATGGTTCTCACTCAATAAATCAAGCAAGTGTAAAAATGTAACCATCATGGTACCATGAAGGAAAGGTATACAGTGCCATGAGGAGTGTGATAGTTAATTTTATGCATCAGCTTGACTGGGTCACAGAATGCCCAGATGTCCAGTTAAACATAATTACTAGGCATGTCTATGCAGATGTTTCTGGAAGACAGTAACACTTGAATTGGTTGCTGGAATAAGCAGATGTGTCTCTCCAAAGTGGGTGGGCATCATTCAGTCCACTGAGGGCCTGAGCAGAACAAAAGGGGGAGGACTCTTGGGTTCAGAGCCCCTCTGCCTCAGTGAGCTGGAATTGATCTTCTGTTCTCACTACTGCTGGTTCTCAACCCACCAGCATTCTTGGGTCTCCAGCAGATCACAGGATTTCTAGTCTCCATAATCAAGCAAGATAATACCTTAAAATAAACCTCTCTATATAGCCTATTGGTTCTGTTTCTCTGGAGAACCCTGACTAATATAAGGAGTTATAATTGGAAGGCTTGTAAAGTAACACTGTCGGAAGGATGAGTAAAATTTACTAGGTAAAGAGAAGTAGAAATAAAATGCAAAGCAAAGGAAGGGTGTGTATAAATGCTCAGTTCTAAGAACTGAAAAAGGTGAGAGAGGACAGTGGAGTGGAAGTAGGTGACGCCAGGTTACGCAGAGCCTCGCAGGCTGTGTGAATTTTTTCCCTGTAGCCTAAGAACATCTACTCGCTCCAGTACTCTTGCCTAGAAAATCCCATGGACGGAGCAGCCTGGTGCAGACTACTCCGTCCATGAGGTCACAAGGAGTTGGACACGACTGAGCGACTTCACTTTCACTTCGCAAGAACATCTACAAACATCAAAGGATTTACATAAGGGGATAGTTTGGCAAATTTTTGTCTGAAAAAGATCTTTCTGGCCTCAGGGGAAACATACAAGAAGAAAGAAGATGTAAGGGACACAAGATGATGGCTTGACTAAGATAGTGGGGGTGGATATGAAAAAAAATTACACAAATATGAAAGATATTTAGGAAGTAAAATCATGAAAGAAGGCTTTTATAACTATATGGATCATGCTATGATTCACTAAAAAAGGGGAAATTGACAGATTTAGTGAGGTAGGTAAAAAGAGTGTGCAGGAGGCTACATGAGTGCCATTTTGGACTTGCCAAGTTTGAGAGAACATTGTAACATTCAAGTGAGAAAAGTAGGCCTTTAGGTATTCAGAGATGTCTGAGCCAGAGATATAAATATTTGAGCTATCTGCATGTAATGGAGCCTAGGGGATGGGGAAAGAAGGAGAAAAGGAGCCTAGGATCTAGCTTGGAGGAAGAACAAAATAGGACAGGTGAGGACAAGCCTATAATGATGAGTGATGAAAAATCAGCAAAGACAGAGGAGAAAAACCATGAAAGTGTTTCCAAAAGTTAGGAATAGGACAGTTTAAAAGAGAAAAAGAATCAATAGCAACTTGTGCGGAGGGATTTAGTATCATGAAATCTGAAAAATGTCCAAACTTGTCATATTATTTTACTCCATCTTCCACAATATGTGCCTCTCCCCTTTTATTATTTTAACTATGTATATACATGCATTTAATTTCCAAAATATCCTATGGCTAACCAGACATGTGAAACTTTTGTAAACAAGGAACTTTTTGGATCCTGAGATTTAACAACTGAAATAGAAAGCTGTGCTTCCAGGTTATACTTCTCAAATTAGATAATGAATTGTTGTCCCCAAATGCTAATAACACACACATAATCTTAAAATCACTGAACTGTAAAATGTGAAGCGGAATGAAAAGCATCTTGGAAAGAAATTTCAAAGTTTCTCAGAGCCAGGTATATTTGTTGTCTAGAAGTTAAACAAGAGGTGTATACCCCCAGTTAGATCATAAAACAAAACCTATCTATACAATATGCAAAATGCATATCTTAAAAAGCTAGCAAAGACTAAGAACAGGAAATAACATGGCAGGCAAATGTGAAGAAAAAGAGAGTACTGATCAAAATATTAATAACAAACAAAATTGAATAGAGGACAAAATGCATTAAATGAAGGGGGAAAAAGAAAACAATTTGTTATAGTAGAGATCAAGTGAAAATGAAGATCCATTTGTCTTGAATCTTTTGCTGTTGTTCAGTTGCTAAGTCTTTGTGACCTCATGGACTGCAGCATGTCAGGCTTCCCTGTCCTTCACTATCTCCCAGAGTTTGCTCAGACTCATATCCATTGAGTTGATTATGCCATCTAGCCATCTCATCCTCTGTCATCCCCTTCTCCTCCTGCCTTC
This sequence comes from Capra hircus, assembly GCF_001704415.2. Lineage (NCBI taxonomy): Eukaryota > Metazoa > Chordata > Mammalia > Artiodactyla > Bovidae > Capra > Capra hircus. The sequence goes on along the minus strand of NC_030823.1, from coordinate 66,393,335 downwards.
TATCTTTCCCAGCATCAGGGTCTTTTCCAATGAGTCAGCTCTTCACATTAGGGGACCAAAGTATTGGAGCTTCACCTTCAGCATCAGCCCTTCCAATGAATATTCAGGATTAATTTCCTTTAGGATTGACTGGTTTGATTTCCTTGTGATCCAGCAGGCTCTCGAGAGTCTTCTCCAGACCACAATTTGAAAGTATCAAGTTTTTGGTACTAAGCCTTTTTTTATGGTCCAGCTCTCACATCCATACATGACTACTGAAGAAACTAACAGTTATCCAATCTGTAATCAATAGGTTAAGAATATATAGATACTATCCAAAAAAAAAAGAATATATAGATACTATCCAATACAATTGAATAGCAAAAATAAATACAAAATATGACTTTTTCAAATGGTAATGGAGTTTTTATAAAAATCGACAAACATCCAAGAGAAATAAAAACATATGCTCATAACTAGATTTGCATAAAAATGTTTTATAGTCAACTTAATAATAAGTTGGAAGCTGGAAATATCCATGTGTGTATCAATAGAAGAGTATATAAAGAAATTGGCATATTCCTACAATGGAAAACAATAATAATAAAAGGAAGGAATTGTTGTTACATGAAATAACATGAGTTAATCTCAAAGAAAGCTCACAATAAAAGAAGTCAGATACAGAAGAGCACATATTGTTTAATTCCACTCAGATAACAGACAAACAAAACTATGGTGGGAAAATATCAGAACCATGGATACTTCTAAGGGTGGAAGGTTGGAGACTGATTAGGAAGGGATATGAAAGAACTTTCTAAGGTGATGGTAATATTCTATATCTTAACATGGCCTACATCACACCAGTGTACCAATTTGTTAAATTTTCACTAATATACACTTACTATTTTTGTACTTCATTATTTGTAAATTTTAACTAAAAAGGAAAAAAGCTCTAAACAAGTAATACATTCTAGTTAATGATATGCATGCTGAATTATTTAAAGAAAATGTAATCAATTTATAATTTACATTGAAATATGAAAAAATAAAATGGATGGATATGTGGATAGATTTAGAGATGGATAAATATGGAGAAGTAAGTATAATAAAATGGTAGAATGTAGATGGTAGTTTCTTGGTAAAAAATTAATCAACATGATAAAGTCAGGAAATAATAACCAGATAAGAGTAAGGGAAAAACCCATTAAATTCTAGATAAGCCCATTATCTACTTTTATAAATAAACAAAAACTAATTAACCACTAGTTAGCATAGCTAGTCAAAGGAAAAATCCTCCAAACAACAAAAATGCAAATGGGAGGAAAAAAACAACACCTATATACTAGAAACTGTAATACTAAAAATTAAATAATTTTCTCCTTTCTATTCAAAAACATTTGAATATCTGAATTTTAAAAATTGTATTCAAGAAGACTTCCCTGGTGGTCCAGTGACTTAAGCTCCACTTTCCCAATACAGGGGGCCATTCCCACTGGGTTTGATTCCTGGTCCGGGAACTAGATCCCACATGCCACAACTAAGATCCAGTGCAGCTAAGTAAGTAAATAATTTTAAAATTGTTTTCAGGGAATAAAAATGCCATATTTGAAATTAAAAAAAAAAAAAAAAAAACAGAAATCCGCACTGACTTTAATAGAAAAAAATTAAGAGGTCAAATACCAACATCCTAAAATGATACCAAAACTACATGATTTCACAGATAAATTATATCAGTTACTCAAATAAATCATTTCAATAATATCTACTTATTCCAGACCCTACAGAGAGAAGATTGGCTTCCTGTTTCTCAAGGACTGGGGCCTTTGGTTTTGTCAGTCAACACTGGAGTCCAAGTCAGTGACTAAGAATCCCCTATTCATCAAACAGGTCACTTTTACAATAGAAGCCACAGGAGGCAGACACTCACTTTCCCAGCCTCCTTTGCAGCTAGAGCTGGGCCCAAAACCTGGGATGTACCAGGCAGGGCCTGTGAGTCAGCCAGCTGCTCGAGAACTAGAGCTTCTGTCAAATAAATTCTAACAACAGGCAGCAGAATGGTTTCAGCCATCTCTGCTTTCCAGAAATAACAGTGACAGGAGATTCAGTGATGCCACTGGGAGGCCTGTGTTCATTATATGGGACCATTCAAGTCACAAGAAAAAATCTAACAAAGTGCACCAAGAAACGAAGTTGAAAGAGCTATAGTTAAGTTAAAACTAACAGGAAGTTGGCAGTCAGCCCAATTTTATTTGGTGTATATGTTTTCCCTTGTGGCTTCCCTTGTGGCTCAGCTGGTAAAGAAGCCGCCTGCAATGTGGAGGAACTGGGTTTCATTTCTGCTCTGGGAAGATCCCCTGGAGTAGGGAAAGGCTACCCGCTCCAGTATTCTGGCCTAGAGAATTCCATGGACTGTATAGTCCATGGGATCGCAAAGAGTTGGACACGACTGAATGATTTGCGCTTCACTCAAGTTATAGTGTCCGGTGCCCAAGAGAAGCAGAAGTACCGTCTTCTCCGTATCAGCCCAGGGAATGCCTTGAGGTGTTTCTCTGGCAATGTAACTTCCTAGTCTCATTCTCAATATGTTAGAGATTTAATGAGCCTCCCAAATTCTTTCACGATTTCATTTTACTACTACTAGTTAATACGTTTCCCTTCATTTCAGTTGAGAACCCCAGCTAGACACAATAGACACAATGAAACTTTGGCAAGAGAAGCTGACAGAGATAATCTTTTGAATGTATAGATCCATCTCACGTGTAAGCATCAATACTAATGCAAAAATCATTTCATAGAATCCAGCAGCTTATTAAAAGAATAATTCACCATGACTCAGAGGGGTTTTCCCAAAGGAGATTTTTTTATTATTAGGAAATCTACTGCTATAATTAATGTAATTAAAAGGTCAAAGGAAATAGGCCATGTAATCATCACTAATGATGCCGAAAGACATGTGATGAAATTAAGCATCCATTACTGATTCACAATGAAATTTCATAAAACCGGAAGAATAGATTTTTTTTAACATAACAAAATACAAGTTTTTTTCAAACTCAAATTACATCATACCTAATAGGGAAAGTATATTCATACTCTCACTAAGATCAGGAACAAGATAACCATGCCCGTGACATTAATTCTTGCCATAATTTTTGAAGAACTGGACAAAGTAATTAGAAAAAGGCAGAGTCCTTAAAAACTGAAGAACAAAAGAGAAAATGTCACTTATTTCAGATGGTATGACTGCATATCTGTGAATCCTATCAATTGCAAATTAAAAAATAATTAAGCTAGCTAGACACAAATTAATATACAAATATCAATGTCAGCAGCTTTCCTAAAATGACTTTCCTTACAGTTACTTAGGAAAATAAAGAAAGAAAAGATATAATTTATAATAGCAACAACAACAACAACAAAACTAGGAATAAGCTTAAATGTGTAAGAATTATGTGATGAAAACTTCAGCCAAAGATACTTTTAATAAAGTTGAATAGAGATGCAACCATTTTTAAGAAGCTTCACTGTTATAGTTGCATTTATTTTCCTTTAAGTTATTGTATGAATGCCATGTAATCTCAACAGAAATACAAATGTTTTTTGAGGGAACAAGAAAAATCTACAACAAAATTCATGTAGAAAAATAAAAATAGAATAGCAGGTAAAGAAATAATGAAGGCCTAGTTCTATCATACATTTAAATCTGTAATTACAGTGATTAAAGTAGTATGACATTAGCGAATAAAAAGTTCAGTACAATAGAGGCATTCATAAAGAAACCCAAACAGATAGAATAATTTGTTTATACTAGGACAGCATTTTGCAATAGGGGAAAAGGGCAAGCTGTTCACCGTACGGACAATTTGGCTGTTTTGGCAAATGTTTAGCTATTTGAAAACAAAACAAAATAAAACGGTATTCCTACCTAGTTCTTTAGATCATGATAAATTCCAAATATATCAAATATGTGATGTCAATACTATAATAAAGTAAAAATTTCATACAAGAACATGAGAGAATCTTAGTGGGGAGGTCTTTCTTCATAGTCAAACCATAGAAGCAATAAAAGAGTTTGACAAATATGAATGCATTAAAGTGAAACATTTCTAAACAATGGCAACAATATATACACAACTATGAACATGTGTGTGTATATATATATTATATATGTGTGTACATGTATGTATGTGTAAATACCAGTAACTATGCCAGATAAAAACAGTTTGAGAGTGAGTCTGGCAGGATCTGCGAAAGCTTGAGCTACTCAAGTGGCTAACCACTGAGTAAGGCAGAAAGGGATAATCATTCTCCATCATTCTCTTCCCAGTATCCTCCCACAGGGGAACAAGAACCATCACATTATCCATAAGAAAATTACCGAAAGCTTGGCCTTTCTGTACACAGGGTGCTGAATCAAATCCTGGAGACAGTTTTGGGTAAAGTAGAAAAGCTTTATTGATTTGCCAGGGAAAGGGAGACACACTAGACTTTTTCCAGAAAAACTTTTTGTCTCTCCACCCAGAAACCCTGAGGAAGGTTTTTATAACAGTGGGTCAAAGTGGGGTCTCTATCAAGATTAGGGTGTTTGCACTTTCTTAAGTTCTTCTCAGGTGTCTCCTAATCTTGATGAGCTTCTCTGGTTCTTTCAGTCTTGCTTGACGTCATTTCTCAGCTGTTCCTCACTTGATTAGCAATTGTTCAACTGCCCTTTGGACCTCAGGGCAGGTCATAATACTAGAGTCTTGCCTACAAGAAATGGGGGACAAGAAGGCCTCTGTGATTTGGAGCCCCTCAAGGCCCACTTGGTTTCACTAGTAAGAGCACAAAGACAGCAGAGGCCCATTTAGAAACCTCAACCTCCAGTCCTGACTGTCTGACCCGCTCCAGGTTCAGTTCAGTTGCTCAGTCCTGTCTGACTCTTTGTGACCCCATGGACTGCAGCACCCCGGGATTCCCTGTCCATCGACAACTCCCGGAGCTTGCTCAAATTAATGTCCATCCAGTTGGTGATGCCATCCAACCATCTCATCCTCTATTGTCCCCTTCTCCTCCTGTCTTCAATCTTTCCCAGCATCAGGGACTTTTCCAATGACTCCGTTTTTCATATCAGGTGGCCAAAGTATTGGAGTTTCAGCTTCCAGCATCAGTCCTTCCAATGAATATTCAGGACTGATTTCCTTTAGGATTGTTTTCCTTTAGGATTGACTGGTTTCATCTCCTTACACTCCAAGGATCTCTCAAGAGTCTTCTCCAACAACACAGTTCAAAAGCATCAATTCATTGGCTCTTAGCTTTCTTTATAGTCCAACTCTCACATCCATACATGACTACTGGAAAAACCATAGCTTTCACTAGATGGACCTTTGTTGGCAAAGTAATGTCTTTGCTCTTTAATATGCTGCCTAGGTTGGTCACAGCTTTTCTTTCAAGAAGCAAGTGTCTTTTAATTTCATGGCTGCAATCACCATCTGCAGTGATTTTGGAACCCAAGAAAATAAAGTCTGTCACTGTTTCCATTGTTTCCCCATCTATTTGCCATGAAGTGACGGAACCAGATGCCATGATCTTTGTTTTTTGAATGCTGAACTTTAAGCCAGCTTTTTCATTCTCCTCTTTTGCTTTCATCAAGAGGCTCTTTAGTTCCTCTTCACTTTCTGTCATCTGCATATCTGAGGTTATTGATATTTCTCCCGGTAATCTTGATTCCAGCTTGTGCTTCATCTAGCCCAGCATTTCACATGATGTACTCTGCACATAAGTTAAACAAGTGGAATGACAATAGACAGCCTTGATGAACTTCTTTCCCAATTTGGAACCAGTCCATTGTTTTGTGTCCGGTTCTAACTGTTGCTTCCTGACTTGCATACAGATTTCTCAAGAGGCAGGTAGAGTAGTCTAGTATCCCCATCTCTTTAAGAATTTTCCATAGCTTGTTGTGATCTACACAAAGGCTTTGGTGTAGTCAATGAAGCAGATGTTTTTCTGGAACTCTCTTGCTTTTTTGATGATAAAATGTATGTTGGCAATTTGATCTCTAGTTCCTCTGCCTTTTCTAAATTCTGCTTGAACAGTTGGAAGTTCTTGGTTCAAGTACTGTTGAGGCCTTGCTTGGTGAATTTTGAGCATTACTTTGCTAACCTGTGAGATGAGTACAATTGTGCGGTAGTTTGAGCATTCTTTGGCATTGCCTTTCTTTGGGATTGGAATGAAGACTGACCCTTTCCAGTCCTGTGGCCATTGCTGAGTTTTCCAATTTTGCTGGCATATTGAGTGGAGCATTTTCACAGCATCATCTTTTACACTTTGAAATAGCTCAACTGGAATTCCCTCACCTCCACTAGCTTTGTTTGTAGTGATGCTTCCTAAGACCCACTTGACTTCACATTCCAGGATGTCTGGCTCTAGATGAGTGATCACACCACTGTGATTATCTGGATCATGAAGATCTTTTCTGTAGAGTTCTACTGTGTATTCTTGCCACTTCTTCTTAATATCTTCTGCTTCTGTTAGGAGGTCCATACTGGGTACAAACGAACAGTCAGTCATAGCTCAGGGTCCTCAGGAAACTGCCTCTGAGTGAGAGATTTTCAAAGGAAGCTTACCAAAATATGCTCTGGGAACAACATCCTTAGAGTGGAAGTAGTATTGGGCATAAGAGAGTCACTGAACTTCAGGGATCTCAGTAGTGTGGCTCACCATCACACCTCCCAGAAGCTGAGGAAATGAGTCCCTCAGCCCTGCAGAGGGATCCAGGCAGTGCCCACGTCATCTACCACAGAGAGCAGGAGTGTTTCCGAACACCCTTGGCTCAGGGCAGAGGTGAACAAACGCTGAAGTTATTTTCCAAATATGTAAATTTTGTTATTCCAGTCTTTTGAATGGTCTCAGGTTTGCATTTTATGCACTGCTATATCCCCATACATACCTAGATACACACCTAAAACAATTCCTTAGATTCAACAGATGGCCAGATAATAGTATTGAATCAGTGAACGAATAAACAAGGCAATAAAATTTGATTTCCTTAAAATATAAATAATTCTTTCAACCAATTGGCTAACATCTATTAGTATTTTTAATGTATATGTCCTTTGACTTTATGATTGCATATCTAGAATTTTTTCTGCAGTTATAGTCACATAGATGAATAAAATGTATGTGATAGAAAATTGTATCTTGCACCACTATTTAAAATATTAAGACTGCCATGCCTGAGTGCTTAGTTTTTTCCAACTCTTTGCAACCCTGTAGACTGTAGCCCGCCAGGCTCCTCTGTCCATGGGGTTTTCCAGGCAAGAATACTGGAGCAGGTTGCCATTTCCTTCTTCAGGGGATCTTCCTGACCCAGGAATTGAACCCACATCTCCTGTATCTCCTGCATTGCAGGCAGATTCTTTACCTGCTGAGCCATCAGGGAAGCCCATTTAAAGACTGCAAACAATATAAAGTCTATAAATACGGAACTGACTAAGAATGAATGACAGATAGATACAAGTGAACACCGTACTGTTTAAAAGGAGGTGATAGAATGCACTGAAAAGAAATTATCTCCAAGGCATATTTAGTAGTGAGAAAAGTGTGCTGCTAAACTGGGTATGGGAACTCCCTTGTGGGCCAGAGCTGAAGAATCCACCTTGCAATGCCAGGGGTGCGGGTTTGACCCTTAGGTCGGGGAACTAAGACTCATGTCCCATGGGACAGCTAAGTCTGTGCTCTGCAACTACAGAGCCCATAGTCCAGAGCCCGAGTGTCACAACTAGAGAGGCTGCCTGCAATGCCTGACAAAGCCAAAAAAATAAATAGTAAACAGTGGGTATAAAGTTCTCATGTTTGATAAAAATGAAAAATATCCATACATAAAAATAAAAGTCAAGGCTCTGCTAAGTATAAAAAATATATATATATGTCTTTTTTTTTTTTTTTAAGATTTGTTTCTTTATTTTTGACTGTGCTGGGTCTTCGTTGCTGTACCTGTTCTTTCTCCAGTTGCGGCAAGCAGGGACTACTCTGTTGCCACGTGCAGGCCTCTCATCGCACTGACTTGTCCTTCTGCAGAGTACAGGATCTAGGGCGTGCCAGCTTCAGTAGTAGCAGCTGGTGGGCTTAGTAGCTGTGGCTCATGGAATCCTCTTGGGCTAGGGATCAGACCAGCATCCCCTGCATTGCAAGGCATATTCATAACCCCACTGGACCAGCAGAGAAGCTCTATTTGTCATGTTTTTAACATCATCAATTAAAAGGGTTTGAGTTTGAATAAACTCCGGGAGTTGGTGATGGACAGGGAGGCCTGTCGTGCTGCAGTCCATGGGTCGCAAAGAGTCGGACACGGCTGAGCACTGAACTGAACTGAACTGATTAAAAGGGCTTCTGACATTCCTCCTTCCAAATCCTATTTGTTTTTTAAAGATTTTTGTTTAACGTGGACCATTCTTTTTTAAAAAAATTTTGGCCATGCCCAGTGGCATGTGGGATCTTAGTTCTTCAATCAAGGATCCAAGCCACACCCCATATATAGGAAGACGAAATCTTAACCACCAGCCCACCAAGGAAGTCCCTTTTCCTTTTTTCTTTTTCTTTTTTTTTTTTTTAGGCGTAAAATGGAGTAGCTTTATTCCTTTGCCAGTAGGATTTGATGAGGAATTTTATAATAATATTTCCCAAGGGTGGGGTTGCTGACAAGAGGGAGTGTGCAGGGTGTCAGGTGGTCAGATCTCCTAATCTTGATGACTTTCTCTGATCTCTTTAATTTTGCCTCAGGTGGATTCTCGACTGCTCCTCCATTGATTAGCCATTGTTCAAGGCTGCCCTTAAGAACTCAGGAAAGGTCATTGAGGCTGGAGTCTTGCCTACAAGAAATAACGGGGAAAAAATTCTTCTGTGCCCCAACTTGGTTTCACTTCCCCCTTTCTTGAATCCTCCCTACTATCAGAGTAGTTATATCATACCTACTTAAAGTCCACATTTGTAATAATCATCACTGGTTTCAGGCATTCTTTAAATTTAGCTCTCTTCTAAATTTCAGCTTTCTCGGTCTAGGTCTAAGTCATGTTCAGCTCTTTTGGAACCCCATGGACTGTAGCCCACCAGGCTCCTCTGTCCATGGGATTTCCCAGGCAAGAATACTGGAGTGGGTTGCCATTTCCTTCTCCAGGGAATTTTCCCAGCCCAGGGATGGAACCTTAGTCTCCTGCTTAGCAGACAGATTCTTTACCACTGAGCCACCAGTGAAATGCAATTTCAACTTTACTAATTAATAGACAACTCGGTATTTCACATTATAGATAAGCTTCAGGGTTTTTCTTAATTTACATACATTTTCAAATAATACTTCAAAAACTATTTTTAATTTGATTTTTTACTTCTATAGAGAGAGCATCATAGGAATTTTTAAAGCTGAAATAAAACTGTAGAAAGCATGTTAGATATGAGGAAACTTGGGTCCAAGGAGATTAAAAGCATTATAGGAGATTAAAAGCATTATGGAAGATTCAGCACTACTCAGTAGCAGAGACTGCAGAATTCCACACATCTGCTGGCGACCAGGTGTTCTCTCTTAGTAAAAACAATCTTTTATTATTAGATTTTGTCTGTCATGATTTTCAGATCATGTGAGACAGCTAAGAATAAATTGTGACTTGGTGAGAAGACAAATATAAACCATCTAGTATGTTTATTTTCAAAGATAGTACAACCAAAGTAATCATTTATCATGTAGTTTATACATAGGCTAACTAGGGTGATTTTTCCAGTGTGGACCTGCATAATATAACCCTCCTGAAACCAAGAAAACCTTTCTAGTAGGACTTTATGAAATAAATCCTTAGTTAAATTTCCTTCCTTTCTCAAAAGAATTTATATTTCTGTTTAAATAGGATGTTTGAAAATTATACCTTTAAAGACTTCTCTTTAAAAAAGTCTGCCAGGACTCAAGGTCTATTTTATAGTCAACAACAAGAATCACAGTTTGATCACACTGGAGAAGAGCACACGCACTGGCATCAGATCGCCCTGGTTCAAATCCCAGTTTAATATTATGCCTCTTAATATTATGCGTGACCTTGTACTGTCTCTGCACCGCAGTGCCCTCATCTATAAAAGATACATGACAGCAACACGAATCTCTATGAATTGTTTTGCATCTTGGAATTTAAATGAATTTTACTCTAAAGAAGCTTGGGCTTTCCAGGTGGCGAAGTGGTAGAGAATCTGCCTGCCAGTGCAGGAGACATGGGTTTGATCCCTGGGTTGGGAAAATCCCCTGGAGAAGGAAATGGCAACCCACTCCAATATTCTTGCCTGGAAAATCCCATAGACAGAGGAGCCTGGTGGGCTATAATCCATGAGGCTGAAGAAGAGTTGGACACAACTTAGCGACTAAACAACAGCAACATAAAGGAGCTTATAATAGAATCAGATTATGTGTGTGCTCAGTCACTCAGTGGTGTCCAACTCTTTGTGACACTATGGACTATAGCCTTCAAGGCTCCTCTGTCCATGGGAATTCCCAGGCAAGAATGCTGGAGTGGGTTTCCATTTCCTTCTCCAGGAGATCTTCCCAATCCATTGAGTCTCCTGAGTCTCCTCCATCAGGAGGTGGATTACCACTGAGCCACCTGGGAAGCCCAATAAGTTAAACTGAAAACCTACGTAAAAGTTAACTGTTGTTATGCAGAGATGTAGCTGGGCTCTTGAAATTCTGCAGTAATAGGAGACATCTCTAGTGGTCGATATCTTTCCCCCTTCCGTCTTCCTTCTTTCTTAGATAAGGATGTACTGAGACCTACTTGTTCAATAAACTTACCACACTTGGAATAAATGTGCCTCTGTGTGAGGATAACTAAATTTTGTAGTCTTCCTCATCTCAACATATTTGTTGTTGTTTTTTTTTAATTGGAAGATAATTGCTTTACAATGTTGAGTTAGTTTCTGCTGTAAATGTGAATCAGCTATCTGTATACATACATCCCCTCCCTCTTGGACCTCTCTCCCATTGTTGCCCCATCCCACCCCTCTAGGTGACCACAGAGCACCGGGCTGAGCTCCCTGTGTTATGCAGCAGCTTCGCACTAGCTATCTGCTTTACACATAGAGTGACTAACACACACACACACACACACACACACACACACACACGTGTATATATGTCAATGCTACTCTCTCGGTTTTCCAACATATGCGTATTCATTACTTCTACTGAATGCCCTTAGTAGGTCATGGACTGAATTAATTTTTCTAGCACCCATGATAAAATTGCTCAGCACCATCTTCATTTCTTTTCTCATCCACTTTTGTAGCTTTATGAAACGGCATGTTTGGATTGGATGCTTAGTTCCTGAATAAGGAATAAAAACAACAAAAAGGTGACCAGTACAGTTCTCACTCCCCAATCTTAAATCGCTTTTGAACTTATTACTCAAACTAATTTCTGAAGCACAGAAATTAAACTATTAATATTGTTAAAGAAATCAGAAAAATTCATACACATTGTGTATTGTTTTGTTTATTTTTCACGTGGTCTCACCCCAAAGTTGATTTACTGTGAAGATAACATTTTTAAGCTCCTGGCACCAACTTCTTCTGAGGTCTTAGATGCCCCAGTCTTGTAGAACTTGGTTGTTGTGTACTCAAAAATCAATTAAGATTAGTGTCTGCATGAGAAAACGACATTCTTACCACTTAATTAAGAAAAGAAACTTGATATTTACCCATATTTTATATTACCAATAGTGAGCATTATACACACTTGGGTGTTTAATACAGAAAGAGATTTCCTTTGGGAAGCTTGGTGTGATCTTCAAATCAATATGATAGGAATTTTCTCAAAGCCCTGGGAGACCCTAAATCAAAGTAAAGAAGCCACTTTTTAGAGCAGTTGAAGCCACCACACAGTCCCATGAAGGCAGAAAGATACTGAACATTTAAGAATGTTAGAACACATGTGTAGAGTGCCTCACTCAGAACTTGTATACAGAAGAATTAATAGGTTTTGTCTACAATAAGTATTAATAACATTAAAATACACATATATATGAAAATGTCTAAGATTTACAGTGTTGACTTTGTTGCTATTACTGACCAGGGTTCTTGGCCTCCTTAATTAATAAAAATTGATAAGAGGTCAGACAAGCAGGTTCCAGCCTGTCTCATTGCTAGGTGCTATGCTTGGTGTCTCATGTGCATTATCATATTTTATCCCTATTTACAGATAAGAAAATTAAGAGAAAGCTTAAGTGCTTTTTCAGAGATTGAAAAGCAAGAAATTATCAGGAACCTAAATCCAGAATCCATACTCTTAAACATATAGGGTCCTACTGCTATGTAGCTTATTCTGTATAGTTGGAAAAACAGGTATGTAAATAATTAAATCTCAGATTAGTAATTCACAAGATGTGTTACCTTGGTCCTCTCTGAGGCCCAGTGTTATCATACATAGAACAGACTTCAAAATATACATTGGGGGATTTCCCTGGCAGTCTGGTGGTTAAAAATCCTTCTTCCAATGCAGGTTATGCAGGTTTGATCCCAGGTCTGGGAACTAAGATCCCACATGCCATGAAAAAAGCCCATGCACTACAACTAAGACCCCATGCAGCTAAATAAATATTAAATATATATATATATATAACAACTGTTAGTGAAGATTAAATTACACTCTATATTATGCCTCACCTCAAATATTCAATAGATGCTATAATGGAAAGAATAAATAACCAAGCATTGTGAAAGCACTGAAATCTTGACTTTTTTTTTTTTTCAACTTGTTTTAAATTGTTGGAACACGAACATTTGATACTGAATATTTTCAGGAATTCCCTGGTAGTACAGTGGTTTAAGACTGTGTTTCCACTGCAAGGGGCATGGGTTCAATCCCCGGTTGGGGAATTAGGATCCCACATGTCAAGCAGCACAGTCAGAAAACAAACAAACAAAATTATTGGCCTAGAGAAGAGTGATGACTCCGTGCTAGCAATGTTTAAAGTATTATATTTCTCTATTAAACAGGACTAAAGAATGAGTGACCATCTTAGCTTTTTTTCATCTTCTTGCTACATATCTTATTGTAAAGCTCAAAAATATTGTATTAAAACCACCACATATGGTGTGTTTCAGTGGTTCACTTTTCATAACACAATCCACCACAGAAAAAAGGTATGTTATGTTCTGCATTAACAGACCCTCTTTGACCAACATATACTTTTCAATCACTGAACCTGTTTAATGCCTTCATATAACTTAATTCAAATTGTAAATACATTCATTTCTTCCTTACTAGTTTATCTTCTGCCTTCCCCTTAATAATATAAGCAAGGCCCTTATTTTTGGTGATCAGTGATTACTGTTAATACCTATAATGCCAACAGATGACTACTGAGTGGACATGGTTCCAAGCAAACAGAAGAATGACGGTCATGCACAGTATGTCATTTGCCAAATACATATTGAGTAATTACCTTGAGCCAGAGATTTACAATTACCCTCATTGTCATGTTTACTCATAAAAGCAGGCCATTGATTTGCTTGCTTCAAAACCAAGCTCTGAATTTGGTTTGATTATAAAGCTTTGCATCTCCTACCCACAGAAGGCACCTAGTATTTTGTGAAAATACATTCAGCAACAAAAAAAGAACAAATATTTCATTCAGTGACTGTAAAATAGATGTTTTATCTTAATGTATTTAGGATCACGTGCTACGTGCTAAGTTGCTTCAGTCGTGTCTGACTTGTTGCGACCCTATGGACTGTAGCCTGCCAAGCTCTCCTGTCCATGGAATTCTCAAGCAAGAATACAGAAGTGAGTTGCCATGCCCTCCTCCAGGTCAAAGATAACATTTGGAAACAGACAACAAACAGCCTAGTGAATAACCCATCCATTAAACCACTTCAAATTTTTGTTTTGTTTTTCTAATTTCTTTTGTAATAAAAAATTGGTAAGGAAGTTGGGAGCAGGTACCTTCTTTAAATAGATTTTTTTTTTTCCATTTGCTTCTAAAATAAATTACGCATACCACTTATAAGTGAAAACAGCTGATTTACTTAAATGCTAAGTTTAAGTAAGTGAGTAAGATTTACCTAAATGCCAAGTGAGTAAGATTTTACTTAAATGTCAAGTGAAGAATGCAAATTTAAAAACAGTATTTGCAACTATTCAAATAATACCAAAATGGAGTCAGTTTAAACCACAAAAAGGAGATGTGTTTTGGAGTTGAATGTC